>NC_141874.1:432519613-432822842 GCF_056163025.1 Triticum urartu
TACCTCCGCCAAGGCCAGCGCGCTGCGCCGCTCCCCTCAAGTTGTGCCGCTACCGCTGGCGGCCACCTCCACTCGCTCGTGCCCCGCTTCCCCCGGCGTCGTTGCTCCTCCCCGCGGCCGCCCGTGCTCGCCGCCCCGTGTTGCGCTACTCCCCGCCCCGTGATGCTGCTGTTGTCGGAGCCGCTCCAGCCACCGCTGGTGCAGCTTCGCATCGGCCAGCGCTCTGTCGCCCGTCGTTGCCTCGCGCCCCCTGTCCGCTGCCTGCTGCCCCGCTCGCCGCGCCCCCCTGCTCCGGCTGCGCCCGTGGCCACCGGCGCCGGGCCGCAGTGCCCGAACCGCGCCTCACGCCCGCTGCCCGCTAAGGCCGTTGCCCGCTAAAGGCCCTCCAAGGGCCTATGACGTATGGGCCCCGCGCAGAGAAATGTTTTAATAAAAAAGGAATTTAAAATAATAATAATAATTTCATTAATTAATTAATTAACTAAGTTAATTAACTTAATTAATTTTGATTAATTAACCTAATCATTTAACTAATCTAGTTAATCCTGATTAGTTAGTCTCAATCAATGACAAACGGGGCCCATGTGTCAATTTGACTGGATCAACTGGGCCCTCTGGCCCCACATGTCATGCACATGCACACAATGCTGGGTACACTAATGTGTACCCATAGCATTTAGCTAGTTAATTTTCGAATTAATAATAACTCCAGAAATTGATTAGAACTTTGAAAATTAATATAAAATAATCCGTAAGGGCTTCACCTAAGCACTACGGCGTGGTGACGGTGTTGGTGAAGAACAGTCTCCGCAGGGCTTCACCTAAGCACTACGAAAACTATGACGGAGGATAAACTAGAGGAGACGGGGTAGCCGGCACACGGCTTGGTGTTTCTTGATCTGTCTTTGGTGCTAGCCCTACCCCTCTATTTATATGTTGAGCCCTGGGGTCGAAACTTGGAGTAAAACCCTCCTCAAAGTCGGTTTCACCCGAAAGGCAAGAGTCCTTCTCGGACTCCAGGGCTAGACGCTAGGGTTCCCGGCGTCTACCCCCTAGACGCCAGGGTTCCTGGCGTCTAGCCTCTGGTCTCCGCAAAACTTCCTTTTGCACTTTCCAAAAGCCTCGTGGGCTTTCCCCTTTGGCCCAGATAAAGTGTTCTCGTGCCCAAACATTTCGGGAAACATCCGGAACCCCTTCCGGTGAATTCTGGAACCCTTCCGGAGATCAAACACTACTATCCACATATCAATATTTACTTCCGGACCATTCTGGAGTTCCTCGTCATATCTGTGATCTCATCCAAAACTTCGAACAACATTCGGTCACCAACATACATAACTCATAGTACTATATCGTCAATGAACGTTAAGTGTGCGGACCCTACGGGTTCGAGAACTATGTAGACATGACCGAGACACCTCTCTTGTCAATAACCAATAGCGGGACCTAGATGCCCATATTGGCTCCTACATATTCTACGAAAATCTTTATCGGTCAGACCGCATAACAACATATGTTGTTCCCTTTGTCATCGTTATGTTACTTGCCCGAGATTCGATAGTCGGTATCTCAATACCTAGTTCAATCTCGTTACCGGCAAGTCTCTTTACTCGTTCCGTAATACATCATCCCGCAACCAACTCATTAG
This sequence comes from Triticum urartu, assembly GCF_056163025.1. Classification (NCBI taxonomy): domain Eukaryota; kingdom Viridiplantae; phylum Streptophyta; class Magnoliopsida; order Poales; family Poaceae; genus Triticum; species Triticum urartu. The sequence continues at coordinate 432,521,262 of NC_141874.1, forward strand.
TTGCAATGCTTGCAAGGCTTATAGTGATGTGCATTACCAAGTGGGCCCAGAGATACCTCTCCCACAATCGGAGTGACAAATCCTAATCTTGAAATACGCCAACCCAACAAGTACCTTTGGAGACACCTGTAGAGCACCTTTATAATAACAAAGTTACGTTGTGACGTTTGGTGGCACACAAAGTGTTCCTCCGGTAAACGGGAGTTGCATAATCTCATAGTCATAGGAACATGTATAAGTCGTGAAGAAAGCAATAGCAACAAACTAAACGATCAAGTGCTATGCTAACGGAATGGGTCAAGTCAATCACATCATTCTCCTAATGATGTGATCCCGTTAATCAAATGACAACTCATGTCTATGGTTAGGAAACATAACCATCTTTGATCAACAAGCTAGTCAAGTAGAGGCATACTAGTGACACTCTGTTTGTCCATGTATTCACACATGTATTATGTTTCCGGTTAATACAATTCTAGCATGAATAATAAACATTTATCATGATATAAAGAAATAAATAATAACTTTATTATTGCCTCTAGGGCATATTTCCTTCAGTCTCCCACTTGCACTAGAGTCAATAATCTAGTTCACATCGCCATGTGATTTAATACCAATAGTTCACATCACCATGTGATTAACACCCATAGTTCACATCGACATGTGACCAACACCCAAAGGGTTTACTAGAGTCAATAATCTACTCCCTCCGTTCCTAAATACTTGTCTTTCTCGGCATTTCAACAAGTGACTACATACGGAGCAAAATGAGTGAATCTACACTCTAAAATATGTCTACATACATCCGTATGTAGTAGTCATTTGAAATGTCTAGAAAGACAAATATTTAGGAACGGAGGGAGTAGTTCACATCGCTATGTGATTAACACCCAAAGAGTACTAAGGTGTGATCATGTTTTGCTTGTGAGAGAAGTTCAGTCAACGGGACTGCCACATTAAGATCCGTAAGTATTTTGAAAATTTCTATGTCAACAATGCTCTGCACGGAGCTACTCTAGCTAATTGCTCCCACTTTCAATATGTATCTAGATTGAGATTTAGAGTTATCTGGATCAGTGTAAAAAATTTCATCAACGTAACCCTTTACGACGAACCTTTTTGTCACCTCCATAATCGAGAAACATATCCTTATTCCACTAAGGATAATTTTGACCGTTGTCCAGTGATCTACTCCTAGATCACTATTGTACTCCCTTGCCAAAAACAGTGTAGGGTATACAATAGATCTGGTACACAGCATGGCATATTTTATAGAACCTATGGCCAAGGCATAGGGAATGACTTTCATTCTCTTTCTATCTTCTGCCGTGGTCGGGCTTTGAGTCTTACTCAGTTTCACACCTTGTAACACAGGCAAGAACTCTTTCTTTAACTGTTCCATTTTGAACTACTTCAAAATCTTGTCAAGGTATGTACTCATTGAAAAACTTATCAAGCGTCTTGATCTATCTCTATAGATCTTGATGCTCAATATGTAAGCAGCTTCACCGAGGTCTTTCTTTGAAACACTCCTTTATGCTTTGCAGAATAATTCTACATCATTCCCGATCAACAATATGTCATTCACATATACTTATCAGAAATGTTGTAGTGCTCCCATTCACTTTCTTGTAAATACAGGCTTCACCGCAAGTCTGTATAAAACTATATGCTTTGATCAACTCATCAAAGCATATATTCCAACTCCGAGATGCTTGCACCAGTCCATAAATGGATCGTTGGAGCTTGCACATTTTGTTAACACCTTTAGGATCGACAAAACCTTCTGGTTGCATCATATACAACTCTTCTTTAATAACTCCATTAAGGAATGCAGTTTTGTTTATCCATTTGCCAGATTTCATAAAATGCGGCAATTGCTAACATGATTCGGACAGACTTAAGCATAGATACGAGTGAGAAACTCACATCGTAGTCAACACCTTGAACTTGTCGAAAACCTCTTGCAACAATTCTAGCTTTGTAGATAGTAACACTACTATCAGCGTCCGTCTTCCTCTTGAAGATCCATTTAATCTCAATGGCTCGCCGATCATTGGGCAAGTCAATCAAAGTCCATACTTTGTTCTCATACATGGATCTCATCTCAGATTTCATGGCCTCAAACCATTTCGCGGAATCTGGGCTCATCATCGCTTCCTCATAGTTCGCAAGTTTGTCATGGTCTAGTAACATGACTTCCAGAAAAGGATTATCGTACCACTCTGGTGTGGATCTCACTCTGGTTTACCTACGAGATTCGGTAGTAACTTGATCTGAAGTTACATGATCATCATCATTAGCTTCCTCAATAATTGGTGTAGTAGTCACAGGAATAGATTTCTGTGATGAACTACTTTCCAATAAGGGAGCAGGTACAGTTACCTCATCAAGTTCTACTTTCCTCCCACTCACTTCTTTCGAGAAAAACTCCTTTTCTAGAAAGGATCCATTCAAAGCAACGAATATATTGCCTTCGGATCTGTGATAGAAGGTGTACCCAACTGTCTCCTTTGGGTATCCTATGAAGACACATTTCTCCGATTTGGGTTTGAGCTTATCATGATGAAACTTTTTCTTATAAGCATCGCAACCCCAAACTTTAAGAAACGACAACTTTGCTTTCTTGCCAAACCATAGTTCATATTGTGTCGTCTCAACGGACTTAGATGGTGCCCCTTTTTAAGGTGAATGCAACTGTCTCTAATTCATGACCCCAAAACGATAGTGGTAAATCGGTAAGAAACATCATAGATTGTACTATATCCAATAAAGTACGGTTATGACGTTCAGACACACCATTATGCTGTGGTGTTCCAGGTGGCATGAATTTGTGAAACTATTCCACATTGTTTTAATTGAAGACCAAACTCGTAACTCAAATATTTGTCTCCGCGATCAGATTGTAGAAACCTTATTTTCTTGTCACGATGATTTTCCATTTCACTCTAAAATTCTTTGAACTTTTCAAATGTTTCAGACTTATGTTTCATCAAGTAGATATACTCATATCTGCTCAAATCATCTGTGAAGGTCAGAAAATAACGACACCCGCCGCGAGCTTCAACACTCATCGGATCGCATACATCAGTATGTATTATTTCCAATAAATCAGTTGCTCACTCCATTGTTCTGGAGAACGGAGTTTTTAGTCATCTTGCCCATAAGGCATGGTTCGCAAGCATCAAGTGATTCATAATCAAGTGATTCCAAAATCCCATCATCATGGAGTTTCTTCATGCGCTTTACACCAATATGACCTAAACAGCAGTGCCACAAATAAGTTGCACTATCATTATTGACTTTGCATCTTTTGGCTTCAATATTATGAATATGTGTATCACTACGATCGAGATCCAACAAACCATTTTCGTTGGTGTGTATGACCATAGAAGGTTTTATTCATGTAAACAGAACAACAAGTATTCTCTAATTTAAATGAATAATCGTATTGCAATAAACATGATCAAATCATATTCATGCTCAACGCAAACACCAAATAACACTTATTTAGGTTCAACATTAATCCTGAAAGTATAGGGAGTGTGCGATGATGATCATATCAATCTTGGAACTACTCCAACACACATCGTCACTTCACCCTTAACTAGTCTCTGTTTATTCTGCAACTCCCGTTTCGAGTTACTAATCTTAGCAACTAAACCAGTATCAAATACTGAGGGGTTGCTATAAACACTAGTAAAGTACACATCAATAACATGTATATCAAATATACGTTTTTTCACTTTGCCATCCTTTCTTATCCGCCAAATTCTTGGGGTAGTTCCGCTTCCAGTGACCAGTCCCTTTGTAGTAGATGCACTTAGTCTCAGGCTTAGGTCCAGACTTGGGCTTCTTCACTTGAGCAACAACTTGCTTGCCGTTCTTCTTGAAGTTCCCCTTCTTCCCATTGCCCTTTTGCTTGAAACTAGTGATCTTGTTAACCATCAACACTTGATGCTCTTTCTTGATTTCTACCTCCGTCGATTTCAACATCACGAAGAGCTTGGGAATCGTTTTCGTTATCCCTTGCATATTATAGTTCATCACGAAGTTCTACTAACTTGGTGATGGTGACTAGAGAATTCTGTCAATCACTATTTTATCTGGAAGATTAACTCCCACTTGATTGAAGCGATTGTAGTACCCAGACAATCTGAGCACATGCTCACTGCTTGAGCTATTCTCCTCCATCTTTTAGGCATAGAACATGTTGGAGACTTCATATCTCTCAACTCGGGTATTTTCTTGAAATATTAACTTCAACTCCTGGAACATCTCATATGGTCCATGTAGTTCAAAACGTCTTTGAAGTCCCGATTCTAAGCCGTTAAGCATGGTGCACTAAACTATCAAGTAGTCATCATGTTGAGCTAGCCAAACGTTCATAACGTCTGCATCTGCTCCTGCAATAGGCATGTCACCTAGCGGTGCATCAAGGACATAATTCTTCTGTGCAGCAATGAGGATAGACCTCAGATCACGGATCCAATCCGCATCATTGCTACTAACATCTTTCAACTTGGTTTTCTCTAGGAACATATCAAAAAATAAAACAGGGGAGCTAAACGCAAGCTATTGATCTACAACATAGATATGCTAATACTACCAGGACTAAGTTCATGATAAATTTAAGTTCAATTAATCATATTACTTAAGAACTCCCACTTAGAAAGACATCCCTCTAATCTTCTAAGTGATCACATGATCCAAATCAACTAAACCATAACCGATCATCACGTGAAATGGAGTAGCTTTCAATGGTGAACATCAATATGTTGATCATATCTACTATATGATTCACGCTCGACCTTTCAGTCTCAGTGTTCCGAGGCCATATCTGCATATGCTAGGCTCGTCAAGTTTAACCTGAGTATTCTGCGTGTGCAAAAACTGGCTTGCACCCGTTGTAGATGGACGTAGAGCTTATCACACCCGATCATCACGTGGTGTCTGGGCACGACGAACTTTGGCAACGGTGCATACTCAGGGAGAACACTTTTATCTTGAAATTTAGTGAGAGATCATCTTATAATGCTACCGTCAATCAAAGCAAGATAAGATGCATAAAAGATAAACATCACATGCAATCAATATAAGTGATATGATATGGCCATCATCATCTTGTGCTTGTGATCTCCATCTCCGAAGCACCGTCATGATCACCATCGTCACCGGTGCGACACATTGATCTCCATCGTAGCATCGTTGTTGTATCGCCAATCTTATGCTTCCATGACTATCGCTACCGCTTAGTGATAAAGTAAAGCATTACAGCGCAATTGCATTGCATACAATAAAGCGACAACCATATGGCTCCTGCCAGTTGCCGATAACTCGGTTACAAAACATGATCATCTCATACAATAAAATTTAGCATCATGTCTTGACCATATCACATCACAACATGCCCTGCAAAAACAAGTTAGACGTCCTCTACTTTGTTGTTGCAAGTTTTACGTGGCTGCTACGGACTTTAGCAAGAACCGTTCTTACCTACGCATCAAAACCACAACGATAGTTTGTCAAGTTGGTGTTGCTTTAACCTTCGCAAGGACCGGGCGTAGCCACACTTGGTTCAACTAAAGTTGGAGAAACTGACACCCGCCAGCCACCTGTGTGCTGTCACGTCGGTAGAACCAGTCTCGCGTAAGCGTACGCGTAATGTCGGTTCGGGCCGCTTCATCCAACAATACCGCCGAACCAAAGTATGACATGCTGGTAAGCAGTATGACTTATATCGCCCACAACTCACTTGTGTTCTACTCGTGCACAACATCAACGCATAAAACCTAGGCTCGGATGCCATTGTTGGGGAACGTAGTAATTTCAAAAATTTCCTACGCACACGCAAGATCAGGTGATGCATAGCAATGAGAGGGGAGAGTGTTGTCTACGTACCCTCGTAGACCGTTCGTGGAAGTGTTATATCAACGCGGTTGATATAGTCGTACGTCTTCACGATCCGACCGATCCAAGTACCGAAAGCACGGCACCTCCGAGTTCTGCACACGTTCGGCTCGGTGACGTCCTCGCCTTCTTGATCCACCAAGAGGGGTGAAGTAGTAGATGAGTTCCGGCAGCACGACGGCGTGGTGACGGTGTTGGTGAAGAACAATCTCCGCAGGGCTTCACCTAAGCACTACGAAAACTATGACGGAGGATAAACTAGAGGAGACGGGGTAGCCGGCACACGGCTTGGTGTTTCTTGATCTGTCTTTGGTGCTAGCCCTACCCCTCTATTTATATGTTGAGCCCTGGGGTCGAAACTTGGAGTAAAAGCCTCCTCAAAGTCGGTTTCACCCGAAAGGCAAGAGTCCTTCTCGGACTCCAGCGCTAGACGCCAGGGTTCCCGGCGTCTACCCCCTAGACGCCAGGGTTCCTGGCGTCTAGCCTCTGGTCTCCGCAAAACTTCCTTTTGCACTTTCCAAAAGCCTCGTGGGCTTTCCCCTTTGGCCCAGATAAAATGTTCTCGTGCCCAAACATTTCGGGAAACATCCGGAACCCCTTCCGGTGAATTCTGGAACCCTTCCGGAGATCAAACACTACTATCCACATATCAATCTTTACTTCCGGACCATTCCGGAGTTCCTCGTCATATCTGTGATCTCATCCAAAACTCCGAACAACATTCGGTCACCAACATACATAACTCATAGTACTATATCATCAACGAACGTTAAGCGTGCGGACCCTACGGGTTCGAGAACTATATAGACATGACCGAGACACCTCTCTTGTCAATAACCAATAGCGGGACCTGGATGCCCATATTGGCTCCTACATATTCTATGAAGATCTTTATCGGTCAGACCGCATAACAACATACGTTGTTCCCTTTGTCATCGGTATGTTACTTGCCCGAGATTCGATCGTCGGTATCTCAATACCTAGTTCAATCTCGTTACCGGCAAGTCTCTTTACTCGTTCCGTAATACATCATCCTACAACTAACTCATTAGTTGCAATGCTTGCAAGGCTTATAGTGATGTACATTACCGAGTGGGCCCAGAGATACCTCTCCGACAATCGGAGTGAAAAATCCTAATCTCGAAATACGCCAACCCAACAAGTACCTTTGGAGACACCTGTAGAGCACCTTTACAATCACCCAGTTACATTGTGAATTTTGGTGGCTCACAAAGTGTTCCTTCGATAAACGGGAGTTGCATAATCTCATAGTCATAGGAACATGTATAAGTCATGAAGAAAGCAATATCAACAAACTAAACGATCAAGTGCTATGCTAACGGAATGGGTCAAGTCAATCACATCATTCTCCTAATGATGTGATCCCGTTAATCAAATGACAACTCATGTCTATTGTTAGGAAACATAACCATCTTTGATCAACGAGCTAGTCAAGTAGAGGCATACTAGTGACACTCTATTTGTCTATGTATTCACACATGTATTATGTTTCCGGTTAATACATTTCTAGCATTAATAATAAACATTTATCATGATATAAGGAAATAAATAATAACTTTATTATTGCCTCTAGGACATATTTCCTTCATGTTCGGCCAGAGGGATCGAGCGTGTTGGGAAATGTGGTGCACCCCTACAGGGAAGTTTATTTATTCGAATAGCCGTGTCCCTCGGTAAAAGGACAACCCGGAGTTGTACCTTGACCTTATGACAACTAGAACCGGATACTTAATAAAACACACCCTTTCAAGTGCCAGATACAACCCGGTGACCGCTCTCTCACAAGGCGACGAGGAGAGGATCGCCGGGTAGGTTTATGCTATACATTGATACTTGGTTAACTTACCTCTACTCTCAGCTACTGGTTCAAGATGGAGGCTGCCAGAAGCGTAGTCTTCGGTAGGACTAGATATCCCCCTCTTATTCTGGCATTCTGCAGTTCAGTCCACAGATACTACCCATTTCATTGATACCAATGCATATGTAGTGTAGATCCTTGCTTGCGAGTACTTTGAATGAGTACTCACGGTTGCTTTGCTATTTATTTTCCCCCCTTTCCCGGTTATTGCGATCATATGATGGAGTCCAGGAGCCAGAGGATCCCGAGGATCTACGTGGAGTTCGGCTTCGAGGAGTAGTTAGGAGGTCCCAGGCAGGAGGCCTCGCCTTTTCGATCGTTGCTACTTTTGTGCTAGCCTTCTTAAGGCAAACTTGTTTAACTTATGTCTTTACTCAGATATTGTTGCTTCCGCTGACTCGTCTATGATCGAGCACTTGTATTCGAGCCCTCGAGCCCCTGGCTTGTATTATGATGCTTGTATGACTTATTTATGTTTTTAGAGTTGCGTTGTGATATCTTCCCGTGAGTCCCTGATCTTGATCGTACACGTTTGCGTGCATGATTAGTGTATGATTAAATCGGGGGCGTCACATATGTCTTGCATGTGGATACCCGTGGTGACAATGGGTGTTCTATTGATTCACTTGATGTATGTTTTGGTACTCAGCTTGTGGATTCCTGTGGTGACATCCGGGTAATCTATGCATGGGGGTTGATACATGTGTTCTTCCTACTTTCTCCTATAGAAATCTTGGGGCACTCTTTGAAGTTCTTTATGTTGGATTAAATATTATGAATTTGAAGTTGTTTGATGCGTATCGAATAATCAACTCACAGATACTTGTGATGACATTGGAGCATCTAGGTGACATTAGAGTTGGTTGATGTGTATCATATGGTGTTATTTTAGTACGAACTCTAGGGCTGTTTGTGACACTTATAGGAATAGCTTAATAGATTGATCGGAAAGGATAACTTTCGTACCCTACAAAACAATTTCGTCTTATATTCTCCGCTAGATAAGAACTTTGGAGTGATTCTTCGTCGCACGTTGAGGGATTGTTATATGATTCAATTATATTAGCACTCTTGGGAGATTGTAACTAGTGAAGATATGAACCCTAGGCCTTGTTTTCAAGCATTGCAATATCGTGTGTGCTCCGTTTTATCACTTCTACCTTGCTATTTTTATATTTTCATATTACGAAAACCTATATCTACTATTCATACTACACTTGTACCACCGTGTCCCTAGTAAGCCTCTACTAGACTAGCTCATTGACAATTCGTCACCCTGAGTGAGGAATGGTTATTCTTCACCCCCCCCCCCTCTATTTTAATATCAATGCACTGTAAAATCATAAATTTTATCTTATTTCAGACATAAAAAGAGAACGTAAAAAAATCTTCGTAAAAAATATTGTATGTTATGTAAAATTACAAATGTAAAAACATAATGTAAAATTTACATAAAATGTAATTTTTCTAATCTTATCACCTTTTTTCTTATGCCAAATTTTACACGGTGAATCAATATGAATGTAACTATTCGTATTTAAAATGTAATTTATTTGTGAAATGATCTTAAGATTACCTCGAGTGAAGAATAATTTATTCTGCACACTGGGTGATGAATAGACTTTCTATATATATAGGTAAATTATATGGGGCACCCACCTAGGTGCCTGGGTTGCACTAAGAAGGACAGGCTATAGAATAGGGATAACCATCCAATTTGCTATTGTGCAAGGACCGGCTAGATTTTGGAATCAAGAGAACCTTTGGTACACCATCATAACTTGCATGATCTTGAACGACATTGTCATTGAGAACGAGTGTGGATAAAATTTAGATTACACCTTCTATCACCTCACAGAAAACCGATGCGGCCAACTAGAAGGCAAGATCAAATCCAACGCTTTTGTTAAGGTGTACCATGACATCAGAGTCCGATACTCATAATGTTCTTCAAAAAGATATCATGGAGGAGGGTGGCATGGCATGGGCAACAACGCCCCTAGTTCCTTTCTTTTTTTTGAGAGTACGCAATCGCGTACCTTAGCTTTATAAAAGATGGAAATATGTACAAGAAATTGTTACAAATGAGAGGTATGATCTGGCACACGACCTAACCGATGTTTGCCAGAGATCCCCAGCTCCACTCCAACACTACACTCTACTACTCACAAAATATGCTAACTGCACGTCCTCCTGCCAACACCCAAGTGCGCATAATTTCGAAAGTTTGCATGGTAAAATGCTGCACCGTGTCAATCGCAGTTCTCTGACCAAAAACCATACCGTTTCTATGCTTCCACAGCTGCCAAGTGAATAGCATTACCAGCGAATCAAAACCCTTTCTGTGCTCAGCTGGTATTAGAGCGCGACTCGCCATCCACCAGTCCTCCAAGGAGTCATTTGTGGTCGGGACCAGAGAGATATCCAACCGAGCTTGTTGAAAGCATTTATGCCAGACCTGTCGAGCAAAAACACATTGAACCAGGATGTGATCCATAGTGTCTTCCTCCTGGGCACATATGTAGCATGGCGATCGATGATCTTGAAGCCCATGTCTGAATCTACGATCGGTCGTCTAGAGACGATAATGTGTGGCTAGCCACATGAACAGCTTGCAGGAGAGAGGAGCCCAACACTTCCAGATGGCCTTTGCCGGGGCAAAGCTAATGCTACCTTGCCAAACCATACCGTTTCTACGCCCCTAGTTCCTTTCATCTGTGTGTTTGTTGTATTGTTGATGAACTTTATTGCATTGTGTGCTAAACTTTGTTGTATTGTGTTGCATTTGATGTTGTGGGTCGAATTATTGTTATGTTTGTTTTGGATTGATTTGACATAAGTTTGATATTTGTTTGATTGCAATATGTATGCATTTATGGTGCGAATGCCCTATTTTAGGGCAACTGTTTGAGCACTAGTGCCCTATTTTAGGGCATTTATTAGAGATGCACGTTTTTTGGTACCCTGAAAATTACTTTGAGATGTTGCAAATTTTGCTCCAAGTACAGTTTATTAGTGCCCTAAAATAGGGACCTATTGGAGATGCCTTAACCACAAATGCGTTTTTCATTTTGTAATTTACTCACCTAGTGACAACCAACAAAATAATTTCCAGTTCCATTGTATCGATGAAAACGCATTATATTCATCTGATGGTTTTGATAAACTTCCTCGGTTCCAAAATAAGTATCATGGTTGTTATTTATTTTTTCCGCAAAATAATTGTCGTGGTCTTGCTTCATTTCTGTTTTGCACAGAGGGAGTACATAACCACCCTTTAAAGTATTTAAACTACTACTTCAGTTTTTGTATACAACAAGACCACTATGAAAATACATTTTGTAGCTATACAAGGCTACCAAGAGTAACCGATGCAAAAATTGATGACCTTGCCTCATATTAGCAACTCATGGTTTAACTGCTCGCATGCATGCAGTGAATGACAATAATAGTCTCAACTACTTTCTCCCTTTGTTCCATTCAATTTTCTCTAATTTGCATGTGCCCTATTAATTAACCTAGTAAACAGAAGACAAGTTGACTTACAAAATAGATATTAATTTTTATCTTGGTACCAGTAATTCAAGTACTTCCTCTCTCTCAGTTTACAGGGTGTGCACGTACCCCTAGGTCGTCAATTTGACCAACCTAATACAAGTCATATATTACAAAAAATATACCAATATAAACTTCAGATGTTCTATTTTCAAACGGTATAATTTTTGTGTTATATAGTTTATATTAGAGTGATAAAATTGGCAACCTAGGTATACGCGCAGGACTTGTAAATTGAAACGGGGGAGTATGTGATCTTGTATACTCAGACCTCCTCCAATGCAAAGGTGCTTAGATAAGGTGATAAGTGCATTAAATACCTTAGCAACTCAACTCCCCAGTGCATAGGTGCTTAACTTGTTGCTAAGCACACTTTATTTAATAAGTTAACACTTAAAGTCTTTCATCCATTGGTCAAGTTATTTCATTTAAATGGTTTGCCTAGGTTCACGCATTTGGCATTGGTTCTTCCCGGGTCACCAAAGTGCTCTTTCTCCTTAATTATTATGCCATGCCAATTTTTCACTTATGTGACATGCTTAGCACCTGTCCACCATGGAGCACTAGGAAGAGCCTTAAGTAAATGAAGGGAGTATGCACTTTGGATCCGTAATAACTTCATTCAGGTGTTCTTAAATTGCATCTTACAAATGGGGTCAAACCCAGAAAATCATCTCGCCATAAAACGGTGTAAATCTGTACATTCTTGAAATCTTTTTTCCACGTCTTACAGGCCCTTCAAAGCTGAATAAATGATTGTTCCATGAAGAGAAAATACGCACTATCAATCAACAGGGAAACCAAGAAATCTGTTTATCAGTGCCACAACTGGCTTGGCCTCTCCTGGCACGTAAGGCTGGAGCGTCTTCAGATCCATCGCCTCGACGGTCTCCCGCAACGTGTGTGGATGGGCACAGAAAAGGTGATTCCTCTCGGCCAGTTCCTCTGCTAGCTCGCTTTGGTGATTGTCCATCAGGTCTTCATTCACAACCACGATAAGAGGTTTGCCCAGTCGCAGCGTCTCAAATATGCTGCCAGAACCTGTCAGCAATAACAAGTTAAACAAACGATGGATTGGAATGCTTTTTCCAACCATTCATGTCGCTAAAATGCAACACGGGCAGCATATTATATTTCCATAACCCTCTCGCTCTAAAATATAGCAAGTTTTCCAACAACAAAAGTCCAAAAGACTACATATAGATGCAACTACAAGTCCTGATTCCATGATCACTAGTGACTAATGCCAATTCAGCAGGCACCTTTGTCCGCCTTCTACAAAATTCACAGGATAGTGCACGATAGTGACCACCTAGTAATGGACATGTGTCGAAATGCTAGTCTGTAGTATTTATTTCCTTCTCGCCAAAAAAGTTACTCCTATTTGAAGTTGAAACTCCAAATCCATAAATAATGACAGAAGAATCAAAATCCTTAACATAGATTTCTACAGGTTTAAGAGTTGTGACAATATCAGTGTGAAAGAGATTGCTTAGGGCTATATCATTACAACAACCAATATACATAGGCCAAAGGATTCACCATCAAATAATCTGCTTCAAGTATCGTTCCATTATAGTTTCTCAAGAAAATAAATCTATTATTCAGATTTGATCATCACCTGCATGACTGATGACTAAGGATGCTTCCCGTATGTTGTCAGCTATGCTTGGTGAAAAAGTGAAATGCTCAACTTGAAGACTTGAATTTCCTGAGGCCTATATTCAAGAAGAAAAAACTAAATTCATGGTACATTCACACACTTATAACCGTTAGATACAAACTACAACCAATGATTACGGTACAGTGCAGCAGAAGATATTAGATAGTACTATCCTAAAAAAAGATATTAGATAGTACTATGTAAGAACTAGAACCTACGTAGGCCTTCTGCCTTGCCAACTTTTTTTTGAGGATCCTGCCAGTTATTAAAGTATATAGTTGCAGTTATTATTCAAAAATCAAATTATCTCCTGGACTTAACAAAGCGGTGACGTATCGAAATGAAGTTTATACCCACAAGAAATCAATTACTCCCTTTGATCATAATAAGTGTCATGGTTTTAGTTCGACACCACGACACGAGTAAGGGAATCTCCAACGCTAACCCGCAAACCGGACACCACATCCGTCCGCGGACAGCCAGGGGGAGGGGGGGGGGGGGGATCCGCGGACAAGGATGCGGGAGCCGGCCATGCAAAAACATTTCGAAGTTTATTTAACAAACCGGGCAAAATTTAATCAAACACGACGAAATTCAGTCAAGTTCTGTCATAATTTACATAAACGGCCTATATCTCGGCCGTTTTTACTGAAAACTAAAAAAACTGCTTGTACTGGACAACCACCTCGTACACGTGGCCGCCCTGCCCGACCGCAATGTCGTCGCTGTTCGTGCCGTCACTGTCATCCCTCCAGCTGTGGTAGGGCGCCGGTGGGCCGCGACAGCCTTGTCCGGCCGTAGCTTGCACTTGCGGAGGAGCCGCTCCACTTCCTCCTGCGCGGTCGGAGGGCCGCCGCAGACAATGCCGACGGCACCTGCGGAGCACAGGCGGCGGCCTTGCCCCTGCCAGCGTTGGCGAAGGAATCGCTAAGCAACCAGTCCTCACCGATCTTGGCAAGCTCGCCGTCAAGGCGGCGCTTGGCTGCAGTCTCCGCGGTGGTGATGGAGCGGTCGAGGGCCCAGGCGGCAGGGAGGTCTGGGTCGTTGCAGACCCATTCCGGCGCTGCGTCCAACTTAGCGAATGCGGAGCGTCGGGCGGCGTTGCGCTGCTCGCAGCGTGCCTGTTGCCTCGCCGCCCGCTCCTCCTCGGACCCGACAGCCCTCATGCCTTGGTGATCATGGGCGGCAGCTCGTCCTTGACAAACTGTCCGTGGCGGTTTTCGTGGGGCGGTGACACAGACCCGTCAATATGGGCGGGCCTAGCGGTTGTGTGCTGGCGGCGACGCTGGCTCCTCCTTCACGCGGTGCCTGACATGGACGCTGCGGTTGCGTGGCGGCTCCTCCTTGATGCAGCGTCCGATCTGGACGCAACCTCGGTTGCGCGAGGGTGGGGGGTGCGGTCTCCTCCTTCACTCGCCGGAGAGGGGACACCGGCTCCCTCTTCATGCGGTAGCGAGGTAGGGATGGCGGTTCCTCCTTGACCGCACGCGGCTGCGAGGGTGGCACCGAGCCCATCTGACGGAGCGATGCTTCGTCATGAGCTCCATCTGACGGACGAATTCCTAGTCCGTCAGAGTTGCCTCCGCGAGGAGGCGTAGCTGCTGCTACGGCTGCTGCTCCTGCGGCGGCGCCTGGTCCTCCTCGTCGCCGAAGGAGATGATGATCTCGTCCTTGCCAGAGGAGTCGACCACTGTGGATGCCGAGGGGCCCCGAGAATGAGGGCGGCGGCGCCATGAGCCGCCTGACGAAGAACTGCTGCCGTCTCCGCCCGCCAGCGCGGAGAACCATGACTTCGACATCGCTGGAGTTGGAAATGCTCGGGAAGGAGGGGCTTGGATATGTGCATCGCCGAGGTACGACTTAAATAGCCGTGGCCAGGCCATGCGAAGGGCCGGTCAACCCGCTTCAATGCGGCGCAGCAACCGGAGTTGGTTTCTCGGGACGCGTCGTCTGCATTGAAGCGGCAACGCCCGAGATGTCGTGTCCGTCAGCGTTGCCCTCCCGTCCGGTCACGTTGCTCGGCATCAATACCGGCTGCTGCGTGCTCTGGACCGGCATGAATGCGGCGTGGGCGTTGGATGGAAAGCGCGGGAGAGACAGGATGTTTTTTTGGGTCGGCCACGACAATCAGATGTGGGCGTGGCAGTGGTCCAGACGCCCGCAAAGCCCCCCCTTCCCCCAGTTTTGTTTCCGGTTTGCGGGAAAAAGCACGTCGGGAACGGTCGGCAGACTGATACAGGCCCGCGTTGGATGGCAAAACACGTCCGGACCACGCGGTCCGGACGGTTGCAGGCGGTTTGAGGGTCGGCGTTGGAGATGCCCTAACATATAAGCGAGTTACTTTCCTATTTTCCCATCAGATCCTTCATTGTCCCAGTTTATTTCCACCTTCTATTGCACAATAGCCTAATGCTCTTGTAACCAGATTCTGGTATTCCAGTCTATAATACTATATATAAAAGGCACCAGTTCACTAGACCATAATTTGATCTTTTCCATTATGAGACTTCAAATTATCATACTACCTCTGATCCATATTACTTGTCTTAGATTTGTCTAGATACGGATGTATCTAACACTAAAACGTGTCTAGATACATCCGTATCTAGACAAATCTAAGACCAGTATGGATCGGAGGGAGTAGTTAGCACACAAAAAAGTAAAACATTGTGAACTTGCCTGAAGTCTGGACAATCAAACTTATCTCTGCCAATGTGTTATCCTAATGTTGCCTATGTTCCCTTTTTTTTTGCCACCTTTCCTGTCTAGCTTTATCATAAATTTTGCAAGTCTGGAATTTTGTTCATGTGATGCATCAAAAGATGTAAATGATTGTAGCATTAAAAGTGTCAGCATCTATAAGGATGCCACAATTAGTTACAAATATCTTCATGCAATTTCTTTCCACAAGCAATGCGCAATTTACACCTAGATGTCAGATCAGCAGTTACAGATCTCAGTTGGTCAGATACTATGTCCATTTAAGGATTAATAAGCAACATTACAAATCAATTACTCCTTGCAGTAGTAGAACCTGATGAGATTGCAAAACATTATCGGACTTTCCCTTCTTACCTATTAAGTATGCTGTAGATTGCGATTTTGATAACAAAATACTGCATTGACTAAAAGGTGCAGTCGGCCAGTCACTAAGCAAAACCACACAAAGAAAATTGACTGCAAGATGGAGACAGATGTTACCTTGGATGGCTTGTATGTTCCTCGGCCCATTTGAATCAGAAGGTCTGTGTAACCTTTCTGCAGTAGTGCTTGTTTGAGTTCCTCAGAATCTACCACTTTGACAAGAGCATCGAAACATGTCGTCCCTACTGTGACAAACACCACTCGCCTTTCTCTATCTCCCATTCCTTCTAAAGAGTAAGCTCTGTAGAAAAACAAGTTAGTATCAAGGTTTTTTTGTTGTCAAATACAGTCAGAGTCACGACTATAGACTATAGTCGTGATCCAAAAAAAGGTGTGTCCTTTTATAACATTCTTATTTTCAGATCCCACTTGATCCAATAGCACGGAACAACTATCTTCAAAATAGATTCCTGCCACTGGGTCTCACCGAATCGAGACACGCATGGCTCCGCGTTCATAGTCACCGACTAGTAGGAGCAAGTCGCCTTCCATATGTGTGGCTCGAATCATAGAAGCAAGCCACAACCGCTACACTGGCAAGTGCGTAGTCGCAGCAATTAAGCACCAAGCCGCCAACTAATCGGCGACTCAATATCACTTGTTAACATTTAAAAGGGAAACTAAAGGAAACGGATACAGGATACTACCTCTGATTCAAAACGTAAGTTCTTTAAAATTTAATGCTAGTAAAATGTTTCTAAGTTTAAACATGTATAAACAAAGAATTGCAAGAATCCATAAAAAAACTTAATATTGTTAGATTTATCAATACATATACTTGCAATAATGTATAATCATTTTTATGTGTGAGAACATGTTTGCACATAAACTGATGATCAAAAAATAATAATCTTGAAGACTATGTCAAAGTGTCAATGTCCAAAAAAATTTACATATTACACCGGTGGGAGCTGACTTATGCTTGTACATGGGTTAAGGCACTGAGTTTCCAAGCAAAAGAAGACTATTTATCTATAGGAATGTAAAAAATACTTAACCAAGCAAAAATGTTTATTCCAGTTTATATCTCATCCAATGGTTATGTTCCACCTTTGCCTTCCATTTCTTCACATCTTGAACGACCCGACAGCACACTTTTATGTGTGTCAATTCGTACAACACTTGCACATGCTCTTTCATCCAATTCATTGCATCTAATCCACAAGATGTCCCTCATTACTGAGAGACTAAAACGTTAACAAGTCGGCCTTCAAGATTTAGATGGCAATTTGTCATAATTATTCCTCCCTCCGTTCACAAATAGTATAAAACGTCCTAACTTTTTTGTGAATCAGATGTATGTAGACACGTTTTAGTATGTTTGTTCACTCATTTCAGTCCGCATGTAGTCCATACTGAAATATCCAAAACATCTTAATATTTGTGAACGTAGGGAGTACTAATTTTGTTGCGAAAATAGTTTTGTCAATTATGCTCGACTATGTGCTGTGAATTCCCCATGCTAGTGCTAGAGTTGATACGTACCAAACAAAATCGCGGCACGCATGAAACCCTGAAATCACCCAAATTGGGGAACTAACCAGATACATGGGGCATCAGAATTGGGAGAGGGAAGCTCACCTGAGAGGAACCTCCCTCCCTCGATTCGCGGACGGGAGCGAGCTGGGGTCGAGCGGAAGGCAGGGCGGGGCGGGACGGGATCGCGCGGTGGAGGACCCGCGGGGGCGGGAGGAGGACCGGCGGGCGGGGCGGGAGGGTGGAGCTCCGGCGGCGGGCGGAGGGGCAGTCCGAGCGAGCGAACGAAGCGGGGCGGCGTGCGTCGTTCTGAACGGACTGAAGAGAACAGAGGAGCGGGCTGTACAAACAATAGTCGGATGTCTGAGAGTAAGGGCCCGTTCGGATCTCATCCAGCTTCATGAAATAGCCAGCTTCCTGAGAAGCCAGCCGCCGCCAGCTTCTGACCGGATTCGAATACGTTCGCCCCACCACCAGCTCCTCTTCTCCGTCATTATGGGCTGGCAGCCCAGGAAGCGAGTTTGTGGCCCAGTTTGATTGCTCGTAACGAGGAAAACTGTTTGAGCGAAAGAAAACGGTTCGCACCGAGGCACTTCGGAAGGGCATTTCCCAATAATTACCAGCAACTTCTCCTCCTCCTTTACGTGAAGCTACGCTTCTGCTGCTCTACGGATTTACACTGCGGGCCGCTCGGTCTCCTGGAGCGGGATTCTCGGAGGTGAACCGTTCGGGTCGCTTCTCGCTGGCTTCTCGGGAAGCTAGATCGTGGATGAGATCCGAACGGGCCCTTAAATTACATAGAAGTACCACAATTGAGGCATTGAAAGTAGATTGGTACCAAAATTGGTAATTTTTATGTGTCAGTACCAAGATTGGGATGAGCCGTTGCAAAAAAGACTAAAAGTGCGTTTTATACGTATTGACAGAAAAGCTGACCGGTTGAGCCCGTCCGTCAGGCGCCACGCTAACCAGTGCGCGCGTGCCCGCGCGCTGACTAGGACGATGCCGGCTCGCACCGTTTAGGTCTCGCTGGTGCGACCGAGCCAGACCCCGACCCCGCTCTGCCCTCGCACCCTCGCCGGCGGCTGCCTCCCCCTCGCCGGCGGCTGCCTCCCCGCCACCCGCCACAGCACGCCGCCGTAGCCTAGGATCGAAGTGCTTAGGCACTGTCACCTCCCCTGCGGCTGCTCCTCCCTCGCGCCCTCCTCTCCCCCCCCCCCGGCTGTTGTGCCTCCCTAGGCGACGATGGCCTCGGCGACTCCGGCAGGCGGCGATGGCCGGGGCGATGTGAGCGGCGGCGACCTCCCCCGCTTAGGCCTAGATGGCAGTGGCGGCTACTCCAGCTCGGAGTACAGTAGCGAGGACGAAGATTTTGCGGAGCCGGCGTTGTCGATGGAGCAGAGGCTGCAGTTGGCGCGAATTTGGGTGGCCAACCCTAGCACCGCCCATCACTGGACTCATGGCTTCGGTGGTGTTCTGTAAGTGGTCAACTGTTCCATTCTTGCTCATTGAAATTGGGGATTAGGGTTAGGTTTCTACTGCCTGCATGTTTAGCACTCTAATAGCTAGTTCTAATTAGAGCAGAGAAGTATAGTGGATTACATTGTTATTTGTTAGTCCAAATTGTCATAGCAGCATTATGTGTTACCTAACTGGAGCAGAGCAGAGCATCATTAGTGGCTTACATTGTTATTTCTTAGTCCTAACTAGAGCAGAGCACCATTAGAGCATAGCACCATTAGACCAGAGCAGAGCAGAGAAGCATAGTGGATTAAATGAGTCCTAACTAGAGCAGAGCATCATTAGTGGACAATTCTGTTAACTACTTATATGAAAATACAAAACATCAGTTTGCTGTGAGTTAAGTACCCACTCTGTAATTATGGTTGCATTGAGATAGTTGTTTACATTGTTTGATTTTGTAGTAATTGTTTAGTTTATTCATATTGCAAGGCTAAATTAAACAAAGCTTTGTTTATATGTTAGCCTATCTGTTAAGAAAAATTGTTTATTAACCAATTTTGTCTGTTATTTCATTTTGCAGTTTGTATGATGACATTTTGGATGTTAGGTTCCATTTTGATGCTTCAGAAATGTTTGAGCTGAAGCTCTGCAGTTCAGATGTGACATACATGAATATGATTGCAGTGATGGAAACCCAAGGATTTAGTGAATATGATCTATTGTTTCACATTGAGAATCCAGATTTAGGGAAGAAAGGATTAGAGATGGTAGAGAGTAATGCTGAGTTGCAACTAGTAAAGAGGCGGTTGAGGAGTGTAAGGTTTTAAATTTGTTAGTGAGAGCATGTCCACCTCCTTGCAGCCAGTTTGAGAGGCAAGATTTATCCATTGTTCCACCTCCTTGCAGCCAGTTTGAGAGGCAAGAATTATCCACTGTTCCACCTCTTTGCAGCCAGTTTGAGAGGCAAGAATTATCCACTGTTCCACCTCTTTGCAGCCCATTTGAGAGGCAAGAATTATCCACTGTTGTGTATGAAGAGCCTGTGTTATATGATCTCAGTGAGCCACCCATCTATGCTGTTGATGAAGAAGGAGTTGCCTTTGAAAGTCAGAGTAGCAGCTTCAGTGTAGCTCATGGTACTGGTGTTTGCACACAAGAGAGCAAGAATGTAAAAGGAAAACTGAAAGTTGTGTTGGAAATAGAAGAAGAAGAGGGATATGATGGCAGTGGTGGTTCTGATTGTGAAGGTGAAGATGACAGTGATGTAAACCCTTTTTATATGGGTGATGCTGGTGATATAGAGATGGAGGAGGGAAAGAAACAGAGAGAGTATGATGAAATAGAAGAGGAAGAAACAGATGATGAAGAATCCGAGGTGGAAGAAGTGGTGCATTATGAGGATGACACAGAGGTTGAGGAACCTTTCCAAATGGATGAAGATGAGAAAGTTGTTTCACAGGATGAAGAAACTGTAATTGTACAGGAAGAGAAGAAGAAGAAGAAGAAGAAGAAACAGAAGCTTCCAGATAGGAAAGGGCCTACAACAAGGACACATTCAAGTGTAGTTCAAGAGGAGGAATCTGATTTCAAACCTTCATCTGATGAAGAAGAGAAAGGATTGTTGAAGAAGGCTGATGATGATGGTTATGAGCCATTGTCATTTGTACTGCCAAAGAAAAGGAAGAGCAGGGCAAAGCAGAGGCCTCCTAGAAAATGGTACAATGAGAAGATGGAGGCACCACATGAGCAATTATGTATAAAGATGTGTTTTTTGGATCAACATCAATTCAGAGAGGCTTTGTTGAACTTGTACATCACTCAAGACAGAAACTGCAGATATCATAGGAACTCAGATAAAAAAATAATTGTAGAATGCAACCAAAAACATTGCAACTTCTTTATGGTGGCAGCAGTTATAAAAGGTGAAACTATTTTTGTAATTAAGAAGATGAGAATTAAGCACATTTGCCCTATTAGTACAGAGACAACAAGGGTAAGTGCCAAGTGGCTTGCACAGAAGTATGAGTCACTGTTCAGATCTGATCTAACAACTGGCATTCAGACTTTGATTGATGCCTGCATGGAGAAGTATGGTGTGGATGTGCCCAAGTCAATGTCATATAGGGCAAAGAACCTAGCTATTGATGCTGTGCTAGGAGACCACAAGAAGCAATACCCTAGGTTGAAAGACTATGCTCAGACAGTGATGGATACAAACCCTGGGAGTAGAGTAGTTGTCACTACTGTAACTCCAACACCCAATGCAAAAATCCCCCATCCAGGTCCAAGATTTCATGCTATGTTCCATTGCATCAATGGAGCAAGGGAGGGGTTTCTCAAGGGGTGCAGACCATTCATTGGTTAGTTTGTTCACCTTGTGCATTAGTTACATATTGTTTCATCTTTAAATGCATTTGAATGTTCTAAATATTGAATTTCCTTGCTCATTTAGGTGTTGATGGGTGCTTCATTAAGTTAACTACTGGTACTCAACTACTTGCTGCCACTGATAGAGATGGCAACAACAATATATACCCACTAGCATTTGGTATTGTTGGGCAAGAGGACAAAGCTAATTGGTGTTGGTTTCTACACCAACTTAAAATCTGCCTAGGAGGAGAAGAGGGACATTTTGGTCCATATACAATAATGTCAGATAGGCAAAAGGTATGTGCTTGCATCTTATGTCCTTGTTCCTATAAGGTTGTTTTGTGCTAGAATTAGCTTAGCTAGTTTAATTGTGTGTCCCAGGGCCTACTATATGCAGTGAATGCTGTCTTTCCTAAGTGCAACCAAAGGTTCTGCCTTAGGCATATCTATGCAAACTTCCAAACTGCTGGGTTTAGGGGGGAAGATCTGAAGAAGTGTATGGATAATGCTGCCTATGCATATAGTGAACACAAATTTAACATTGCAATGAATGACCTTAGAGCTGAATGTAAGGAAGCATGGGAGTGGCTTTGTCAAATACCCAAGAAAACATGGGCAAGGCATGCATTTGACACAAACTCCAAGACTGACCTTGTAGTCAACAATTTGTCTGAGGTGTTTAACAAGTATGTCCTAGATGTTAGGAAGAAACCAATTAGGACAATGTGTGATGGAATAAAGGATAAGCAGATGATGAGGTGGCATAGGAATAGGGAGAGTGCAAAGACAGCTAGATGGGACATAACACCCCATCATAGTGAGAAGCTAGAGGTTGAGAAGGAGAGGGCCAAATATTGCAAACCAATTCAAACTGGTGTGGACTTGTGGCAAGTTACAAGTGGGCAGCAAACCCATGTTGTTAACTTGCAAGTGCACACATGTGGGTGCAGAAAATGGGACCTCAGTGGCATCCCATGTAACCATGCCATCTCAGCAATAAACAAGGGCAAAAGATAACCAGAGGATTATGTCAGCAAGTTCTTCAAGAAAGAATTTTATGTGGCAGCTTATGAACCAATGATCTATCTATTGGAAATATGCCCTAGAGGCAATAATAAAATGATTATTATATTTCCTTGTTCATGATAATTGTCTATTATTCATGCTATAATTGTATTATCTGGAAATCGTAATACATGTGTGAATACATAGACCACAATGTGTCCCTAGTGAGCCTCTAGTTGACTAGCTCGTTGATCAACACATAGTCAAGGTTTCCTGGCTATGGACATGGGATGTCATTGATAACGGGATCACATCATTAGGAGAATGATGTGATGGACAAGACCCAATCTTAAGCTTAGCTCAAAGATCGTGTAGTTCGTTTGCTGTAGCTTTTCTGAATGTCAAGTATCATTTCCTTAGACCATGAGATTGTGCAACTCCCGGATACCGTAGGAGTGCTTTGGGTGTACCAAACATCACAACGTAACTGGGTGGCTATAAAGGTACATTACAGGTGTCTCTGAAAGTGTCTGTTGGGTTGGCACGAATCGAGACTGGGATTTGTCACTCCGTATGACGGAGAGGTATCTCTGGGCCCACTCGATAATGCATCATCACAATGAGCTCAATGTGATCAAGTGGTTGATCACGGGATCATGCATTACGGTACGAGTAAAGTGACTTGCTGGTAACGAGACTGAACAAGGTATTGGGATACCGACGATCGAGTCTCGGGCAAGTAACGTACCGATTGACAAACGGAATTGTATACGGGGTTGCTTGAATCCTCGACATCGTGGTTTATCCGATGAGATAATCAAGGAGCATGTGGGAGCCAACATGGGTATCCAGATCCCGTTGTTGGTTATTGGCCGGAGAGCCATCTCGGTCATGTCTACGTGTCTCCTGAACCCGTAGGGTCTACACACTTAAGGTTCGGTGACGCTAGGGTTGTAGAGATATGAGTATGCAGTAATACGAAAGTTGTTTGGAGTCCCGGATGAGATCCTGGACGTCACGAGGAGTTCTGGAATGGTCCGGAGGTGAAGAATTATATATAGGAAGTGTATTTTCGGCTATCGAGAAAGATTCGGGGTCACCGGTATTGTACCGGGACCACCGGATGGGTCCCGGAGGTCCACCGGGTGGGGCCACCCATCCCGGAGGGCCCCATGGGCTGAAGTGGGGAGGGGAACCAGCCCATAGTGGGCTGGTGTGCCCCCTCCTTGGGCCCCCCTGCGCCTAGGGTTGGAAACCCTAGGGTGGGGGCGCCTCCACTTGCCTTGGGGGGCACTCCACCCCCTTGGCCGCCGCCCCCCTTGGGAGATCCCATCTCCAGGGCCGGTGCCCCCCCTAGGGGGCCTATATAAAGGGGGAAGGGAGGGCATCCACACCTGAAGCCTTGGTGACTCCCTCTCCCCTGCTGCACCTCTCCCTCTCGCAGAAGGTCGGCGAAGCCCTGCTGCGATCATTGCTGCATCCACCACCACGCCGTCGTGCTGCTGGATCTTCATCAACCTCTCCTCCCCTTGCTGGATCAAGAAGGAGGAGACGTCATCCGCTCCGCACGTGTGTTGAACGTGGAGGTGTCGTCCGTTCGGCACTTGGTCATCGGTGATTTGGATCACGGCGAGTACGACTCCATCATCCCCGTTCTCTTGAATGATTCCGCTCGCGATCTACAAGGGTATGTAGATGCACTCTCCTCTCGTTGACAGTTGACTCCATAGATTGATCTTGGTGAAACGTAGGAATTTTTTTTGTTTTCTGCAACGTTCCCCAACAGTGGCATCATGAGCTAGGTCTATGCATAGTTACTATGCACGAGTAGAACACAAAGTAGTTGTGGGCGTCGATATTGTCAATTTGCTTGCCGTTACTAGTATTATCTTGATTCGGCGACATCGTGGGATGAAGCGGCCCGGACCAACCTTACACGTACGCTTACGTGAGACCGGTCCACCGACTGACATGCACTAGTTGCATAAGGTGGCTGGCGGGTGTCTGTCTCTCCCACTTTAGTCGGATCGGATTCGATGAACAGGGTCCTTATGAAGGGTAAATGGAAATTGGCAATTCACGTTGTGGTTTTGGCGTAGGTAAGAAACGTTCTTGCTAGAAACCTATAGCTTCCACGTAAAAAACTTGCAACAACAATTAGAGAACGTCTAACTTGTTTTTACAGCAAGTGTCTTGTGATGTGATATGGCCAAAGGTTGTGATGAATGATGAATGATATATGTGATGTATGAGATTGATCATGTTCTTGTAATAGGAATCACGACTTGCATGTCGATGAGTATGACAACCGGCAGGAGCCATAGGAGTTGTCTTTATTTTTTTGTATGACCTGCGTGTCATTGAGAAACGCCATGTAAATTACTTTACTTTATTGCTAAACGTGTTAGCCATAGTAGTAGAAGTAATAGTTGGCGAGAAACTTCATGGAGACACGATGATGGAGATCATGATGATGGAGATCATGGTGTCATGCCGGTGACAAGATGATCATGGAGCCCCAAGATGGAGATCAAAGGAGCTATATGATATTGGCCATATCATGTCACTATTATTTGATTGCATGTGATGTTTATCATGTTTTTGCATCTTGTTTACTTAGAATGACGGTAGTAAATAAGATGATCCCTCATAATAATTTCAAGAAAGTGTTCCCCCTAACTGTGCGCCGTTGTGACAGTTCGTTGTTTCGAAGCACCACGTGATGATCGGGTGTGATAGATTCCAACGTTCACATACAACGGGTGTAAGACAGATTTACACACGCAATACACTTAGGTTGACTTGACGAGCCTAGCATGTACAGACATGGCCTCGGAACACAGAAGACCAAAAGGTCGAGCATGAGTCGTATAGAAGATACGATCAACATGAAGATGTTCACCGATGTTGGCTAGTTCGTCTCACGTGATGATCGGACACGGCCTAGTCAACTCGGATCATGTTATACTTAGATGACTGGAGGGATGTCTATCTAAGTGGGAGTTCATTGAATAATTTGATTAGATGAACTTAATTATCATGAACTTAGTCTAAAATCTTTACAATATGTCTTGTAGATCAAATGGCCAACGTTGTCCTCAACTTCAACGCGTTCCTAGAGAAAACCAAGCTGAAAGACGATGGCAGCAACTATACGGACTGGGTACGGAACCTGAGGATCATCCTCATAGCTGCCAAGAAAGATTATGTCCTACAAGCACCACTAGGTGACGCACCCGTCCCACAGAACCAAGACGTTATGAACGCTTGGCAGACACGTGCTGATGATTACTCCCTCGTTCAGTGCGGCATGCTTTACAGCTTAGAACCGGGGCTCCAAAAGCGTTTTGAGCGACACGGAGCATATGAGATGTTCGAAGAGCTGAAAATGGTTTTCCAAGCTCATGCCCGGGTCGAGAGATATGAAGTCTCCGACAAGTTCTTCAGCTGTAAGATGGAGGAAAATAGTTCTGTCAGTGAGCACATACTCACAATGTCTGGGTTGCATAACCGCTTGACTCAGCTGGGAGTTAATCTCCCAGATGACGCGGTCATTGACAGAATCCTTTAGTCGCTTCCACCAAGCTACAAGAGCTTTGTGATGAACTTCAATATGCAGGGGATGGAAAAGACCATTCCTGAAGTATTTGCAATGCTGAAATCAGCAGAGGTAGAAGTCAAAAAGGAACATCAAGTGTTGATGGTGAATAAAACCACTAAGTTCAAGAAAGGCAAGGGTAAGAAGAACTTCAAGAAGGACGGCAAGGGAGTTGCCGCGCCCGGTAAGCAAGCTGCCGGGAAGAAGCCAAAGAATGGACCCAAGCCCGAGACTGAATGTTTTTATTGCAAGGTAAGTGGTCACTGGAAGCGGAACTGCCCCAAATACTTAGCGGACAAGAAGGCCGGCATCACGAAAGGTATATGTGATATACATGTAATTGATGTGTACCTTACCAGTACTCATAGTAGCTCCTGGGTATTTGATACCGGTGCGGTTGCTCACATTTGTAACTCAAAGCAGGAGCTGCGGAATAAGCGGAGACTGGCGAAGGACGAGGTGACAATGCGCGTCGGGAATGGTTCCAAGGTCAATGTGATCGCCGTCGGCACGCTACCTCTACATTTACCTACGGGATTAGTTTTAAACCTCAATAATTGTTATTTAGTGCCAGCTTTGAGCATGAACATTGTATCAGGATCTCGTTTAATTCGAGATGGCTACTCATTTAAATCCGATAATAATGGTTGTTCTATTTATATAAGAGATATGTTTTATGGTCATGCTCCGATGGTGAATGGTTTATTCTTAATGAATCTCGAGCGTAATGCTACACATATTCATAGTGTGAATACCAAAAGATGTAAGGTTGATAATGATAGTCCCACATACTTGTGGCACTGCCGCCTTGGTCACATAGGTGTCAAACGCATGAAGAAGCTCCATGCAGATGGACTTTTAGAGTCTCTTGATTACGAATCATTTGACACGTGCGAACCATGCCTCATGGGTAAAATGACCAAGACTCCGTTCTCAGGAACAATGGAGCGAGCAACCAACTTATTGGAAATCATACATACTGATGTGTGCGGTCCAATGAGTGTTGAGGATCGCGGTGGCTATCGTTATGTTCTCACCCTCACTGATGACTTGAGTAGATATGGGTATGTCTACTTAATGAAACACAAGTCTGAGACCTTTGAAAAGTTCAAGGAATTTTAGAGTGAGGTTGAGAATCAACGTGACAGGAAAATCAAGTTCTTGCGATCAGATCGTGGGGGAGAATACTTGAGTCACGAATTTGGCACACACTTAAGAAAATGTGGAATAGTTTCACAACTCACGCCGCCTGGAACACCTCAGCGTAATGGTGTGTCCGAACGTCGTAATCGCACTCTATTAGATATGGTGCGATCTATGATGTCTCTTATCGATTTACCGCTGTCATTTTGGGGCTATGCTTTAGAGACTGCCGCATTCACTTTAAATAGGGTTCCGTCAAAATCCGTTGAGACGACACCGTATGAATTATGGTTTGGGAAGAAACCTAAGCTGTCATTTCTAAAAGTTTGGGGATGCGATGCTTATGTCAAGAAACTTCAACCTGAAAAGCTCGAACCCAAGTCGGAAAAATGCGTCTTCATAGGATACCCTAAGGAAACCATTGGGTATACCTTCTACCTCAGATCCAAAGGCAAGATCTTCGTTGCCAAGAATGGATCCTTTCTAGAGAAGGAGTTTCTCTCGAAAGAAGTAAGTGGGAGGAAAGTAGAGCTTGATGAAGTACTGCCTCTTGAAGCAGAGAGTAGCGCGGCTCAGGAAAATGTTCCTATGGTGCCTGCACCGATTAGAGAGGAAGTTAATGATGATGATCAAGATACTTCGGATCAAGCTCCTACTGAACTTCATAGGTCCACAAGGACATGTTCCGCACCAGAGTGGTACGGCAACCCTGTCTTGGAAATCATGTTGTTAGACAATGGTGAACCTTCGAACTATGAAGAAGCGATGGCGGGCCCAGATTCCGACAAATGGCTGGAAGCCATGAAATCCGAGATAGGATCCATGTATGAAAACGAAGTATGGACTTTGACTGACTTGCCCGTTGATCGGCGAGTGTCGGTGTCAAAACCGGCGGATCTCGGGTAGGGGGTCCCGAACTGTGCGTCTAGGCCGGATGGTAACAGGAGGCAGGGAACACGATGTTTTACCCAGGTTCGGGCCCTCTTGATGGAGGTAAAGCCCTACGTCCTGCTTGATTGATATTGATGATATGGGTAGTACAAGAGTAGATCTACCACGAGATCAAGAAGGCTAAACCCTAAAATCTAGCCTATGGTATGATTGTTGTATATATTGTATATCTATCGACTAGCCTGGCCTCGGTTTATATAATGCACCGGAGGCCTAGGATAACAAGAGTCCTAGCCGAATACGCCGGTGGGGAGAAGTCCTTGTCTTGATCGCCAAGTCTTGTGGAATCTTCCTTGTATGCGGTAGCCGTCCGAACTGGCCCATGAGTATACGGCCACGGGGGTCCTCGGCCCAATCTAATAGATCGGGAGACGACGTGGTGAGTACCCCCTAGTCCAGGACACCGTCAGTAGCCCCCTGAACCGGTCTTCAAGTTAGGGATGCTCCTCGATTCTTCCGAACTGTTCTTCATCTTCGGTTGCCGGTCTTGAAAACTAGTTCAACAAATCTTCTTTATCTTCGATCTTGAGGATCGCTGAAATGCATTCGACGAGTTTACACGTCGGGTATCCGAGGAGCCCCTTTAAGTTTCCAGCCTTTATCAATGCCTTGTTTATTTTTATGCCACACCTCGGGTTTGAAGTTGTTCCCGGGAGGCAGGGTCCTCTTGCGTCCGAGCTCCAACGCCGGACTGCATTCGAGGTATCTTTTGCAGTCGAGCACCAACGCCGGACTGCTTCCCAGCTCTAGCGCCGGAATGTATCCGAGCTCCAACGCCGGACTATGTATCCGAGCTCCAACGTCGGACTGTATATCCGAGCTCCAACGCCGGACTGTGTCCAGGCTCCAATGCCGGACTATATCCGAGGTGTCATATCACCTTGGTTCAAAAAAGTTGAAGGAGTTTAGCCGAGCTTAATGCCGGAAATGCCCTCTATGGAGCCAGCCACTAGCGCCCGAGCTTTATGCTGGACTGCTTCCGAGGTGGTGCACCACCCCGACTATGGGCCGATTTTTTGTCAATATTTTTTATTAGTGCAATTTATTCTCTGCCGAGATATATAGCCAGTAGCCCTCAAGGTGTGTATCGGTCTAAAACCCGAGATGCACATGAAGGATGACATAAGACCGCTGATCCCAGTAGCCGCTGAGACTCAGGTTGATTTGCAAAATCGGCCTGAGGATCAAGTCCTAGCTCGGCAGAATACTTCGGGACACAAAAGCGGCGTGCTCAGTCCTCACGACTCAGGTTGGGTGCGGCCGACCAACCTGAGGATCAAAATATCCTCGAAAACTATATTGCACACAAAATTTTCTGCATTGGACAAGCAATGCAGTAGCCCCCGAGACACTGGTCGGGTGGCAACACCAGATCAGGGGATCGATATGCCCCTTTAATATTTGTAAATAATAAGCCCGAAGCCCGGTAGCCCCCGAGCCTTAATGCGGGCACGGGTGGCCGAATTAAGGATCAATATCCATAGTAAAATCACAAATTATGTGTAATGACTCTATGTATCCAAGTACTTTACGTCATTAATGCTCGGATCCGCATTGTACAAAACTTTGTTGACCGACCATCGGCTTCCACCTCCTTGGCCAGTAGCCGTGGAGTGTTTGTCCTACTTTATAAAGCCTTTATGAGGGCAAAGATTTATGACAAATAAGGCAATCTGGCCACACGGTTTTATAAACAAAGGTACGCAGAGAGATATGTTATATTACTGTTTAACAGAAGAAATGTATTCCAAAGAAAATAGTCCCGCTATCGGTTCCTTTCTTTGGGTTGTCATGCTAAGCATGATCATGAAACCTCAGCTCGAATGTAAGAGCAAAATATCGAGGATTTAGTTTGGGAGGCCAGTTAATAGCCCCCGGTAGTGTTCGGCGACAGTCGAGGTCAAGCCGTAAACACTTCGGCCAATGTTATGAATGGCCCGTCATAGTCATCGGATCGCTGACCAGTTTACGCTTATTGTGACAGTCAGTTTTCGGCTTTCTCCACTAAGGTGCTTAACCATGTGAGCTGGAAGCACAATCGCAGTGGTTCTCCCTTTGCATGCCTAGCCGAACAAAACGGAACGTAGGAAGCAAGTGCAGGAGCCGGGCAACCCAACTATTGACCGAAGACACAATTCGAAACCGATGCATATATAGCAATATCTGAGAATGTTTTTGCCGAATCCCTAAAGGTGTCCGGCGTTGCACTGCGAGACTAATGCTGGAAAAGCACAAATAGTTTAAAAGTGCCAAAAAGCTTGGAAAACCAAGAAACGTCAGTAAAAACATGACGTCCGAACAAGATCAAGTGTTCGGTGCCAATCCAAAAATTGGTCTTAGAAAAAAGAAGTGCTTCTGTCATCCTTTAACATGACACATCCTATCTCAAGACTTCGAGCGGGTCAGCCTACGGCTTCAACCTCCTATCCCGAGGGCGGAGTACTTCTCATTAGGCCAGTTTAGCAAACTAAACTCTAGCGGCTTTGAGAGAGAAATTAGGCTCCCCGGCTAGTGACCGCACACTCCCGTCGAAAAAAGGAGTGATAAATGATAATAAAACTTTGCAACGACTAAGAAGAAGAACACTTATTATAAAACGGCTCAAATGAACTTAAGAGCCCCTAATTGACTTGGGTAGAGGAATGATTGCATGTACCGAAGTACTTATATCATATCTATGTTCAACCGAACTTTAAACGCGTCTTAACCGACCGTCAGCTTCTCCCTCTTCGGTCAAGGACCGAAAAGTGTTATGTACTCCATCGGTCGAGAATATCGACGGTGTTTCCAGTAACCAGGCAATCAGGCCATAAGGCTGTAACAGACAAAGCGTGCTCAGGGAACTTATGCTATATTACTGTGAAGTGTAAGAAGCATCTTCGAAGAAAATAGTACCCCCACCGATACCTTTCTTCGGTGCTCATTGTTATTATGAGACTTGTGCAATAGATTTTTTGTACTCATGAGTTCCGTTGTGTGCCGACCATCATTGAAAACTATAAGAGCGCTAGCTTTCGGCTTCACCCAGTCTGAGGTCCGGCTCGGTTGACCCGATCGTGACAATCGCAGAGGTGCTCCCTTTACTCCCTAGCCGAACAATCGGGAACGTAGGGGTAAACACAGGAGCGAGGCAACCCAACTTGCAAATCGCTTAAGTCAATATGGTGCATATTGTGGCATAATACACGAACAAGGAACAAAGCCGTACAAGTATAATCATATGCAAGAGGAAAAGCTTCATAAATGAAGCCCCCAAGTGAATTGGGTCCTTGAATTTGTGTGTCACAAACAAAGTTTGGACAAGGAAAAATTTTTACAAGCAACTTTTTTTCAAAAAAGTATAATGCTTGGTCGAACCGAACACAAGTTAGAAATTTAAAACTTTGAGCATGAAGGCAACTTAGCTGGTTAATGTGTTCGGTATTGATGACGCGGTCCGAGCTTGATGCGGGACAAGGTGCCATCCCCCAAGCCGGTCCCGAGGTGGCGGAGCGAAGAGCTTGGCACTCCAAAGTGGTGACATAGCACGGTCAATGCAGGCCGGCAGAGTGATGCCGAAGTCCTCGGCATGGGGTAATGAAGTGTTGACGAAGCCCCCCGTCCAGCCGAGGTGACGCCAAAGGATATAGTCCGGCTGGATCATTTTCCTGTGCCACATAAAATAGTGCAAACCGGAGATAATAGTAATAATAAAAAAAAAATCGTTGCATAATCAATAATTTATGCAAAGTGAGTAATAAAAGAAATATGGCCTGGCGCCGAAGTCAATGTCGATGCAGGGCGTCGGCGTGATGCGGTAAGGGCGTGGCAAAGCCTGAATTCACAGGTCGGTCCAAGCTCCGGATGCGGCGTTCGCCGGACTATGTACGAAGACTGACCGGACCACCATGCGACCGTCGTTAATGCGGCCACCATTTGATAGACCTGTGTGCATATGATGGACAAACCAGAGTAATAATTCCTTGAAAAAAATTGAACCCAAACAAGCAAAAAATACTAGGATTAATAGCACCTGGTTTATTTGTTGTAGCAATCCGGAGGAAGGTGGTTCCAAAATTGGGACTCGATCCGCACACCCGTTACCGGAGTAGGTTGATGAAGAGATGATGAAGCCCCCGATCCAGCCGAGATGTCGAAGTAGGTCAGCGTGATGGACACCGGCTCGGAGGAGCAATAGTGCGGCCCTGCCGATGCAGGTCGTGACGTGGTCAATGCCGGCTTGATGAAGTGACCGTGCGGCGATGCCGGTGTGCCCGCTCCGTGTAACCCGTGGGGCGTCGATGTTGGTGATGATTTATTCTTTGCGATGCCGAACTGTTGTTCAACTTACCGAGGTGATGATCCGAAGAAGTTGAGCTCGGCTCAATAAAGTGACGACGTGTCTAGCGCAGGTCGGCCGCCGTGGAGCAATATTGCCGGACTGGTTTGACACCAACATGATGTTTGAAGATCATGTTCAAAAGATTTTAGTGGGATGTGTTCGGGAACAAAACACAATACCTCATACAAAACTTCCTTCAAAAAGGATGTCCGAAATCCCGTTCATAAAAAAGACGAACTCGGGTCGGATTCGTTTTCGCGCAGAAAACAGATCCGAAAAGTGATGCACTAATCGGAAGGTTTCCGGAGTTTGGACAGTCGGATCGAGCTGAAATTTGGAGGGCTGGTAGATATAGGAATTCTGCAGCCGATGAACTGTTGGATCTTCCAAAGGACGTCCGAGCTAGAAGCTGGACAGCACACCCTAAACTCGTCCAGATTCCCGTCCAGATTTGACAGGGCTCCGGTATATCGCGGATTGCCAGAGATTCCTCCATCGGAACTCGACGAAATTTTTCAGGGTTGTTGTAGACCCAATTACGCACAATCCCACCGAAGCAATCGTTAAAACGACACTTGAGGAGGCGGTGGCGGCGGATACAAGTTCGCTGTTCAGAAAAACAGCACGGTCGCCCAAGGGCAATGTTAACGTTGAGCCCGCGAGCTCCATAGATGATTCCTCCGTGATCTTGATAGAGATCAGAGTTGATGTTTCATGAAGGCCCTCGTCCGGACATGGTGATCCAAACACGGGGCGCAATTCTTGGTCGAACCAAGGTGACCAGTCGAGCTGGTGACGAAGATGCCGAAGTCGCAGTTGATCTGCAGGCGAGCCATCGATCCTTTTGTCGATCACACAGCGGAGCCCTCAATGAAAGCACCAATGTCGGTGTCAAAACCGACGGATCTCGGGTAGGGGGTCCTGAACTGTGCGTCTAGGCCGGATGGTAACAGGAGGCAGGGTACACGATGTTTTACCCAGGTTCGGGCCCTCTTAATGGAGGTAAAACCCTACGTCCTGCTTGATTAATATTGATGATATGGGTAGTACAAGAGTAGATCTACCACGAGATCAAGGAGGCTAAACCCTAAAAGCTAGCTTATGGTATGATTGTTGTATATATTGTATATCTATCGACTAGCCTGGCCTCGGTTTATATAATGCACCGGAGGCCTAGGATAACAAGAGTCCTAGCCGAATACGCCGGTGGGGAGAAGTCCTTGTGTTGATCGCCAAGTCTTGTGGAATCTTCCTTATATGCGGTAGCCGTCCGAACTGGCCCATGAGTATACGGCCACGGGGGTCCTCGGCCCAATCTAATAGATCGTGAGACGACGTGGTGAGTACCCCCTAGTCCAGGACACCGTCAGCTAGCCATAGAAAATAAATGGATCTTTAAGAAGAAGACAGACGCGGATGGTAATGTGACCATCTATAAAGCTCGGCTTGTCGCTAAGGGTTATCGACAAGTTCAAGGGGTTGACTACGATGAGACTTTCTCACCCGTAGCGAAGCTGAAGTCCGTCCGAATCATGTTAGCAATTGCCGCATTCTATGATTATGAAATATGGCAAATGGACGTCAAAACGGCATTCCTTAATGGTTTCCTTAAGGAAGAATTGTATATGATGCAGCCGGAAGGTTTTGTCGATCCTAAGAATGCTGACAAGGTGTGCAAGCTCCAACGCTCGATTTATGGGCTGGTGCAAGCATCTTGGAGTTGGAACATTCGCTTTGATGAGATGATCAAAGCGTTTGGGTTTATGCAGACTTATGTAGAAGTCTGCGTTTACAAGAAAGTGAGTGGGAGCTCTGTAGCATTTCTCATATTATATGTAGATGACATACTTTTGATGGGAAATGATATAGAACTTTTGGACAGCATTAAGGCCTACTTGAATAAGAGTTTTTCAATGAAGGACCTTGGAGAAGCTGCTTATATATTAGGCATCAAGATCTATAGAGATAGATCAAGACGCCTCATAGGTCTTTCACAAAGCACATACCTTCATAAGATATTGAAGAAGTTCAATATGGATCAGTCTAAAAAGGGGTTCTTGCCTGTGTTGCAAGGTGTGAAATTGAGCTCAGCTCAATGTCCGACCACAGCAGAAGATATAGAAGAGATGAGTGTCATCCCCTATGCATCAGCCATAGGGTCTATTATGTATGCCATGCTGTGTACCAGACCTGATGTAAACCTTGCCGTAAGTTTGGAAGGAAGGTACCAAAGCAATCCCGGCAAGGAACACTGGACAGCGGTCAAGAATATCCTGAAGTACCTGAAAAGGACTAAGGACATGTTTCTCCTTTATGGAGGTGACGAAGAGCTCATCGTAAAGGGTTACGTCGACGCTTGCTTCGACACAGATCTGGATGACTCTAAGTCACAAACCGGATACATGTATATGTTGAATGGTGGAGAAGTAAGCTGGTGCAGTTGCAAGCAGAGCATCATGGCGGGATCTACATGTGAAGCGGAGTACATGGCAGCCTCGGAGGCAGCGCATGAAGCAATTTGGGTGAAGGAGTTCATCACCGACCTAGGAGTCATACCCAATGCGTCGGGGCCGATCAAACTCTTCTGTGACAACACTGGAGCTATTGCACTTGCCAAGGAGCCCAGGTTTCACAAGAAGACCAGGCACATCAAGCATCGCTTCAACTCCATTCGTGAAAATGTTCAAGATGGAGACATAGATATTTGTAAAGTACATACGGATCTGAATGTTGCAGATCCGTTGACTAAACCTCTCCCTAGAGCAAAACATGATCAACACTAGAATTCCATGGGTGTTCGATTCATCACAATGTAACTAGATGATTGACTCTAGTGCAAGTGGGAGACTGTTGGAAATATGCCCTAGAGGCAATAATAAAATGATTATTATATTTCCTTGTTCATGATAATTGTCTATTATTCATGCTATAATTGTATTATCCGGAAATCGTAATACATGTGTGAATACATAGACCACAATGTGTCCCTAGTGAGCCTCTAGTTGACTAGCTCGTTGATCAATAGATAGTCAAGGTTTCCTGGCTATGGACATGGGGATGTCATTGATAACGGGATCACATCTTTAGGAGAATGATGTGATGGACAAGACCCAATCTTAAGCTTAGCTCAAAGATCGTGTAGTTCGTTTGCTATAGCTTTTCTGAAAGTCAAGTATCATTTCCTTAGACCATGAGATTGTGCAACTCCCGAATACCGTAGGAGTGCTTTGGGTGTACCAAACGTCACAACGTAACTGGGGGACTATAAAGGTACATTACAGGTGTCTCCAAAAGTGTCTGTTGGGTTGGCACGAATCAAGACTGGGATTTGTCACTCCGTATGACGGAGAGGTATCTCTGGGCCCACTCGGTAATGCATCATCACAATGAGCTCAATGTGATCAAGTGGTTGATCACGGGATCATGCATTACGGTACGAGTAAAGTGACTTGCTGGTAACGAGACTGAACAAGGTATTGGGATACCAACGATCGAGTCTCGGGCAAGTAACGTACCGATTGACAAAGGGAATTGTATACGGGGTTGCTTGAATCCTCGACATCGTGGTTCATCCGATGAGATCATCGAGGAGCATGTGGGAGCCAGCATGGGTATCCAGATCCCGCTATTGGTTATTGGCCGGAGAGCCGTCTCGGTCATGCCTACGTGTCTCCCGAACCCGTAGGGTCTACACACTTAAGGTTCGGTGACGCTAGGGTTGTAGAGATATGAGTATGCAGTAATCCGAAAGTTGTTCGGAGTCCCGGATGAGATCCTGGACGTCACGAGGAGTTCCGGAATGGCCCGGAGGTGAAGAATTATATATAGGAAGTGTATTTTCGGCCATCGGGAAAGATTCGGGGTCACTGGTATTGTACCGGGACCACCGGATGGGTCCCGGGGGTCCACCGGATGGGGCCACCCATCCCGGAGGGCCCCATGGGATGAAGTGGGGAGGGGAACCAGCCCATAATACGCTGGTGCGCCCCCTCCTTGGGCCCCCCTGCGCCTAGGGCTGGAAACCCTAGGGT
Source organism: Triticum urartu (assembly GCF_056163025.1). Lineage (NCBI taxonomy): Eukaryota > Viridiplantae > Streptophyta > Magnoliopsida > Poales > Poaceae > Triticum > Triticum urartu. Next base: position 432,557,772 of record NC_141874.1, read on the forward strand.
GGGGGCGCCTCCACTTGCCTTGGGGGGCACTCCACCCCCTTGGCCACCGCCCCCCTTGGGAGATCCCATCTCCAGGGCCGGCGCCCCCCCTAGGGGGCCTATATAAAGGGGGGGAGGGAGGGCAGCCACACCTGAAGCCTTGGCGCCTCCCTCTCCCCTGCTACACCTCTCCCTCTCGTAGAAGCTCGGCGAAGCCCTGCTGCGATCATTGCTGCATCCACCACCACGCCGTTGTGCTGCTGGATCTTCATCAACCTCTCCTTCCCCCTTGCTGGATCAAGAAGGAGGAGACGTCATCCGCTCCGTACGTGTGTTGAACGCGGAGGTGCCGTTCGTTCGGCACTTGGTCATCGGTGATTTGGATCACGGCGAGTACGACTCCATCATCCCCGTTCTCTTGAACGCTTCCGCTTGCGATCTATAAGGGTATGTAGATGCACTCTCCTCTCGTTGCTAGTTGACTCCATAGATTGATCTTGGTGAAACGTAGGAAATTTTTTTGTTTTCTGCAACGTTCCCCAACACTATCCAGTTCCTGGTGAGCATGACTGGACAAGGACCCCTGGTTCTGACATTGACCCACCTGCATTTAAAGTGAAGAGAGGAAGAAAGAAAGAGAAAAGGATCAAGGGGAAAATTGAAGTTCCAAAGCCTAAGGACACATCCAGAATGGGGACTATAACATGTGGCAATTGTGGACTACAAGGACATAGGTACACTAGCTGCATGAAGCGGTTGAAGCCTGAGCTGGCTTTGAGGAAGAACAAACATGTGGTAATCCTCTTATAAGTAGTAACATGTTTTCCTTCTTGTACATTCCATTTTTTAAGTACTAACTCATTTTCCTTCTTGTTTATGCAAGCCTCTTGCAAGGAATCCCAATGCTGGTGCTGCTGCTACTACACCAGCAGCAAGAACTTCTCAACCAACTCCTACAACAACACCAACAGCTGGAACAGGAGGTGCTGGGAGAGGTGCTGGGACATGAGCTGAGAGAGGAGCTGGTAGAGGTGCTGGGAGAGGTGCTGCAGCTGCAGGTGCTGGGAGAGGTGCCGGGAGAGGGAGAGGTACATTCTCTGCCCCAAGGCAATCTGGTCCATCCACATCTACTGCTAGGACAGGTGCTGGTGTTACACATAGTGGATGGAGGAGGTACTTCTATGCAAGTGGCAACTAGATACTTCATGTGTGTGTTCTTGCATCCTATGATACAACGGTGATCTTGCTTTGATGATGTACTTTAAGAATCAATGCCATGTATGGCTTTTGTTCATGTGGATGCATATTATTGGATATCTTCATGTGATATGTTGATGAGTACTCAATATATTATTGGATATATTGCTGGAGTTATTGATATTTTGGAGTTATTGATGAGTACTCATTATATTGGATATCTTCATAGTGTGTATGTTCTTTTTATGATTCATATGTTGATGAGTACTCAAAATGGAGTTATTGATATGCTGGATATATTAATGGAGTTATTGATATGTTGTGTATGCTGAAAATGTTCTTTATATGATTGATATGTTGATCCTATTGATATGTTGTATAAAGCGATCATTTTGGGTTTTGGTGGCTCGGGGTCGACGAAACCACCTAAAGCCATCATTTTGGGTTTTGATGGCTCGGGGTCGACGGAACCACCTAAAGCCATCAACTAGGGTCTAGGGTGGCTCGGGGTCGACGAAACCACCTAAAGCCATCAACTAGGGTCTAGGCTGGCTCGGGGTCGACGGAACCACCTAAAGCCATCATTTTGGGTTTTGGTGGCTCGGGGTGGACGGAACCACCTAAAGCCATCAACTAGGGTCTAGGGTGGCTCGGGGTCGACGAAACCACCTAAAGCCATCAACTAGGGTCTAGGCTGGCTCGGGGTCGACGGAACCACCTAAAGCCATCATTTTGGGTTTTGGTGGCTCGGGGTGGACGGAACCACCTAAAGCCATCAACTAGGGTCTAGGGTGGCTCGGGGTCGACGAAACCACCTAAAGCCATCATTTTGGGTTTTGGTGGCTCGGGGTCGACGGAACCACCTAAAGCCATCAACTAGGGTCTAGGGTGACTCGGGGTCGACGAAACCACCCAAAGCCATCAACTAGGGTCTACGGTGGCTCGGGGTCAACGAAACCACCGAAAGCGATCATTTTGGGTTTTTGTGGCCCGGGGTCGACGGAACCACCTAAAGCGATCATTTTGGGTTTTTGTGGCTCGGGGTCAACGGAACCACCTAAAACCATCAACTAGGGTCTAGGGTGGCTCGGGGTCGACGGAACCACCTAAAGCCATCAACTAGGGTCTACGGTGGCTCGGGGTGGACGGAACCACCTAAAGCCATCAACTAGGGTCTAGGGTGGCTCGGGGTCGACGAAACCACCTAAAGCCATCAACTAGGGTCTACGGTGGCTCGGGGTCGACGAAACCACCTATAGCGATCATTTTGGGTTTTTGTGGCTTGGGGTCGACGGAACCACCTAAAGCCATCAACTAGGGTCTAGGGTGGCTCGGGGTCGACGAAACCACCTAAAGCCATCAACTAGGGTCTACGGCGGCTCGGGGTCGACGAAACCACCTAAAGCGATCATTTTGGGTTTTTGTGGCTCGGGGTCGACAGAACCACCTAAAGCCATCAACTAGGGTCTAGGGTGGCTCGGGGTCGACAAAACCACCTAAAGCCATCAACTAGGGTCTACGGTGGCTCGGGGTCGACGAAACCACCTAAAGCCATCAACTAGGGTCTACGGTGGCTCGGGGTCGACAAAACCACCTAAAGCGATCAATTTGGGTTTTTGTGGCTCGGGGTCGACGGAACCACCTAAAGCCATCAACTAGGGTCTAGGGTGGCTCGGGGTCGACGAAACCACCTAAAGCCATCAACTAGGGTCTAGGGTGGCTCGGGGTCGACGAAACCACCTAAAGCCATCAACTAGGGTCTACGGTGGCTCGGGGTCGATGAAACCACCTAAAGCATCACTGTACCATAACAAACTATTTCTTTTGCAAATGCATTTAAGCATTTAAGAATCACTCTAACATATGTAACTATATGCATTTAAGAAGCATTTAACCATCAGAATAACATAAGCATCAGTATGTAAACATTTTCAGTCTAACATAAGCATCACTGGAGTTCACATTACATGGTGGAGTTCAAATGCACAATCCATCCTTTTCTCACAAAAGGATGAATAGCATATTACTAGGTAGATAAACAGCCAGAGTTCACAATTAGTACTAGAACCATACATTACACAACCATACTTCTAAGTTACTAGGTCATTGCACAACCATCCTTCTCAAAAGGTCTGCAATGCCCACTAATCTCAATTCATCTTGTTCAGTTCTCCAAGATGGCCTAGATCCCCTTGATCTTCTCCTTCAGCTTCTCCTCTGCCTTCATGAGCTCAGTTATCTTAAACTCTTGCATTTGCTTCTCTTCATTATGGTTTTCCTTGAGCTTCAGCAGATCAGCAACCTGGAACTTCAACTCTAGCTTCTCTTGGGCGAGCTTCTCCTCAAACTTTGTGAACTCTGCATTCTTCAACTCCAAATTCATCCTAGCCTCACTCAGCAATTCCTTCTCTTTCATATTCTTCAACTTGAGGTTTTGGATGGCAATTGCTTGAGCACTGATGAGGACATCAATACCATTGTTACACCCACAGCCCCTACTGTTACATATACTGGACCAATTACTAGAGCTCGCGCACGCCAATTAAATTACCAGGTACTTTCGTTTCTTGGTAATGATTCTAATGTTCATGAGATTATGATGCTGCCTAAATTGGATACATTTGTTTTGCTTTCAAATGAAGGGCCTAGCTTGGAGAAGGATGAACATTGGAGTAAGAACACGCATGAAGTTGATGGCATGCGCAAGGGGATCAAGAACGGAGTTACAAGTGATGATTTCAGGACTTTGAAGCCGCCATAAGGAGTGCATGAAGCCATGGACGAAATATACAAGATGCCACTTCATAATATTCGTCCATAGGCTATTCTAGGTGCTGCGTCACCTTATTAATGGGCCAGGCCCATGTAATTTCGAAATACTTAAGTATAGGCTATTTTTAGAGTCCGTATGTGTGGGGAAACAAGAGTTAGGGTTGGTTTCGGACCCCACCCTCAAGGGCCACGAAATTCCCCTCTCTTCCTCCATATATACAGCCCTTAGGGCGTCGTTTAGACTTTGGGTTTTGTTTAGATTAAAAGTTCGCCATAGCTGCAACTTCGCGTACTTCGTTTGTGTCCAACGACCAGACCAAGACGTCACAGAACCCCACCTTGATCAATAAAGCTTTCATCTTATATTCGCAATATCCAGATTGCAATCTCAGTTTCTTGCTTGTTCTTCGTTTGCTCGCAGGAAACAGACCCTCGTGGTCAGGTTGATCGTGCTCCGGCGTGGTCAATAACCCCTCGGAAGTTGGTTTAGCGATTGCTAAGGCGCGACGTCTCGCACGTTCGTAGTCGGATCGACAAGGTCGACTCCCACAGAAAACGATAGCCACCATCTCATCGAAACATCGGGACACCTTTGCCTCTATCAAGTGGTATCAAATTTCCAGGTTGCTCGGTGAGATTTTACAGTTTTTCGTAGATTAGATCGAGTCTGTTCTTCATACCTACAGTCCACGAAAAAGGCACACAAAAAATTAGGGTTAGTTCATCATATCCGAACCAATCTGAGCCTTTGCATAATCTTTTTAGGGTTTTTGCTTTGTTGCATTTGCGGTTGCATTGTCGTGTCAAGTTGCTGGTCTTAGAGTCTAGTCTTTTAGAGTTTCGAGTTCTGGTCATAAGTTGTCACGCCGCCGCCGCACCATCATCATCGCCCATCTACCACTTTTGCTTATCCGCCACCGCTCTGAATCCTTATCCATATACCACTACCAATCCGTATCCATATACCACCATCAATCTCTATCCATATACCACCACCGCTACCATATACCACCACCGCTGCCATATACCACAACCATATATCCACCACCAATCCGAGTTCTTCTCATATTAGGTTTGTTCTTGAGATCAATCTCAATTCCGATTCGTGTTTCCTTGCCTGCGTAGGTCTCGAAAAAAAAAAGTCTGGAGACCCCCGGGCAGTTTTTAGGCCAAAATTTTCACGGGCAAAAATATTTTTTCCCTATCCTATTTTTAGGCTTTTCTGAGTCTTTTGAGCCACGTGCCATCATAGTGATTTTTTGTCGCACTTTTTCGTCGTCGCTGCCCTGATTTCCGAAAAAAAAAGTGGAAATTTTTTTTTTCGTGCCCATCCTATCAGTTTGACGAGGGAAGAGTTTTGAGACACTCGCCATTATAGTAATTTTTCGCAAAAAAAAAGAGGAGCGCAAAAAAAAAGAGGAGCGCAAAAAAAAAGCGAAAAAAAAGTTCCAGAGTGTGCTTTTCCCTTATTTACGTGCAGCGCCGTGATTTTGTTAGTGTTCTAGGCTCGCGTCTCTAGCACGGTCTAGCCTAGGACCAGCACAGTACCGTCGTTGAGCATTTATTCAACTTTGCATCTCTGAATTGATTATTGCTGACCCTTTTTGCTACCATACTATAAGCCTTCCCAGCTCCACATACCTCTACGTCGTGCGTTTGACTCTCCCTGGCAATCGCTCTATCCAAGCCTTTGAGAGTTTTGACTACAACGGTTGCCGATCACCGCCTGCTGCTGGGTAAGAACTGGTAAGAATTTGAGATTTGCTTGACGGATTTGTGACACCCGCCACCACCACCTCTTGTTAGTATTCTGTAGGATCATATTCTTGTGTGTTTTCTATTGTTGCTAACCATGGCAGGATCACAAGCCGACGAGACTGACTGGGAGAACATGACGAATCAGGAGTTGCATGATAAATTTCAGCAAATGATGAATGGACAGGTGCAGGATGTGCTAAACAGATTTGAAGAGGCCATGGAGAAGATAGATGACATGGAGAAGACGTTCGAAACAAAGCTCGATGACAGGTTTAATGAATTGCTCGCGCGTCTTCCACCACCACCACCGGCTGCACCTAACGCACCTCTACAACAACAACGACGACGACTACCTACACATCGTGAAACAGCCCTCCGCCGAGCGAGCCGTCTCCCTCTTGCACCTGGCCAAACTGTTGGTGCTGCTGTTGCTACTTCTGTGGCTCCTGCTGCTGATGCGGAGGAGGATGATTTTGCTGGCGATTACGAGGATGAGGTTGATCAAAATCAGAACTACGTGCCACCACCAGCACAGCAACCATCAGGTCGTCCACATGCAAATAATGGCAATGGTAGGGCTCACCCTCAGGTACGAGATCATGACCATCTCCCTAAACTAAAATTGAATATTCCACCATTTGAGGGTAGATATGTTCCTGATATATATCTTACTTGGGAGTTAGAAACTAAACAACGATTTACATGTTTACAATATCCCGAGGAGAGACGTGTTCCTGCTGCTGTTTGTGCATTCACTAGTTTTGCATGTGTTTGGTGGTCTGAGCATTGTAGATTATATCCCATTCCTGCTACTTGGGCTGCTTTGAAAACTGCTATGCGTACTCGTTGGGTTCCACCATATTATCAACGTGAATTACTTCAAAAATTGCAGCGCTTAAGACAGGGAAAAAATTCTGTAGAAGAATATTATCAGGAATTACAAACTGGCATGATTAGATGTGGTATTGTTGAGGAGAATGAAGCTATGCTTGCACGTTTTATGGGTGGATTAAATAGAGAGATTCAGACGATTCTAGAGTATAAGGAGTATACTAATATCACTCGTTTATTCCATCTTGCTTGTAAAGCTGAACGTGAAGTGCAGGATCGACAGGCATTGGCGCGGACTAACTTTTCTGCAGGTCGACCTTCTTCATGGACACCACGTGCATCATCTACTTCCACACGTTCTGCTTCACCGGCGCCTCCGTCGGCCGCCACCTCCAACCGTAATACAAAAGCAGGCACAATCACCACTATCTGCCAAGAGCACACCTTCTGGGCCTGCAAAGAGCTCTTCTTCATCCATGGCATCAACAGGGCAAACACATGATATTATTTGTCGACGTTGCAAGGGTGGAGGTCATTATGCGAGAGAATGCCCATCTAAGCGTGTGATGATTGTTACTGAGGATGGTGGGTATGAGTCCGCTAGTGACTATGATGAGGAGACTTTGGCTCTTATTACACGTGACGAACACGGTGGAGACGATTCTGATCATGAGACGCAATACATGGCTCCTGAAGATGCTGACAGGTATCAATGTTTAGTTGCTCAACGTGTTTTGAGTGTGCAGGTTACACAAGCTGAGCAAAATCAGAGGCATAATTTGTTCCATACAAAGGGAGTTGTGAAGGAACGTTCTGTTCGCGTGATCATAGATGGAGGGAGTTGCAACAACTTGGCTAGCATCGAGATGGTGGAGAAGCTATCTCTCACCACAAGACCACATCCACATCCTTACTACATCCAATGGTTCAACAACAGCGGCAAGGTTAAGGTAACACGTATTGTTCGTGTGCATTTTAGTATCTCTACATATGCTGATTATGTTGATTGTGATGTGGTACCGATGCAAGCATGTTCCTTATTACTTGGTAGACCATGGCAATTTGATAAAAATTCTATTCACCATGGTAGAAACAATTAGTATACTCTTGTTCATAAGGATAAAAATATTACTTTGCTTCCTATGACTCCTGATTCCATTTTGAAAGATGATATTAATAGAGCTAATAAAGCAAAACAGGAGAAAACTAAGAGTGAAAATCAGATTGTGGCAAAAGAATTTGAGCAACAAATGCAGCCTAATAATAATAAACAATCTAGTGTTGCTTCTGAAATTAAATTGAAAAGTGCATGTTTACTTGCCACCAAATCTGATATTGATGATCTAGATTTTAGCAAATCTGTTTGCTATGCTTTTGTGTGCAAAGAGGCATTATTTTCATACGAGGACGTGCCTTCCTCTTTGCCTCCTGCTGTCACTAACATTTTGCAGGAGTTCGCCGACGTCTTTCCACAAGACGTGCCACCGGGATTACCACCTATTCGCGGGATTGAGCATCAAATTGACTTAATTCCCGGTGCATCATTACCCAACCGGGCACCATACCGTACCAATCCAGAGGAGACGAAGGAGATTATGCGTCAAGTACAAGAACTGCTCGACAAAGGTTATATACGCGAATCCCTTAGTCCTTGTGCTGTTCCTATCATTTTAGTGCCGAAAAAGGATGGTACGTCGCGTATGTGCGTTGATTGTAGAGGCATTAATAATATTACTATTCGTTATCGTCATCCTATTCCTAGGCTAGATGATATGCTTGATGAATTGAGTGGCTCTACAATATTCTCCAAAGTTGATTTGCGTAGTGGTTACCATCAAATTCGTATGAAATTGGGAGATGAATGGAAAACAGCATTTAAAACTAAGTTTGGATTATATGAGTGGTTAGTCATGCCTTTTGGGTTAACTAATGCACCTAGTACTTTCATGAGGTTAATGAACGAAGTTTTACGTGCTTTCATTGGACGATTTGTGGTAGTTTACTTTGATGACATATTGATTTATAGCAAATCTTTGGAGGAACATTTGGAACATTTACGTGCTATTTTTATTGCTCTACGTGATGCACGTTTGTTTGGTAACCTTGGAAAGTGCACCTTTTGCACCGACCGAGTATCTTTTCTTGGCTATGTTGTTACTCCACGGGGAATTGAAGTTGATAAAGCCAAGATTGAAGCTATTGAGAGTTGGCCGCAGCCCAAAACGGTCACACAAGTGAGGAGTTTCCTTGGCCTCGCTGGTTTTTATAGGCGTTTTGTGAGAGATTTCAGCACCATTGCTGCACCTCTCAACGAGCTTACAAAGAAGGATGTACCTTTTGTTTGGGGTACCGCACAGGAAGAAGCCTTCACGGTATTGAAAGATAAGTTGACACATGCTCCTTTACTCCAACTTCCTAATTTCAATAAGACTTTTGAGCTTGAATGTGATGCTAGTGGAATTGGATTAGGAGGTGTGTTATTACAAGATGGAAAACCTGTTGCATACTTTTCTGAAAAATTGAGTGGGCCTAGTCTGAACTATTCTACTTATGATAAAGAATTATATGCTCTTGTTCGGACCTTAGAAACATGGCAACATTATTTATGGCCCAAGGAATTTGTTATACATTCTGATCATGAATCTTTGAAACACACTAAAAGTCAAGCAAAACTGAACCGTCGACATGCTAAATGGGTTGAATTCATTGAGACTTTCCCTTATGTGATTAAACACAAGAAGGGTAAAGAAAATGTTATTGCTGATGCCTTGTCTCGTCGTTATACTATGCTTTCACAACTTGACTTTAAAATATTTGGTTTGGAGACCATCAAGGATCAATATGTTAATGATGCTGAATTTAAAGATGTATTGCAGAATTGTAAGGAAGGGAGAACTTGGAACAAGTTCGTTCTTAACGATGGATTTGTGTTTCGTGCTAACAAGCTATGCATTCCAGCTAGCTCCGTTCGTCTTTTGTTGTTGCAGGAGGCGCATGGAGGAGGATTAATGGGACACTTTGGCGTCAAGAAGACGGAGGATATACTTGCTACACATTTCTTTTGGCCAAAGATGAGACGGGATGTTGAGCGTTTTGTTGCTCGCTGCACTACATGTCAAAGAGCTAAGTCACGACTCAATCCTCATGGTTTATATATGCCTTTGCCTGTACCTAGTGTTCCTTGGGAGGATATATCTATGGACTTTGTTTTAGGTTTACCTAGAACAAAGAAGGGGAGGGATAGCATATTTGTTGTCGTGGATAGGTTCTCGAAAATGGCACACTTTATACCATGTCATAAAAGCGATGATGCTGTTAATGTTGCTGATTTGTTCTTTCGTGAAATTATTCGCTTACATGGTGTGCCAAATACTATTGTTTCAGATCGTGATACTAAATTTCTTAGCCACTTTTGGAGATGTTTATGGGCTAAGTTGGGGACTAAGCTGCTTTTTAGTACTAGTCACCCCCAAACTGATGGACAAACTGAAGTAGTCAATAGAACATTGTCTACTATGCTTAGGGCTGTTTTGAAGAATAACAAGAAAATGTGGGAAGAATGCTTGCCTCATATTGAATTTGCTTATAATCGTTCATTGCATTCTACTACTAAGATGTACCCTTTTGAAATTGTGTATGGTTTCCTACCTCGTGCACCTATTGATTTGTTGCCTCTTCCATCTTCGGAGAAGGTTAATTTTGATGCTAAAGAACGTTCTGAATTGATTTTAAAAATGCATGAGTTAACTAAGGAAAACATTGAGCGTATGAATGCTAAATATAAACTTGCTAGAGATAAGGGTAGAAAACATGTTGTGTTTGCACCTGGAGATCTTGTTTGGTTACATTTGCGTAAAGATAGATTTCCTAATCTGCGCAAATCAAAGCTAATGCCACGTGCTGATGGTCCTTTTAAGGTTTTAGAGAAAATAAATGATAATGCATATAAACTTGAGCTACCTGCAGATTTTGGGGTTAGTCCCACTTTTAATATTGCAGATTTGAAGCCTTATTTGGGTGAGGAAGATGAGCTTCCGTCGAGGACGACTTCATTTCAAGAAGGGGAGGATGATGAGGACATCAATACCATTGTTACACCCACAGCCCCTACTGTTACATATACTGGACCAATTACTAGAGCTCGCGCACGCCAATTAAATTACCAGGTACTTTCGTTTCTTGGTAATGATTCTAATGTTCATGAGATTATGATGCTGCCTAAATTGGATACATTTGTTTTGCTTTCAAATGAAGGGCCTAGCTTGGAGAAGGATGAACATTGGAGTAAGAACACGCATGAAGTTGATGGCATGCGCAAGGGGATCAAGAACGGAGTTACAAGTGATGATTTCAGGACTTTGAAGCCGCCATAAGGAGTGCATGAAGCCATGGACGAAATATACAAGATGTCACTTCATAATATTCGTCCATAGGCTATTCTAGGTGCTGCGTCACCTTATTAATGGGCCAGGCCCATGTAATTTCGAAATACTTAAGTATAGGCTATTTTTAGAGTCCGTATGTGTGGGGAAACAAGAGTTAGGGTTGGTTTCGGACCCCACCCTCAAGGGCCACGAAATTCCCCTCTCTTCCTCCATATATACAGCCCTTAGGGCGTCGTTTAGACTTTGGGTTTTGTTTAGATTAAAAGTTCGCCATAGCTGCAACTTCGCGTACTTCGTTTGTGTCCAACGACCAGACCAAGACGTCACAGAACCCCACCTTGATCAATAAAGCTTTCATCTTATATTCGCAATATCCAGATTGCAATCTCAGTTTCTTGCTTGTTCTTCGTTTGCTCGCAGGAAACAGACCCTCGTGGTCAGGTTGATCGTGCTCCGGCGTGGTCAATAACCCCTCGGAAGTTGGTTTAGCGATTGCTAAGGCGCGACGTCTCGCACGTTCGTAGTCGGATCGACAAGGTCGACTCCCACAGAAAACGATAGCCACCATCTCATCGAAACATCGGGACACCTTTGCCTCTATCAAGCACTTGTCAGGTTGCATAGGATTTCATACTTCTGTTGAAGCTTCTCTGTAGCTGCATCTTTCTTTGCCATTTCTGCATTCTTACGAGCCACCAATTCAGCTCTGCATTCGTGCTGATATGTGACAGCTGACTGCAGATAACTAAAATCCACAACCCTATCCTGCTGAAAGTCCACAAGTTGATGCACATATTTCACTAACTTGTCATAATCTGCATCCAGCTTCTTCTTTTCTTCTGTCAAATGGTGAATAGTTAAAGCACTTTGAAGATTATCATTCACCCTAGCAGACTTGCTCTCTTCAACTATTGACCAAAGCTTCAGCAATGCATTCTTCATTGTTGGGGGCCACTGCTCATCAACCCACTGAACAAACCCACAATTCTAACCTTTCTGGAAAAATAACAAGGCAAAATTTAGTACAATACAACTACTATGAGTAGTAAGCAACAGTTAGTTCATGCCAGTAGCTAATGTTGGTACTGACCAACACTGAATTTGCACAGCCATGTGCTAAGCAAGAGGGTGATCAGTATATAATTAGCAGAGTAACACTCCATTCAACTTTGCATAATAACCAACTTACAATTGGCCATTAATATAATGGAATCCTACAATCTGCACTACCACTCTAGCAGTGAACTACTTTGCCATATATCACTAACAAATGGAACATAGAAATTACTGAATGAAGAGTTATCAAACCAGACTACATTAGCCTAGCTAAATACACTACATTAGCCTACAGGAACAAACTAGCTAATGACAGTACCTACTGTCAGCAGTAAGCAACAGTTACTTATTAAGAGTCACACATCAGCTAATGGAGGGGCTAATGTGAGTACTAAGCAACATTGCATACAAGCATAAATAAATAGCATGTGCACACAACAGAGCATTCATGTGCACACAACAGAGCATGCTTGAGCCTATATTTAGCCTAAATGCACTCCACTGACCATAATATTCACCATTCCTACAATGAGCACTACAATATGACATATATGAATAACAAAATTACCATACACATAACTGAATCACAATTGGCAAACAAGACTCTGTCATTTCCAATGAACATATCCTGTGCATAATCAATAAGGCAAGAAAAATACCGGCTCTGCATATGCTAAGAACCTTCTCCCAGTCATTGTTCCTTCAAATGCAACAAGCCTCTCTGGTGGCTTCCCATGCTTCTCGCACAGCACTATCAGATCTAGCTCAAGACCCTTGTAATCCGGGTCCTCAAGAGAGAAAGGCACCTGCCCAAGCAAAATCCAAGTTAGCATCATGTGCAGAGGACGAGGACAAAGCAAATCAAACGAAATCCTCACACCAAAGACCACCTACACAGAAAAATCCCCAATTTTTTCTAAACCTAGCCCTAACCCTAGCTCCAATGGAGTAACTGACCTGGTTGAGCCCATCGGTGGAGGTTTCCGAGTGCATGTACGGGAGGCTTGAGTTGTCGTCGCTGCTCTCGTCTTCAAAAACCATGGCTGCGGCAGCTTCATGTGGCGGCCGGCGGGGGCGGGCGCAGGCGGCGGCAAGGCAGAGAGAAGGAAGAAGAACGCAGAGCAGAGCGGGGGGAGTGAGCGGGGTGTGGCTCGACCGCACCAGCCGCGCCCTAAACGGCTCGACCCGGGCTCGTCCGAGTTAGCGCGCGGGCACGCGCACACTGGCCAGCGTGGCGCCTGACAGGCGGGCCCAACCGGTCAGCTTTTCTGTCAATACGTATAAAACGCAGCTTTAGTCTTTTTTGCAACGGCTCGCCCCAATCTTGATACTGACATGTAAAAATTACCAATCTTGGTACCAATCTGCTTCCAATGCCTCAATTGTGGTACTTCTATGTAATTTACTCGATGTCTGATGTACTCCAATCCTCGGACTGCCGTTTTTTTTTTCTTTTCAGTCGTATGGCCGAGAGGCTCCAGCAATAACACCTTGTGCAGAATTTAGTTTTGGTATATAGGAGTATATAGATAGCTAGAATAGTTTACTTGAAATTACCATGAGTTTTATGGACCTGCTAAGGTACTGGCTTGAAATGTTTGACAGAGAAATAGTTTCTATGTAGAACAAAATAGATTCGAGACCGAGATGCGGCAACGGATTTCTGTATTTTGTCGTGTAGAAAATTATTTCCTTTTTAGCTATCGAAGGAGGATCCAATGAGCCGAAAATCCTTAAAACAGGTATTACAGTAATCCTGATGGTTTGTAAATACAAGCTTTATTGTAAAGAAGCAAATTTTCAGATCTTTTCAAAGTACATTATCCGTGCCGCGTACATCTTACCATACCATCTCCAGGAAGAGTGAAACTTTACAGGAATAATATCCTATTTACAGGATACATTAAGCTCCTAATCTAACCAAAAGAATAGCTCATGTACAGGATCTCGAGGCATCTCAAAGTGAAAACACTGAAGGCCACGCTTCCTTCTATCACTTCACAGGACTTGCAAGCCTCTTATTTGGTTAAGAACAACCATTCCTACCACATGGACGTCGTGCAAACAGTCCTGCAAAAATCAATAATATCAGTTTACAAACAAGAAAAAACATAAATCAAGAAAAAATTTACACTGTAAGTAATGTAGTACTTATTTCAGTACGACGGCCTGCTTTGATTACACAAGACCTGCTTTTACTAGGCACAGACCAAGCCTTCGCGTATGATATGTCCACGCATACTCATCCGCTTGTTCATACTCGCCCCCGTTTTCTCATTATCTAATTAGAGTTTGACTATATTTTAATCATTATAAATGTCAATTATTCATCTTCTTGCAAGTTCGTAACAAAACATTGACAATGACAAACATTACTTGACACGGAGAACATGTTGTGAAATTATCTTGCGTCATTTCCACCTTAAAATGTATCGATAACACCTTCCTCGGGCTTCACTTTTGGTTGAGATTCCTTGCCAATCAGCTTCAACGGAACATCAAGCTCCGGGGGACTCTGCAAATCCAAACTTATTTAAACATTAATAACAAACTAAGCTATCATACTCTGGAAGCTTTCTGCAACCAAAAACTTTTAGATCACCATGCAACGTATAAGTGGCCAATAGATGTCTTCAAAAAATGGATGTTCCTTGATATCATTTGCACCAGTATTTGAACCTATGCGAGAAGAGGGATCTCTCTGAAGCAGTCCATGGATTAGTTGCTTCGCCTCCAGGCTAACCTGAAGAACGTACTTCAGTTAACAAATTGACACAAACAAACAAAATGTACTATATACTGAAGCAGTTTTAGACAGACATGACGTGTCGTTATTCATTCCACGCTGTAAAATACAGCTGTGTAACAACCGAAATTTGCTCAAGAGATTGTACTTACATTCAAGTTTTACCATTTAGAACTGAATATATTGAGCAAGAATAATTGGCCTACATCACAAAATACTCAGCTCTTTGTTTTATAGATAGGGAAGAAAAAAATCTTACCGGGATGCTACTAGGAAAGGTAAGATCTTTGTGCAGGATGTTATAAAATGTCTTCTTCCTGTTCTTTCCTCGAAAAGGTGTACGCCCATACAGCATCTCATACAATAGAATTCCTATAGCATGGAAAGGATGTTAGCTGACTTCACAGTAGTATTACCTATTAACGTCACCTTACAATTAGAATGGTTGGAGATACTTAAGAATACATCTCGTTTCTAACACATTTCATAATTATCTAGATATTGCAGATATAGGATCATATGCACCACTCTACATCATACAAACATCACATGGTTTATCCGCTTCAAGTTGGAACCAAAGAATTTAGTATGCATATAATATTTTTTGATAGAAGGGATTTATCCCTGATTTAATTATGTGAACCTTAAGAGTTCTTATACAGAAAAAAAGCAGGAAACAACATGAAAAGAACAGGTATGTAAACCTTAAGGATTTATCCCTGATTTATCACTGCAAACCCAGTTTGCTGAAATGTTTCCACGTGACTACATGAGATATAAACAATACTGTGAAACTAAACACTCGGCTTAAATGTGTTCGAGAAACAATCAACTTAACCACTACTCCCTCTGTAAACTAATGTAAGATGTTTTTGCGGTTCAAATTGAACTGCAAAAACGTCTTATATTAGTGTACAGAGACTTTTTGTAGTCAAACTGACAATATATATGGCTGAGATGTAGCTGACCCTCAGAAATTTCAGCTATCTACACCTTTTCAGGTGATTGCTACTCCTACTAAGAAGAGAGGAGAAAAAAATTAACCGTTTTTTACTCGTGGTTTACTACACTGGTACATCAGATAATTTATATATAATAAAATATATTTATTAGTGTTATAGCTTTACCAAGAGCCCACCAATCAATGGCACTTGTATGTCCTGCACCTGTGATGACCTCCTAAAATAACACACAAAAAAAGGCAAGGCAATTGTGTTAATTATTAGGAAATAGCTACAATAACATCAGGTAGTTTAGAATAGTACATTTCAGACTACGTGGAAGATCAAAAAACAACTTACTCTGTTATAAAACTCCCTTCACTTTGAAATAGATGATGTTTTAGCATAAAGTTCATGTTATAAAATAGTGTTTTGGCGATGTAAGATTCATATTTTCTCAAAAGATGACCATGCTATTTATTGTGGTCATGAATATCAGTGAGACAATGTTGGGAACATTAAATTTTATAGAACTATTAGAGACAATAGAATATACATGAAAGAGAGAATGGGTTATCATCGCAAGTTTCAGATTTTGACATTCCATCTTCTGAAACAGGCGAAAGGTAAGTTGAATCTATCTTTCGTAACTAAGTTTAGGCCAAAACCTGAGACAGGCTAAAAGTGAAAATGGAATGTCAAAACCTGAAACAGTTGTGATAGATTATAATTTATCTTTTGTAACTAAGTTTGAATCTGAGTGGATTAATCTATCTACTGTAACTAAGTCTAGGCCAAAAGTGAGTATAATCTATCTTTTGTATACCTTCAAAACCTGAAACAGGCCAAACGTATATATGGAGATGGGAAGTTTAGGCCAAAAGTGATCTGTTTTGTGATGGAGGCCGTAGTACATTAGGATGTTATGATGATGCAGGTTACGTTAAAGATTATATTGTAAACAATTACTCCAACAATGAAAATTATTGAGTTCCAACAAAAAACTATATGTAAACCAACAAGTTGACATGCTATGACTGAGAGCAAGGTATCGTACTGGTGCAATGTATTCTTCAGTTCCAACAAACGAATTCGATGGAGTGGAAGGATCCGAGACAAATGAAGGCGGCGTAAATTCTTGAGATCTCCTTCGTTTTAGTGATGTTGAATGCTTTATAACCTGCAGGAGAGATGCCCATCATGAATTTTATAAATATTTTGTTTGAAGCGATTCCTTACAAGAAAATATAAAGATGTATAATTGTAGTAAACAAAAAGCAACTTTAAAACCGGACAGGCAAATGAACAGTCAGGATATCGGTTAAATAATTCAGTCACCAGTTTTTGAATTTTTGATATTATACTCATATAGCATTAGTTAGTTCAGAAAATACAGAGAGTTGGTTGAGAAAAGTGATAGATTTGCTAACTTCCATTTTTCTAAGTGAGACAAATTTGCTAACTATGGAGTTCAAGCTCGGGCACGGAAATGTCAAGCAAGATGCCATGCAATACAAGCACTGGCTGGCTGGTGTGTGCCCTTTGGCCTGTGGGCTCCATATCTGTTAGTAGACTACTTCAGATGGGCCAAGGCAATTGTGCAGACCTTGCACGGCTGGCGGTGCACCGTGCACCACTGCACGCCTGCACCTCAGCAAGGGAAGAAGGCACCATGTAAGAGTTTGACAAGAAACACGTGGTAAGCGACTGCGGCCTTCATCCAAATAATTCACTATCAGACAGATCAGGTCAGCGGTTCAGGTAAAAAGCCAGCCTCCTGCCCATTTTTCACATCTGCATGGATGATCTCTAAGCTGAGAAGGTTGCTGGTTGTGTTCTTTTTTGGTCGAACAGGCGGTCCAGTCCAGGTTTTTAATATAGGTCAAAAAAGTACTACTAGTCTACATAAAATGTTTTTGGCAATTAGGTAATCTGTTATCTTCACTTTGAATACGATGGATGTGAAAAAGTCAAAGATGGTTACTTGAGTATGAGGAATGCTTTTGATTTAATCTTCAAAATGTTTCAAATTCTATCTGTGTGAAACAACTCACCAGCTGATAAGGAATCAGTTAAGTATTCTAGAAAAGTTTTACAGCACTTAAAATGTGTTTCCTCAACTTACATGGGGTTTCGAAGAAGTCAAAAATGAGAGGTCAAAATCAGTCAGCACAATGTGCCCATCGGCTTGGAGCAAAATGTTTTCTGGTTTCAAATCACGGTATATAATACCTGCATCAGAAATAGTGCATGCAAATTATCAACCTCATACATCATAACAGAAATACCAAGTCGGTCTCTTTAAAGAACATATACAAGTACAGCACCACATTGTTAACAGTGAAACACTAATGCACGGTCTTCTAAGAAACTTTGTCAATAATAAAATATTAAGTTAGGAAGTCACGGCTATACCAAGACAATGAAGATACTCGAGACCAATTACAACCTCCGCAGCATAAAACCTACAGAAAACATAGATCAAAAGAATGTTACAGAAAAAGAAAATGTGTAAGTTGAATATAGTAGACGCATATTGTTAAGACATGATCTTATCACTGCAGAATCTAAACAATTGCTTATTTCTATAATGGGAAACAGAAGAGCAAAAATAGTGAACAGTCCTGTGGTTTTGAGCAGCTAGATTTTTCCTTCACACAAGCAAGTTATGTACTCCAAACTACAAGAATTTGATGATAATATTTGCTAGAAGCAGTTTCATTCAGTGGAATAGTAAGAAAGAGTATAGCGCTGCTCACAGGCTACTGCAGGGGCAGCTAGCCTCATAACATCACTACCAAGCTTAGCGCTCAGGGGTGTAGCTGGGCTCTGGTTCTAACCGACCTACCTGTAGGCTTGTCCAAAACTATTTCTTTCTATCAATGCATGGATACACAAAGCTCTTATGTTTTCTCAGAAAAGAAAGCAGTATGAAAAAGTGTATCAGAGCGACTGTATTAGCAAAAGATGCCTAGATATATCGTCTTAGTGCCATAGTGAGTAAAAAAGCTTATATCAGGTAAAAATATTCAGATATTGCAATACCTGTAAATACAAGGTATTATCAAAAAAATACCACATGTTTTACTCAGTAATTTTCTAGAGCCAGTTGAAATAATTACTATTTGAGTTCAGGAAGGAATAGGCTGACCATAAATCATTTGACTTTGTTACTATTTTTTTACAGAAAGACATTAAGCTAGTTTCCATCTAGATTGCCAGTTTGCTTATCATATAAAGGAGTTGTAATACAGGTTTGGATGGGAGAGTAAAAAGAGAGAATCCCAAAGTGTCCTTCGCTCCCGTGATCTCTGCTGTCTTTGTTATCCCTGCCCTATACTGTCAGACCAGAAATCTTACCATATGGGTTGGTTCAGTTATAAGGGAACTTGCAAAAAGTTGTGCGGTCAATTGTTCCCATTTCTACCATTTGGCCACAACAGCCTGGGCAAGAAAAGAATCATGACTGGCTGCTAGAGCTATTCCTCTTATTTCCCACGGCTAAAACTTAAGTTTTCCAACCTTTTGGAAAGACCTCACGTTCCCTTTTCAGGGAATCAGCACATACAAAATTTGAACCACTGGAAATGCCCGAAGGAAAAGATGTCCCTCCATTACAAATAAATGATTTTTGGTTTTCCAGCTCTCAGTGTCCAGAGTCTACATGATGAAATTTTGACCGTCATTTTAATAGTATGAATATAACAACGAAAGCACTTTTGATTACATATCGACAAATATAATCTTCACGTGGAAAATAGGGAACAGCAGTTGCAGGATCATGGGATTAAGTGTAGGATTAGTTAGTATTTTCCTTAGAAGAAGCTAAATTTGGAAGCACAAAGCCCATAAGTAAAGAGTGAATTAAAGGGCAACTTTGGAAGCAAATTACAATTTCTAGAAAATACCATGCATGTAACGACTAGCCCAGATGTTACGATTTGAGCAGCTACCTTGCAGAATCTTCTCTGAAAATTTTCAAGGGTTGCTTATCCAGTGCCGCAAACAATTCTCCTCCGGGACAAAAGTCTGTTATAAGACAAACATGTGTTGGCGTCTGAAAATAGACAATAAGAATTAGCATAAATGTTCCAATAAAGTTATCTTGAAATATAGTATTGGCCATTGTGGAGATTAACAGGAAGCAACTAATGGGGCTTAAATCTTCATATTACCTTCCATATTTTGTTTACTAGAAATGTAAAATAACTCAGGTAAGGCATAAGGTCATGAAACAAACCTGAAATGAAGTATACAATGTTGGAAGAAAAGGATGATCCAACAGAGAGTATATTTCTCTTTCAATAATAGCTCGGTGCACCTGCGCATTACAGAACTTCATTAAGATATTCAATGCAAAAGATTGTACAGAAAGATAATCTATAATAGCATGTCAATATTTATTTATAAAAAAATACCTTGTTGCGGTTCAACATCACTGATTTGTCCATTGCCTTCATCGCAAATAATTCACCACTACCTTGCAACTCAACCAAGTGTACACTGAAGACAAAAAAGAATAATTTGATAGCAGAAATAGGGCTAAATTTGAACAGAATTGCCTAAAACACGAAGTTTACTTCAGGAAAATCATACAAGATGGCTACCACACATAAATAAGTTAGACATGACACAGCCAAGCTTACTGAATTAACCAGACCTGCCTACATAAATAGGGATAAATTTGAACAGGATTGCCTAAAACACCGAATTTACTGCAGGAAAATCATACAAGATGGCTACCACATAAATAAGTTAGACATGACACAGCCAAGCTTACTGAATTAACCAGACCTGTCTACGTAGACATAGGTACTATTTTGAACTACACACTGTTCTTGCAGCCCCATGCTCTCATAACAGTAGAAATGGAGATTAGCTAAAAAGTTTAGACACCGTTGAGGAGTTGTACCTGCCAGTGTCCCCACACCCCAGAGGTTTAACTGGCTTGAAGTGTTTCAAGCCAATCTTCTCCCCAGTTTCTATAATCTGCAATGCCAAAAAAAAACATTAAAAGTATGTGGGTAATTAACAATCTCCCCCTTTTGTTCCTTGCCTTCTTTCTAGCAACTTAAAAGCACGCTTGCCGGGCAGGCATGTCAAAAAAGATAACATAAGAGATAAGACCTATTGGTCGCGCACTAAATGATGTGCCTTGAAGCACTAAACGAAGTCCCAAGTTAAATTAGTGGATACTAAGGTAGGGGTTCTATTGTTTCTAAGGGCAATGATTGGCTGAACCTAGGGGCTGCAGCTCCAAGCTGTCAATTCATAACTCCTCGTCTCGAGATGCATGCACCCTTATAGCTAAGAAAATCTAATTAACTAAGATTGTTTTAGGAACTAAGAAAATGAAGAATTTCTTTCAGAAGCTAACTTTTGGCCATGTTGAACACAATGTATCTCTATCATTTTTTAATACCATGTTGCACACATCATAATCAAAAAGCATCTGCATTTTTGATGGGGTTTTTTTTTGCGAATGCGCTTTCAATGGTTAATGTGACCCAAATCATGATGACATCATGGGGGTCTAGGAGGACATTAGAGCTGGTGCTCGTAGGTCCAGATAAACCCCTCTCTTATTTCTAATTCATCAACTATTATACTAATATATTCAAGTTCATGTAGGTTGAGACAATTTGACTCTGCTATTGCTACTGCAAGAATACAGAACTATCTTGTCAAACAACAGATAGAATATACCTTTTCTATAGCTTTCCAAGAAGAGTTATTCTGTTTGTGAGGTTTTGGAGAAACAGATAGTGAGTGCATTGCCCACAGGTCCTCTGGTCTCTGGGAAAGTAACAGATAGCATGACGTCCACCAATCACAAAGAACTGGCTAAACAAATAACTTTTCCAATATATTCATATCAAGTAACAATATCCAGGAAAAAAATCTATTGTGTACTGCAAGGACCAAGTAGCAACCTATCTGATCAGTCCAATGTGCATGCCAGCATGTGTTCGTATAAATTTACGATGTTATACCTTATGTTGCATATTCTGGTTTTTGTATTATTTGCATAGGAATAACTAAGACTTTATTCGGTCTTTAAATTGACTTCGACAATCATCTATCCACTCTTTCATATACCAATCAAGAACAAAACATGCCAAAGCAATGTTGAGTTCAGATTCCTTTAGGAACATTAAATAAACAAAAAGTAGATGTACCTTACCAAGTTGGCATCAGGAAGCTCCCTGACTGCTTCATCCACATTCCCTGCTGTAGCTTTGACCTGGTTAGATCTCATTCTACAAATAGTTAGCAAAACTCAAGTGTTACTATTACAGGAACATTACGTGTCTAGGTTTTTAAGTAGTCCCATATTGCAATGATTTTGGAACCTTCCAGCCTATTTTAGAATTTCTTACAGAGGCTGTTGACTGCAGAAACATTACTACAACCCACGCTTCTTGAAAATACACAATCTGTTGTGTGTTTTTGGAACGTTGCATTTAATTTACAAAACAAATCATCTACAGTAAAAAAGGCCATGGAGCTTAAGCACCCAAATGATATCCAGCTGACTAATTATAGGTCTCTAGATTAATTTTATCTTCGATTCCCAACATATTTTTTTCTGAACCAAAGTACCTTCACATCCTCGAAAGGGAAATTACTCAAGCTGAGCTGACCTACCAGTTTGGCACTTTGTATCTCAGTGTTCTCCGAGAGTCGGTTCCTGAGGGGTTCAACATGATCACTTCCATCAAGTTGCACGCCGATAAAGTACTGAAGCTCCCCCTGTATCCATAGTAGCATACAAATGCACAATCGTTACAGCACCATGCTGGCTCCATCTATGTAACTGTAACTGCAAGCTCCAGAACAAATTCAGCATTTGGATAACATTTCGCTACCTTCTGATCCCACATAGGCTGCAGGTGAAACAAGTTCCAGAACTTCTTCCCTGATCCATCAGAAGCAAAAGCAGATATGGTAAGCAAATATCCCACTACATCCTAGAAACTGGATTGCCTATAGGGGAGGGAGCAGAACTAAAATGTGAGTCCAGGAATCTGTCACTAGATGATGCAAAAATTACCGCTCTTGGTGTAGTTAATTAGCTGGACGGTGACCTCCTTCTGCTCCCTGATGGCCTCCCTGATCTTGTCAACGGTGGTCTGGTCGGTCTCTGACCCCTGAAGAAATCTGCAAGCACCAACAAAATCAATCCACATTACATCACCTAAGGCTAAGAGACTGACAAGAACACATGGGAAACTAAAGCAGAAGAGACATGGGAAAATCGAAGGGGGGAAACAAGCATTGCAAAAATGTGGTGGCTAGAAATGCGGCGACCTCCGCCATGGGGCGGTGGCGCTGCTCTTGCACGAAGGTCTGACGGTATGTGGCTGATGGCGGGGACTCGATATCAGTCAGGATTCAGCCTCTCATGCAAGGCCGGGGCACAATTAAACTCCGGCCGCACCGTGCTCACGTTCCAAAGCCCTAGCCGCCATATCCAGATCAAACTCCTCTCCCATACTCTCCGGCCACAGCTCCGGCGCCGCGGGGCAGAGGGAGGGGAGGAGTCCCCCGCGACGCTGACGATGGACATCAATCTCCTCGCGAAGCTAAGCTTCTCTGTTCATGGTTAAATGGAGAACAGCGCCTGTTTGAGATAGATCCGAACGGCTTTGGATCCGTCCGACCGTGATCGTGCGGCTGTAATGAGTCACTGCGATTTTTTGGCGCTTTAGGGCACGTTCAGTTAATCCTCACCGCAAGGGGATTGGAGAGGAATGAAGGGATTTGAGGTGGATTTTGACTTGCTCGGGATTTAATCCCTTCCAATCCCCTTCAAACCCCTTGAAATCCTATGAAACCCAACAAGGCCTTAACGAGATTTGATTTTACAGGGATAGTTGATTAGTTGGTACTTTGTATTGATCAAAATTTGTTTCCTTTTTACATGACTGTGGTGGATGTAGCGCCCTGCAGTTTTAATAGGAAAAGAAGCATGATAAAACTAAGAATTGAACTGTGGCCTGGGAGTTGAGAGATTGCATCTCTAGTCAACTAGGACAATATTTTGGTACAACTCTAAACTATGATTTTCTTTGTATACAAGCGAACCTTGTTACTAATCAGACCAGCCAATCGAGAGACCCTCGACAGAAACATGAGATCCGGTTTTTGAAGATCTCATCGCAATGGACTTAATAATGAAAAAGAAAAGAAGTTATTGAAACATATCACAATAACTTTTGTTTGAATAGCATGTTAATTTAAGCAACGCAGACCTAATAACTCACGTACAACACAACAACAACATTGACTCGTACTTCTGTGTGAAGTATAATAATTTACGCACCGCAGACCTGATAACTTAAGTACAACACAATGGTAACATTGACTCATGAAAAAAAGTTGTTGAAAACAAACACCATTAAATTCTGTGTAAAAAGTGTGGCAATATACGTATCACGGGACAACTTAGGTACCCGCTAACTTTGGATCCGAAAAAACCCATGAAACATAGGCCTTGTTTGGTTCTAAATAAGTCACCAACTTATAAGTCGAAAAGTGTAAAAAATGACTTATTTTGCCAAATAGACCTAACTTATAAGTCACCCCAACTTATAAGTCATAAGTTGCTCCACCCCAACTTAAAACTTATAAGTCACCCTCTTTTACATGGGTCCCACCACCTTTACATAAAAAACAAGGTGGGAAGGTATGCTCAGATGACTTATAAGTCAGGTGACAACCAAACAGGCATGACTTAGTCAGTGGTTTTAAGTCACCTGACTTATAAGTCAGGTGACTTATTGGAACCAAACAACCCCATATCATCAAGGGATCTAGTTTTGAAGATTTTGTCGTGACGGGTTCAATATAAAAATAGATTTTAAATCAGACAGGCCGTTTGACCTACAAAACATTTTAATTATTGAAATGAGGAGAATCTAGGATAGCATCCGTTTTTTGTCCTTTATTGCATGTGGGAGAAGGTTGGGAAACCTATTTTATGCCCCGCTAATTTCAGTGTAAATAACATCTAGACCTACTAATAAAGGGAGGATTGTTTCTGCCCGTTCGTCATGTATTTTGCAGAAAAGCCTTGACTTTTCTGAGAATCAATTTGCAGTCTAGATTTAAGTTAGATTTTCCCTTTTGCAAAAAAAACCCTAACATTTTCGTTAATCAACCCTAAGTCAAGTTTTGAGTCAGATTTTCACTTTTGCAACAAACCGCCTCATATTTAGGTTAATCAACCCACAGTTCATATTAAATGTTTTTTAAAAAAATCCATATCTTTTAAACCCTAACTCCAAATTTAACTTTTTATATATGGAACTTAATTAGAAAAATGTGTACAGTCTGAATATGTTATTTTACGTGTTTGCAAATTTTTAAATGATATTTAGGGTGCAACCTAAACCAGTAGCGCATGGTCCGTCTTTCTTTCGTACTAGTGTCAATCCAAATTGAAAATGAATACCTCACCAAAATCAAAGTGGAGATGAAAGAAACCATCTTTGATCACGCATGCACGCCTGATCAAAACCTCACAGTAAAAACAGATTTCTCATCTTATGCCGCGCGAGAGAGATACCTTATGATTGACCACATTCAACCGTGCTGAAATTGTGTGAGCACTGAGGCCATCGTCGACGACGGTGAGAAGAAGGATAAGCAGAAACACAAATGGAATGACATGTGTTTGAAATAAAGCACGTGAGTCTATTGGGGTCTTGAATCATGGTTATTGGGTTAGGGGCGTGTGGTAGTTTCTCTCTCTCTCGTTGCAATGCACATGCTCTTTTGCTATGATAACTTATGTACACAAACATGATAACTTACATAATCTAGACGTGGTAACTTTGGACCCGAATAAAAATCATCGAAACATACCAACATGGAATCTGGCTTGAAGTCGACCACCGATTCGAGTTACAAAACATTTTGAATTTTTGAAATGAGAAGAATCAGTATGACACTAGCTTTTGTCCTCTAGTGTATGCATGCATGTGCATATGAGGAGGAAAAGATAAGGTGTTTGTATATATCTCTAAAAATATAACGTTCTCCCGTTAGTCCACTCTTCTAAATTTTTTTAAGTCAAATTGTGCAAAGTTTCACGAGGTTTATAAGAACAAGATATCAACAACTAAGATACAAAATAATATCATACAAAAATAAATTTATTATGTATTTAGTTATAGTAATTTTGTATTTTAGTTATTAATATTTTTTGCTATAAACTTAGTTAAACTTTACACTGTTTGACTTGAGACAAAATTTGTAGACCTTTTGGGAGATGAAGGGAGTAACTTTTAATTTTAGTTCAGTTTAGATTATATTTCGTTTGAGCTAGTTGCACAAATTAGCACGAAAGCTTTTGATTCAAATATGTGGTTTAATGAGCAGCTCAATTTAATAGAAACTGGGAGCTTCCATTTATAGCAATTGGATGTTAAAATGATCAGTAGTTTATGTTAAGTATGTTAAAAACTAGGGGCAAATCATGTGGGTGCACAAACGCTGGAATGGTCTGGTTTGGAATTGTGTCTTTTGGGGATTAATGTTGGCATCGATTAGAAACACCCTTCCAATACACTGAATTTTTGGGATTAAGTTTTGAAAACGGGTTTAGGAGTAAAATTTTGAGGATCGATTAGAGTTGCTCTTATCCATTGGAGTTAAGTTTTGGGGATCGATTAGAGTTGCCCTTAGCTATTGGTGTTGTGGTGATATCGCTGAGATGTGATGGTGACGTAGTCTCGAATAAGAATCTTTCGTCTCCAATGTTTCGTCGATGATATGTGCGGTGTCCTGGAGAAACTTGTAGGCCTTATTGTTCTCATCATTCTTCATTGATGACATGATGATACTCCGTGTTTGTCGGTGGCATGGCTCCATGTGTATTTTCGACGAAATCATAATAAAAAAGGTAGGGGCAATATTATTATGAATCCCAATACCCATGGACACCGTGCATGTAAGGTGTGGTTTGGAGGGCAGTTTATGCCCACTATTTTTCATGATGGGTATCCACGAGCTCAAGGATTGGCCATGATGTAGATTTTGTTGTAGATACTTATCTAACAGGTAGATTCCACATGATAGTGACCCTAAGCCTTATAGATGGTCTAGAAATCCAATGGCATATATCCATGATTAAATATTTGTATTATATTGGTAATATGTAACTCTTATTGTGTTTGGGGCTTTTATTTGCCATTGTTGCTAATGCTTTTTGCATTTGCTCCATGAATATCCATGAATAGTTGGGTATCTGGAAGTTGTGTGCATGCATAGGAATTTGTGCCACATGGATATTAACGTGGCTAGAAACAAGAATGAGTAGCTTGATATGGGTGATCTAGAGGAGCTATACGCGGCCAAACCCACTGCACTGCCATCCTTATTCTTCTTCAATGCGCTCTTCTTTTTCGAACCTTCGCGAGAAAGGTCATGAGCCTGACCTAGTGGTACAACCACCATTGTTTACCTATATTGGGGTAGTTCACCTGATATGTTGGCGCTATTGTCAATCTTCGTTTCTACAAGGTAGTCTACAATTGTGGCAATTCAACAAGGTTTGGTCATCCATACGCTTTTGCGGGTGCTTTAGTGGCTAAATTTATTGATGTTGTCAATCGTCTACAAGAGCTATGGTAGCATAACGATGACAAGTTCGCCTTTGGTTTTGATAAGAATTTTGAGATATATTGTCTTGATTCTAATATATCCTTTTGTAGGGTCATTTATCTTGACAAAAAACTCCACCCTAGATGAGACAAGCCCACGATTAGCTAAGAAGTAAGTTTGAGAAATCTCCACCTCATCTCCCACTCTATCTCTAAATTCCACTCCACCCCTAGATTATAAAGGTGTGAAATGTGTGCTGGCTATCAAACTAGCTCCAAATTTCATATTAGGGAGAAGTTGTTGTGAAATGTCTAAACTAACTACCTATTTTCTTGTTTTTTCGATCAATATGCTTGTGTATCACTTTCCTTGCTAAGCATCATGTGTTTGTCCGGAGTGTGATCAAGAAGGTGATGGTGAAGTTCGTTGGCAGAAAGTCTTGGTCAGTGGAGTGCTCTAGCAGGGGACGAAGTCGATCCTCCCTCCATCAGACGGTGATGAGATTGAGAAAAATTCTAAAAGAATGAGACGGCAACAACATGTACTATGGGAGAATGAGGGGCATTGACGATGTACTTTAGAAGAACGAGGTGACAACAACACGTTAGTCCATTACTGACAATGGTGGGAGACGGAAGAAACAAGAAGGGGATAAGAGAGGACAAGCGATTGAAGCTTTTGAGAAGATGAGGATCATTAGGAAGCCTGTGAAGACAAACCCTAACCCTAGGTGTTGTCATACTGTGCCATGAAAAAGATTTGAGGAAGACATAGGGTAGTTAGAGAGAAAACAGGCAGTGGGTGGGCTAGTGACTTGGAGTCACTCGGTGTCATTGATGGGCGTTTTCATATAACTCCAAGCTCTGGGCACGTGAAGCATCTCTAGTCAAATCGACTAGTGGTCATTGTAATTTTACTCTACCTACAATAGCAAGTTGAGTTTTTTTTAGGACAAACATATCTCCTCAACTAGTGAAGCTATGGAGCGGAGTTGTCCTCGAAACACCCTTGAAGGGGAAGGTTTTAGGACGCGGCTATTCTGCACCCGGGCTCATATGAGTGGGTGTGAACAGTAAAATCATTTTAAATGGTAAAAAAATATGAATTATTTTGTGGTGCAATATGCCCAGGTGCGTGATGCCCATGCAAAATTTGATGAAGTTTGAACATTCGAGGAGTTTGTAGCAAAAAATAAGATTTTCGGGTGCCGGAGAAATTTTTGGAAACAACATTGTTCACGTCCGATTTTGTCTTTTTTTTGCCACGAGCTCTTCAAATGTTCAAACACCTCGAAATTTTGCACAAACGTCACATTCGAGCATCTAGCGCCACACAAGAAATAGGAATTTTCTTTACTGTTCACCAGGTGTAGATGAGCCCGGATACCGAGCGAATTATCGGAGGTTTTAAATCTGTTCAAGAATGCATTTTTTTTTCTTTGCTTTTTGACTAGGAAACTACCATTGCACCAATATGTTTGGTTACTTCTACTCATGATCTAGTGAGTTGAGAAGGCGAGGCTTATTCACAAAACGGAAGTATTTTAGGATTTGTAGTTTTGTTTTTCTCACCTGCAGTTCCTCCCTAGGATCTCTTCGCGCGTGTACTCCGTCAGCTCCAGGAAGCTATCAGACGCGAAAATCTGCCCAAGAAAAGACCATTCCATCAGTACTGTACTAGTCTTCATCATGCACAAGTAAAAACTGATTTCAGCTACGACTACATACAATTGGGTTGTCTGGGAGCCTGGGGTCCGTGATGACGAAGTTCTTCTCGATACGCTCGAGCGTGGTGGCGAGGTCCAGCCCCTGCCTGATGTCCTTCTCCCTCTCCGCGCGCTCCCAGCTGTTGGTGCGCTCCACCGTCATCTTCAACTCCGGCGCCTCCACCACCGCCGGCTCCCTGCTCCCCACGGAGCTCCTCTTCCCCACCTTGAATCTGCACATACAGCCTCTGCAATTGTGAGGACGAGGTTCCAATTCATTCAGTGTACAGTACCTGTGCGGCGATCAGGTGACTGACCCCATGAGGGAGGAGCGGCCGGACTTGCGCCCGCTCATCATCTTGCTCATCCGTGACTCCTCCTTCTTCAGGTCCCAGTAGGGCGACTTGTAGCCGCCGCCGGACGGGGTGGCAGGAGCCACGAGCGGCGAGCTCATCTTGTCCGCGTCGCTGGCCTTGGGCGGCTCCCGCTCCGGCGAGTCCGCGCGCCGGTGCTTCACTGTCTGCACGACCTCCGTCATCGAGGACATGGCCTTCTCCTTCTGCCGGTCTGCGTTCCCACGGAGTGCAGAGAATTGTCAGTTTCAGCGCCGATCGAGTCGAGAGTGACCCGACGACGGCCAAGGCAGAGTTGTTGCGCGTGGCTCACCGTCGTAGCGGATGAGCGACACCGGCAGCTCGTTCGGCCGCATGCGCTTGTCGCTCAGCCCTTCCGTGTACTTGCTCACCTCCACCTGCATCCTGCGCGTCCATCATCACAAATAAGAGCGCAGCTCGAGCAACAACATGTAATGGCATTGGACAAGTATAAGGTGAGCGCGTACCCGATGAACTTGATGACCTTGCCGTTGTCGTCGCGGATGGGGGTGACGGTGAGGAGATTCCAGAACGGCGTGCCGTCCTTGCGGTAGTTGAGCAGCCGGCCGCAGAAGCTCTTGCCGGCCTTCACGGCGTCCCTGATCTTGGACACCTCGTTCTGGTCCGTCTCCGGGCCCTGAAGAAACCGGCTGCACAAAAAGCAGAGCTCAAACATGCATCGCACTGATCGGTCGACCAAGAAACCGGCGACGATGGCGCACGTACCAGTTGCGTCCGATAATCTCCTTGGCGGAGTACCCAGTCATGGCGTAGAAGCCGGCGCTGGCGTAGATGATGGGGATGTCTGGGCGGGTGGCGTCGGAGACGACGAACGTCTGCTGCAGGTTGGACAGCGCGTCCTTGAGCTCCTGCGACACCCGCGGCAGCGCGTCGGACGACCCGCGCCCCTCCATGGACGGCTTGGCGCTGCCCATGCCGGTGCCGCTGCTGCTGCGGCGCCGCTGCTCCGGCTTGGGCCACCACCCCTGCGGCTTGCTGCCGCTGCCTGAACCGCCCGGCTCCTCGACGATCTCCTTCCCGCTGGACAGCGACGGCGGCGTCGGGAGGGTGAAGCTGGTCTCCTCGCCGGACCCGGACCCGGACGGGAACGCCATCCACTTCTCCACCGAGTCGGCTACATCTTTGGAGCTGCCCGCGCCCGCCATGGATTACGTCACGTGCTACGCCGCTGACGAGACTGATTTGATCAGCGGTGCAGCAGCTATGGTGGAACAACCATCTGCTGAGTTTCTGCGCTGAAAAGAAGAAACGCAAAATTCAGGTACGTATCTCGCAGGCAGTGTTGCTATGATCTTGTCGTAAAATTCACTCAGCACACCGTGTCCGTGATTTGGGGAGAATGAAGAGAAATCCAATCAAATCGCACGTACATTTGAGGCTGTCAACTCCAACAGGTGAAAATTTGAGCAACCACTTTTCTACTGTAGTATAGTGACCAATCAAGGGCTCCAAACAAAACCGAACAGGGGAATTGGATATGTATATTTTTAAGGAAACACAACCGACATGTGAGTGGAGATAAGTCAAGAACTACTTCCAACATACCGAACCTGATAGATATAGTACAGTGGAACCTACCCTCACTGTTCCATTATCCAAAGCAGACCAATGAAATACTCTGAACGCCCCGATGGCAGCTAGGCTACGTCCAGCTCCAGCTCCAGCACGGAATACCGGTGTACAGAGACGGCAAGAACATACGTAAAAGGAAAGCGGCAAGACGACGGACCAAGCATCAAAGGACACAAGTGCACGGCCCAACCAAAAAGAGCAAAAGGCAGAGGAGGATCAACCAGACCAACCTTGAGGAATCAGGTGTCAGGTGCGGCACCTCCCAATGGCAGAGCAGAGAGGAGCAGCTGGACCTATCTAGTCCGTGCGGAATCAGGTGCTGCTGCTGCGCCTGGAAATGGAAAGCAGAGCGGCAGCGGAAAAGAATGGCGGGCGTGGCGCAAGGGAGAGGATAATGCAATCCTGCCCGTGGTCGACTCACGGGCGTCGCCTCGCCCTGGCGCCCCCGTTTTGTGGCCAGCGATGGAGGCACGTACGGACCCCGGCCGGTGCGACACGGGGAGGCGTCGTCGCCAGCGAGCCAGCGAGCGAGGCATCGTGCGGACGCGTTTTGCCCAGGGGTGGGGGTGGGGGTGGTGTTGATGGCGACGGCGACGGCGACGGGGAGATTTTTCGGGGCGGGTGTGCGGCCACGGGAGCGCGCGAGGGGATCCAGTGGATGACGGGCTGCCGGGGAGGTCCGCCTGAGCTTCGCTGTCGCGAGGTTGTTCCTGAGTGTGGGACGGCGATGGGCGAGATCAGTGTGGCCGGCTGCTGTGGATAACTAGGAACAATCGGGTACAAATACGATGGGACGACACGCGTTACAAAATTGCGCCTTCATTCGAGATCTTCTTTTTTAGCAGTAGAGATTTAGCAAGAAAGAGTACAGTTTTGTGTATGGATGGGGGGGATTTTCCCGCGTCACAAACCTATGATGATTGCAGATGAGATGATTGGGTTGTGCTGGGGGACACCCACTAGCTTCTCTTGTGGACCGTCCGCTCAGCGTGATTAGGAGAAGGGAGACAAAACGGGTGCACTGTTCTATGAAAAAGAAAACTCAATGAGATGGCTATCTTCTAACACTTGCAGATCTTTTGCCGATTATCACCTCTAGTAGTACTATCCGAGAAGTACTAAATGCCGCCTTATCTAGTAGTAGTAGTAGTAGGAATTTCAGAATTCTTGCATCACTTTGTGCCTTTTATTTATCAAAGGAGGGCGTTTTGGCTCCCGGGAGCATATACTCCTGGATGAACAGTAAATTCAAAAAATAAAAATAAAAAATTGTAGATGTTTGTATTAGTGTCGCAAGCATGCTTGACAAATTTCATGTGAAATGGAACAACAGCGTTTCGTCGGTGAAAAAAATGGGTGACATTTGGTCTTCAATTTGTTTTTTTTTCACAGGCCAAAATGCTTAACCTTTTTGCCTTAAAATTTGCAAGTAGCATTTGTGTGTGACTAAGATCACATAAAAAAATTTAGCTTGATTTTTTTGACATTCGAAAAAAATTGGGTTCGGGAGCATGTGCTCTGTGGAGCCAAATTGAATTTCCATTATTTTTCATGATACTTGTAAGAACTTAAAATAAAATAGGTGTTGGCACAGGCCAGGTTTTTAAAGAAGTAGGAGATTTTGAGCATTGAATACTCCCTCCGGTCCTTTTTACTCTGCATATTAGGTTTATTCGAAGTCAATCTCATTCAACTTTGACCAAGTTTATATAAAAAATTATGGGCATTTACATAACAACACCAATATTGTTAGGTTCATCTTGAAATATATTTTCATATTATATTTATTAGATATTATAGATACTGATAATTTCTAATACAAATTTGGTCAAACTTAGGAAAGTTTGACTTTCGGCAAATCCAATGTGCAGAGTAAAAAGGACCGGAGGGAGTACTTTCTGGATGAAAATCATGCTAATTAACATCATAATAATCTACCATGAAGAGAAGATCATGTGGGAAGAAAACCAATTGTGTAGGAACTTCCAGAGAAGAAGGCGGCGTGTGGTATGAGCATCCCCCACTCGTAGCGATGCTTGTACCATACGGCGCCGCTACCATCCGGTCAACTGTTTTACACTCGTGTGATTGGATCTCGCAAAGAAGGAACAAAAAGGCCAAAATTCATGAAGGAGATGAGCTGAGTCGGCCCGCCGGGTTGCTGATCTAACCCAAAAACTCGAGGACAATGGGTCATGTGGGTTGGTCTCAAACGAGATTTGGGTCAACAGAACCGGCATTGGGTGACCCCCTGGGTCCAGCGGGATCAGCCCACCTTATAGTCTTATAACTCGCAGCAACTGCAAATCTCCGTTGCACCGGTCTTGTCGTAGGACCCAACTTTACTACGCAAACTGTCATATGAATGCTCCATATATGAATTACAAAATTATCTTGATATGTTTCAGCAATATGTGCACGTACAAAATTACAAATAGACGACATGATTTTTTCATTAACCATGTATTAGAAATCTTAATTCTTTGTGTTTACAGAAATTGTAATTCTTACACTAGTCAGAGTGAATTAAACCGTGTCTAATTTACACATCTTGTTTGTCCACAAGGCAATGTAAAACAAGAATTTGGGTCAACCCAAAATACCCATCGGAACTACGAGGCCGCTGACTACTCTTTATATGGGACGACCCGTGGCCTCTCGAATTGGCTAGGTTTGGGTCGGTCCATTCCCATGCTGAGCCAAAACCATGAACCAGAAATAGAAAAACTCACCTCCAGAAGGATCCATAGAGGGAATTGGTAGAAGGGCACCACCACATCATCACCTCGATTAAGGAGGCTAAGACATTGACCTTCTATAAGAGAAAATATCGACTAGAGGAGGGTGAATGAGAGATTTTAAAACTTCTAGTCAACTAAACTATCAGAAGAAAATCAGGGAGGATAAACAGAGTATCAGTAGCGAAGACAAACTATCTAAGCACAGTCTAACATAGAGCAAACTACACACATTGTAATAATAGTGAAGATAAACTAAGACATGTCACATGCAGCGGAATAAAAAGGATCATTGTGATAGTCTTCACAACACAGACAGAGAACGTAGAGAGAGGAAAGTATTCACAACAGATTCAACATATTGTAGCAATTTTGCTGTAAGTAAGGTTTGTCGATCCCACATGGAGTGAATAGGAAGGCACCACAAATCCCGCAACTAAGTTGTCACTTACGCAGTTCCATACACACCCAAACCGGAGTTTGGAACTAGTCTATGTTATAAGTTACCGGGGAAACGGAATAAAAGGGGGTTTACTAAACTATAAACGATAAGGTAAAAATAGGAAATAAAAGACACTAAGTTAGTCGAGACGGTGCTTGAGCAGTAAAGCGTTATTGAGGGTTCTGGGATCATCACTACTAATATGAACTTAACTCCAATCCACTCTTCATGCGCATAAGCGGGCGGTCTTCGGTACAGAATATGTTCTACTCTAGGTAGACTTCATATCACATACGCCACCAACCGTAGTTTTTCTACACTGGTTATCACATATGGTTAATTAAGTGTTTCCCCATGGTTTCCCTATTACTCCCCTACAATTGTAAAGGCGCGGAATTGAGGCTTTTATTGTCACCTCTAATTACCTCGACATCTTAACTCCTGCAATGATAATAATATGCTTCACGGCCAATCACGGCGATAATGCGAGCGAGCTCTCCTCTCAGCATTTGTGACGGCTATAACTCAAACATGAACAAGAAGATAATTGATCGCATCAGGTAAATACATAAAGTTCATCCATATCCCCAAGAACTAGTACAACTACTCAAACAGGTAAATGGAAGACATAAAAGAAAGAGTCAAGTCACAAGCCGGCATCGAGCCGGTGAAGGGAGAAGTCATGGTGGTGATGACCCACAAGTATAGGGGATCAATCGTAGTCCTTTCAATAAGTAAGAGTGTCGAACCCAACGAGGATAAAAAATGATAAGCGGTTTTCAACAAGGTATTCTCTGCAAGTACTAAAAGAAGCGGTAATAGATAGTTTTGTAGCAAGGTAATTTGTAACAAGTAACAAGTAGAAATAGTAACAAAGATGCAACAAGGTGACCCAATCCTTTTTATAGCAAAGGACAAGCCGGAGAGTTCTCTTATATAAAGCAAAGCATTCTCGAGGACACATGACAATTGTCATCTAGTCACGTTCATCATGTTTAGTTGATTCGCGTCCGTTACTTTGATAATTTCATATGTGGGTGGACTGGTACTTGGGTGTTGTTCTTACTTGAACAAATAACCCACTTATGATTACCCCCTCTCACAAGCATCCGCAACTATGAATGAAGAATTAAGATAAACCTAACCATAGTATGAAACATATGGATCCAAATCATCCCCTTACGGAATAACGCATAAACTAGGGTTTAAGCTTCTGTCACTCTAGCAACCCATCATCTACTCATTACGCCCCAATGCCTTCCCTTAGGCCCAAGTAAGGTGAAGTGTCATGTAGTTGACGTTCACATGACACCACTAAAGGAAGAACAACATACATTTCATCAAAATATTGAACGAATACCAACTTCACATGATTACTTATAACAAGACTTCTCCCATGTCCTCAAGAAAAAAAGTAACTACTCACAAATCATATTAATGTTCAAGATTAAAGGTGTATTGAATATGCTTTAGGATCTAAATAATTAATCTTCCACCAAACAAACCAACTAGCATCAACTACATGAAGGAAATATGCCCTAGAGGCAATAATAAAGTTGTTATTTATATTTCCTTATATCATGATAGAATTGTATTAACCGGAAACTTAGTATATGTGTGAATACATAGACAAACAGAGTGTCCCTAGTATGCCTCTACTAGACTAGCTCGTTAATCAAAGATGGTTAAGTTTCCTAGCCATACACATGTGTTGTCATTTGATGAACGTGATCAAATCATTAGAGAATGATGTGATGGACAAGACCCATCCGTTAGCTTAGCACTATGATCATTTAGTTTATTGCTATTGCTTTCTCCATAACTTATACATGTTCCTATGACTATGAGATTATGCAATTCCCGAATACCGGAGGAACACTTAGTGTGCTATCAAACGTCACAACGTAACTGGGTGATTATAAAGATGCTCTACAGGTGTCTCCGATGGTGTTTGTTGAGTTGGCATAGATCGAGATTAGGATTTGTCACTCCGATTGTTGGAGAGGTATCTCTGGGCCCTCTCGGTAATGCACATCACTATGAGCCTTACAAGCAATGTGACTAATGAGTTTGTTATGGGATGATGCATTACGGAATGAGTAAAGAGACTTGCTGGTGATGAGATTGAACTAGCTATGATGATACCGATGATCGAATCTCGGGCAAGTAACATACCGATGACAAAGGGAACAACGTATGTTGTTATGCAGTTTGACCGATAAAGATCTTCGTAGAATATGTAGGAACGAATATGAGCATCCAGGTTCCGCTATTGGTTATTGACCGGAGATGAGTCTCGGCATGTATACATAGTTCTCGAACCCGTAGGGTCCGCACGCTTAACGTTCGACGACGATATGTATTGTGAGTTATGTGATTTGATGTACCGAAGGTTGTTCGGAGTCTCGGATGTGATCACGGACATGACGAGGAGTCTCGAAATGGTTGTGACATGAAGATTGATATATTGGAAGGTTATGTTTGGACACCGGAAAGGTTTCGGATAGGTTCGGGCATTTTCCGGAGTACCGGGGGGGTTACCGGAACCCCCCGGGGGGTTAACGGGCCTTCATGGACTTTAGTGGAAGAGAGGAGTAGGCGGCCAAGAGGAGGGGCGCGCCCCCAAGCCCAATCTGAATTGGGGGGCTGGCCCCCCTTTTCCTTCTTCCCCTCTTCTCTTTCCTTCCCCTCCTAGTTGGACTAGGAAAGGGGGGAACCTACTCCTAGTAGGAGTAGGATTCCCCCCTGGGGCGTGCCCTATGAGGCCGGCCGGCCCCCTCCTCCACTCCTTTATATACAGGGGAGGGGGCAGCCCATAGACACACAAGTTGATTTCTTAGCCGTGTGCGGTGCCCCCCTCCACAGATTTCCACCTCGGTCATATTGTCGTAGTGCTTAGGAGAAGCCCTGCGCCGGTAACTTCATCATCACCGTCAACACGCCGTCATGCTGATGAAACTCTCCCTCGGCCTCAGCTGGATCTAGAGTTCGAGGGACGTCACCGAGCTGAACGTGTGCAGATTGCGGAGGTGCCGTGTGTTCGGTACTTGATCGGTTGGATCGCGAAGACGTTCGACTACATCAACCGCGTTACTCAATGCTTCCGCTTTCGGTCTACGAGGGTACGTAGACACACTCTCCCCTCTCATTGCTATGCATCTCCTAGATAGATCTTGCGTGATCGTAGGAATTTTTTTGAAATAATGCGCTCCCAACAGTGACATCCGAGCCAGGTCTATGCATAGATGTTATATGCACGAGTAGAACACAAAGGAGTTGTGGGTGTGGGTATATACATATTTCTTGACGTCACTAGTTGTTTCTTGATTCGGCAGTATTGTTGGATGAAGCGGCCTGGATCGACATTACATGACCGTGTTCATGAGACTGGTTCTACCGACGTGCTTTGCACACACAGGTGGCTGGCGGGTGTCAGTTTCTCCTACTTTAGTTGAATCAGATTCAATGAACAGGGTTCTTTCTGAAGATCAAAAAGCAATCACTATACCACGTTGTGGTTTTTTGATGCGTAGGTAAGAACGGTTCTTGCTAAGCCCGTAGCAGCCACGTAAAACATGCAACAACAAAGTAGAGGACGTCTAACTTGTTTTTGCAGGGCTTGTTGTGATGTGATATGGTCAAGGCTTGATTATATAAATTGTTGTATGAGATGATCATGTTTTGTAACACAGTTATCGGCAACTGGCAGGAGCCATATGGTTGCGCTTTATTGTATGAAATGCAATCGTCATGTAATTGCTTTACTTTATCACTAAGCGGTAGCGATAGTCGTGGAAGCAATAGTTGGCGAGACGAAAACGATGCTACGATGGAGATCGAGGTGTCAAGCCGGTGACGATTGGGATCATGACGGTGCTTTGGAGATGGAGATCAAAGGCACAAGAAGATGATGGCCATATCATATCACTTATATTGATTGCATGTGATGTTTATCCTTTATGCATCTTATTTTTCTTAGTACGATGGTAGCATTATAAGATGATCTCTCACTAAATTTCAAGGTACAAGTGTTCTCCCTGAGTATGCACCG
This sequence comes from Triticum urartu, assembly GCF_056163025.1. NCBI lineage: Eukaryota > Viridiplantae > Streptophyta > Magnoliopsida > Poales > Poaceae > Triticum > Triticum urartu. Next base: position 432,595,950 of record NC_141874.1, read on the forward strand.
TTGCTACAGTTCGTCGTGCCGAGACACCACGTGATGATCGGGTGTGATAAGCTCTACGTTCACATACAACGGGTGCAAGGCAGTTTTGCACAAGCAGAATACTCGGGTTAAACTTGACGAGCCTAGCATATGCAAATATGGCCTTGGAACACTAAGACCAAAAGGTCGAGCGTGAATCATATAGTAGATATGATCAACATAGTGATGTTCACCATTGAAAACTACTCCATCTCACGTGATGATCGGACATGGTTTAGTTGATATGGATCACGTGATCACTTAGATGATTAGAGGGATGTCTATCTAAGTGGGAGTTCTTAAGTAATATGATTAATTGAACTTTAATTTATCATGAACTTAGTACCTGATAGTATTTTGCATGTCTATGTTGTTGTAGATAAATGGCCTGTGATGTTGTTCCGTTGAATTTTAATGCGTTCCTAGAGAAAGCTAAGTTGAAAGATGGTGGTAGCAACTACACGTACTGGGTTCGTAACTTGAGGATTATCGTCATTGCCGCACAGAAGAATTACATCCTGGACGCACCGCTAGGTGCCAAACCCATTGCAGGAGCAACTCCAGATGTTATGAACACCTGGCAGAGTAAAGCTGATGACTAATCGATAGTTCAGTGTGCCATGCTTTATGGCTTAGAACCGGGACTTCAGCGGCGTTTTGAACGTCATGGAGCATATGAGATGTTCCAGGAGTTGAAGTTGATATTTCAAGCAAATGCCCGGATTAAGAGATATGAAGTCTCCAATAAGTTCTACAGCTGCAAAATGGAGGAGAATAGTTTTGTCAGTGAACAATACTCAGAATGTCTGGGTACCACAATCACTTGACTCAACTGGGAGTTAATCTTTCGGTTGATAGTGTCATTGACAGAGTTCTTCATGTTGGGGAACGTAGTAATTTCAAAATTTTCCTACGCACACGCAAGATCATGGTGATGCATAGCAACGAGAGGGGAGAGTGTTGTCTACGTACCCTCGTAGACCGACAGCGGAAGCGTTATGACAACACGGTTGATGTATTCGTATGTCTTCACGGCCCGACCGATCAAGCACCGAAACTACGGCACCTCCGAGTTTTAGCACACGTTCAGCTCGATGACGATCCCCGGACTCCGATCCAGCAAAGTGTCGGGGAAGAGTTCTGTCAGCACGACGGCGTGGTGACGATCTTGATGTTCTACCGTCTCAGGGCTTCGCCTAAGCACCGCTACAATATTATCGAGGAGTATGGTGGAAGGGGGCACCGCACACGGCTAAGAAAACGATCACCAGGATCAACTTGTGTGTCTAGAGGTGCCCCCTGCCTCCGTATATAAAGGAGCAAAAGGGGGGGTGCGGCCGGCCCTAGGAGGAGGCGCGCCGGAGGAGTCCTACTCCTACCGGGAGTAGGACTCCCCACCTTTCCCTAGTTGGATTAGGACTTGGGGGGAAGGAGGAGAGGGAAGAAAGGAAAGGGGGGGGGGCGCCGCCCCCCCTCCTTGTCCAATTCGGACTTGGGGGGGGGGAGGGGCGCGCGGCAGCCCCTAGGCCACCTCTCCTCTTCCTCCACTAGGCCCATTAAGGCCCATTAGGTTACCGGGGGGTTCCGGTAACCTCCCGGTACTCCGGTAAAATGCCGATTTCACCCGGAACACTTCCGATGTCCAAACATAGGCTTCCAATATATCAATCTTTATGTCTCGACCATTTCGAGACTCCTCGTCATGTCCATGATCATATCCGGGACTCCGAACAAACTTCGGTTCATCAAAATATATAAACTCATAATGAAACTATCATCGTAACGTTAAGCGTGCGGACCCTACGGGTTCGAGAACAATGTAGACATGACCGAGACATGTCTCCGGTCAATAACCAATAGCGGAACCTGGATGCTCATATTGGCTCCCACATATTCTACGAAGATCTTTATCGGTCAGACCGCATAACAACATACTTTGTTCCCTTTGTCATCAGTATGTTACTTGCCCGAGATTCGATCGTCGGTATCTCAATACCTAGTTCAATCTCGTTACCGGCAAGTCTCTTTACTCGTTTCGTAATACATCATCTCGCAACTAACTCATTAGTTGCAATGCTTGCAAGGCTTATGTGATGTGTATTACCGAGAGGGCCCAGAGATACCTCTCCGACAATCGGAGTGACAAATCCTAATCTCGAAATATGCCAACCCAACATGTACCTTTGGAGACACCTGTAGATCTCCTTTATAATCACCCAGTTACGTTGTGACGTTTGGTAGCACACAAAGTGTTCCTCCGGTAAACGGGAGTTGCATAATCTCATAGTCATAGGAACATGTATACTTTATGAAGAAAGCAATAGCAACATACTAAACGATCGGGTGCTAAGCTAATGGAATGGGTCATGTCAATCACATCATTATCCTAATGATGTGATCCCGTTAATCAAATGACAACACATGTCTATGGTTAGGAAACATAACCATCTTTGATTAACGAGCTAGTCAAGTAGAGGCACACTAGTGACGTTTAGTTTGTCTATGTATTCACACAAGTATTATGTTTCCGGATAATACAATTCTAGCATGAATAATAAACATTTATCATGATATAAGGAAATAAAATAATAAATTTATTATTGCCTCTAGGGCATATTTCCTTCAGTCTCCCACTTGCACTAGAGTTAATAATCTAGATTACACAGTAATGATTCTAACACCCATGGAGCTTTGGTGTTGATCATGTTTTGCTCGTGGAAGAGGCTTAGTCAACGGGTCTGCTACATTCAGATCCGTATGTATCTTGCAAATCTCTATGTCTCCCACTTGGACTAGATCCCGAATGGAATTGAAGCGTCTCTTGATGTGCTTGGTTCTCTTGTGAAATCTGGATTCCTTTGCCAAGGCAATTGCACCAGTATTGTCACAAAAGATTTTCATTGGACCCGATGCACTAGGTATGACACCTAGATCGGATATGAACTATTTTATCCAGACTCCTTCATTTGCTGCTTCCGAAGCAGCTATGTATTCCACTTCACATGTAGATCCCGCCACAACGCTTTGTTTAGAACTGCACCAACTGACAGCTCCACCGTTTAATGTAAACACGTATCCGGTTTGCGATTTAGAATCGTCCGGATCAGTGTCAAAGCTTGCATCAACGTAACCATTTATGATGAGCTCTTTGTCACCTCCATATACGAGAAACATATCCTTAGTCCTTTTCAGGTATTTCAGGATGTTCTTGACCGTTGTCCAGTGATCCACTCCTGGATTACTTTGGTACCTCCCTGCTAGACTTATAGCAAGACACACATCAGGTCTGGTACACAGCATTGCATACATGATAGAGCCTATGGCTGAAGCATAGGGAACATCTTTCATTTTCTCTCTATCTTCTGCAGTGGTCGGGCATTGAGTCTTACTCAATTTCACACCTTGTAACACTGGCAAGAATCCTTTCTTTGCTTGATCCATTTTGAACTTCTTCAAAACTTTGTCAAGGTATGTGCTTTGTGAAAGTCCAATTAAGCGCCTTGATCTATCTCTATAGATCTTAATGCCCAATATGTAAGCAGCTTCACCGAGGTCTTTCATTGAAAAACTCTTATTCAAGTATCCCTTTATGCTATCCAGAAATTCTATATCATTTCCGATTAGTAATATGTCATCTACATATAATATCAGAAATGCTACAGAGCTCCCACTCACTTTCTTGTAAATACAGGCTTCTCCAAAAGTCTGTACAAAACCAAATGCTTTGATTACACTATCAAAGCATTTATTCCAACTCCGAGAGGCTTGCACCAGTCCATAAATGGATCGCTGGAGCTTGCACACTTTGTTAGCTCCCTTTGGATCGACAAAACCTTCTGGCTGCATCATATACAACTCTTCTTCCAGAAATCCATTGAGGAATGCAGTTTTGACATCCATCTGCCAAATTTCATAATCATAAAATGCGGCAATTGCTAACATGATTCGGACAGACTTAAGCATCGCTACGGGTGAGAAGGTCTCATCGTAGTCAATCCCTTGAACTTGTTGAAAACCTTTTGCGACAAGTCGAGCTTTGTAGATAGTAACATTACCGTCAGCGTCAGTCTTCTTCTTAAAGATCCATTTATTCTCAATTGCTTGCCGATCATTAGGAAAGTCAACCAAAGTCCATACTTTGTTCTCATACATGGATCCCATCTCAGATTTCATGGCTTCAAGCCATTTTGCGGAATCTGGGCTCACCATCGCTTCTCCATAGTTCGTAGGTTCATCATGATCTAGTAGCATGACTTCCAGAACAGGATTACCGTACCACTCTGGTGCGGATCTTATTCTGGTTGATCTACGAGGTTCAGTAGTATCTTGTTCTGAAGTTTCATGATCATCATTATTAGCTTCCTCACTAATTGGTGTAGGTGTCACAGAAACTGGTTTCTGTGATATACTACTTTCTAATAAGGGAGCAGGTACAGTTACCTCATCAAGTTCTACTTTCCTCCCAGTCACTTCTTTCGAGAGAAACTCCTTCTCTAGAAAGTTTCCGAATTTAGCAACAAAAGTCTTGCCTTCGGATCTGTGATAGAAGGTGTATCCAATAGTTTCCTTTGGATATCCTATGAAGACACATTTTTCCGATTTGGGTTCGAGCTTATCAGGTTGAAGCTTTTTCACATAAGCATCGCAGCCCCAAACTTTCAGAAACGACAACTTTGGTTTCTTGCCAAACCACAGTTCATAAGGCGTCATCTCAACGGATTTTGATGGTGCCCTATTTAACGTGAATGTGGCCGTCTCTAAAGCATAACCCCCAAATGATAGTGGTAAATCAGTAAGAGACATCATAGATCGCACCATATGTAGTAAAGTACGATTACGACGTTCGGACACACCATTACGCTGTGGTGTTCCGGGTGGCGTGAGTATACTGCATTGTTTCAAATGTACACCAAACTCGTAACTCAAATATTCTCCTCCACGATCAGATCGTAGGAATTTTATTTTCTTGTTATGATGATTTTCAACTTCACTCTGAAATTCTTTGAACTTTTGAAATGTTTCAGACTTATGTTTCATTAAGTAGATATACCCATATCTGCTTAAGTCATCTGTGAAGGTGAGAAAATAACGATATCCGCCACGAGCCTCAACATTCATCGGACCACATACATCTATATGTATGATTTCCAACAAATCTGTTGCTCTCTCCATAGTACCGGAGAACGGTGTTTTTGTCATCTTGCCCATAAGGCACGGTTTGCAAGTACCAAGTGATTCATAATCAAGTGGTTCCAAAAGTCCATCAGTATGGAGTTTCTTCATGCGCTTTATACGATATGACCTAAACGGCAGTGCCACAAATAAGTTGCACTATCATTATCAACTCTACATCTTTTGGTTTCAACATTATGAATATGTGTGTCACTACTATCGAGATTTAATAAGAATAGACCACTCTTCAAGGGTGCATGACCATAAAAGATATTACTCATATAAATAGAACAACCATTATTCTTTGATTTAAATGAATAACCGTCTCGCATTAAACAAGATCCAGATATAATGTTCATGCTCAACACTGGCACCAAATAATAATTATTTAGGTCTAATACTAATCCTGAAGGTAGATGTAGAGGTAGCGTGCCGACCGCGATCACATCAACTTTGGAACCATTTCCCACGCGCATCGGCACCTCGTCCTTAGCCAATCTTCGCTTAATCCGTAGTCCCTATTTCGAGTTGCAAATATTAGCAACAGAACCAATATCAAATACCCAGGTGCTACTACGAGCATTAGTAAGGTACACATCAATAGCATGTATATCACATATACCTTTGTTCACCTTGCCATCCTTCTTATCCGCCAAATACTTGGGACAGTTCCGCTTCCAGTGACCAGTCTGCTTGCAGTAGAAGCACTTAGTTTCAGGCTTAGGTCCAGATTTGGGTTTCTTCTCCTGAGCAGCAACTTGCTTGCTGTTCTTTTTGAAGTTCCCCTTCTTCTTCCCTTTGCCCTTTTTCTTGAAACTAGTGGTCTTGTTGACCATCAACACTTGATGCTCCTTTTTGATTTCTACCTCCGCAGCTTTCAGCATTGTGAAGAGCTCGGGAATTGTCTTATTCATCCCTTGCATATTATAGTTCATCATGAAGCTCTTGTAGCTAGGTGGAAGTGATTGGAGAATTCTGTCAATGACGCAATCATCTGGAAGATTAACTCCCAATTGAATCAAGTGATTATTATACCCAGAAATTTTGAGTATATGCTCACTGACAGAACTGTTCTCCTCCATCTTGCAGCTATAGAACTTATTGGAGACTTCATATCTCTCAATCCGGGCATTTGCTTGAAATATTAACTTCAACTCCTGGAACATCTCATATGCTTCGTGACGTTCAAAACGTCGTTGAAGTCCCGATTCTAAGCCGTAAAGCATGGCAGACTGAACTATCGAGTAGTCATCAGCTTTGCTCTGCGAGACGTTCATAACATCTGGTGTTGCTCCAGCAGCAGGCCTGGCACCCAGCGGTGCTTCCAGGACGTAATTCTTCTGTGCAGCAATGAGGATAATCCTCAAGTTACGGACAAAGTCCGTGTAATTGCTACCATCATATTTCAACTTTGCTTTCTCAAGGAACACGTTAAAATTCAACGGAACAACAGCACGGGCCATCTATCTACAATCAAACATAAACAAGCAAGATACTATCAGGTACTAAGTTCATGATAAATTTAAGTTCAGTTAATCATATTACTAAAGAACTCCCACTTAGATAGACATCCCTCTAATCCTCTAAGTGATCACGTGATCCAAATCAACTAAACCATGTCCGATCATCACGTGAGATGGAGTAGTTTCATTGGTGAACATCACTATGTTGATCATATCTACTATATGATTCACGCTCGACCTTTCGGGGTCCGTGTTCCGAGGCCATATATGTATATGCTTGGCTCGTCAAGTATAACCTGAGTATTCCGCGTGTGCAACTGTTTTGCACCCGTTGTATTTGAACGTAGAGCCTATCACACCCGATCATCACGTGGTGTCTCAGCACGAAGAACTTTCGCAACGGTGCATACTCAGGGAGAACACTTCTTGATAATTAGTGAGAGATCATCTTAAAATGCTACCGTTAATCAAAGCAACATAAGATGCATAAAAGATAAACATCACATGCAATCAATATAAGTGATATGATATGGCCATCATCATCTTGTGCTTGCGATCTCCATCTTTGAAGCATCGTCATGATCACCATCGTCACCGGTGCGACACTTTGATCACCATCGTAGCATCGTTATCGTCTTCGCCAATCTTATGCTTCCACGACTATCGCTACCGCTTATTGATAAAGTAAAGCATTACAACGCAATTGCATTGCATACAATAAAGTGACAACCATATGGCTCCTGCCAGTTGCCGATAACTCGGTTATAAAACATGATCATCTCACACAATAAAATTTAGTATCATGTCTTGACCATATCACATCACAACATGCCCTGCAAAAACAAGTTAGACGTCCTCTACTTTGTTTGTTGCAAGTTTTACGTGGCTACTACGGGCTTAAGCAAGAACCAATCTTACCTACGCATCAAAACCATAATGATAGTTTGTCAAGTTGGTGATGTTTTAACCTTCGCAAGGGCCGGGCGTAGCCACACTCGGTTCAACTAAAGTTGGAGAAACTGACACCCGCCAGCCACCTGTGTGCAAAGCACGTTGGTAGAACCAGTCTCGCGTAAGCGTACGCGTAATGTCGGTCCGGGCCGCTTCATCCAACAATACCGCCGAACCAAAGTATGACATGCTGGTAAGCAGTATGACTTATATCGCCCACAACTCACTTGTGTTCTACTCGTGCATATAACATCAACACATAAAACCTAGGCTCTGATACCACTGTTGGGGAACGTAGTAATTTCAAAATTTTCCTACGCACATGCAAGATCATGGTGATGCATAGCAACGAGAGGGGAGAGTGTTGTCTACGTACCCTCGTAGACCGACAGTGGAAGCATTATGACAACGCGGTTGATGTAGCCGTACGTCTTCACGGCCCGACCGATCAAGCACCGAAACTACGACACCTTCGAGTTTTAGCACACGTTCAGCTCGATGACGATCCCCGGACTCCGATCCAGCAAAGTGTCGGGGAAGAGTTTTGTTAGCACGACGGCATGGTGACGATCTTGATGTTCTACCGTCGCAGGGCTTCGCCTAAGCACCGCTACAATATTATCGAGGAGTATGGTGGAAGGGGGCACCGCACACGGCTAAGAAAACGATCACCAGGATCAACTTGTGTGTCTAGAGGTGCCCCCTGCCTCCGTATATAAAGGAGCAAAAGGGGGGGGGTGCGGCCGGCCCTAGGAGGAGGCGCGCCAGAGGAGTCCTACTCCTACCGGGAGTAGGACTCCCCACCTTTCCCTAGTTGGATTAGGACTTGGGGGGGAAGAAGGAGAGGGAAGAAAGGAAAGGGGGGGGGCGTCGCCCCCCTCCTTGTCCAATTCGGACTTGGGGGGGGGGGAGGGGCGCGCGGCAGCCCCTAGGCCACCTCTCATCTTCCTCCACTAGGCCCATTAAGGCCCATTAGATTACCGGGGGGTTCCGGTAACCTCCCGGTACTCCGGTAAAATGCCGATTTCACCCGGAACACTTCCGATGTCCAAACATAGGCTTCCAATATATCAATCTTTATGTCTCGACCATTTCGAGACTCCTCGTCATGTCCGTGATCATATCCGGGACTCTGAACAAACTTCGGTTCATCAAAATATATAAACTCATAATGAAACTATCATCGTAATGTTAAGCGTGCGGTCCCTACGGGTTCGAGAACAATGTAGACATGACCGAGACATGTCTCTGGTCAATAACCAATAGCGGAACCTGGATGCTCATATTGGCTCCCACATATTCTACGAAGATCTTTATCGGTCAGACCGCATAACAACATACTTTGTTCCCTTTGTCATCGGTATGTTACTTGCCCAAGATTCGATCGTCGGTATCTCAATACCTAGTTCAATCTCGTTACCGGCAAGTCTCTTTACTCGTTTCGTAATACATCATCTCACAACTAACTCATTAGTTGCAATGCTTGCAAGGCTTATGTGGTGTGTATTACCGAGAGGGCCCAGAGATACCTCTCCGACAATCGGAGTGACAAATCCTAATCTCGAAATACGCCAACCCAACATGTACCTTTGGAGACACCTATAGAGCTCCTTTATAATCACCCAGTTACGTTGTGACGTTTGATAGCACACAAAGTGTTCCTTCGGTAAACGGGAGTTGCATAATCTCATAGTCATAGGAACATGTATAAGTTATGAAGAAAGCAATAGCAACATACTAAACGATCGTGTGCTAAGCTAATGGAATGGGTCATGTCAATCACATCATTGTCCTAATGATGTGAGCCCGTTAATCAAATGACAACACATGCCTATGGTTAGGAAACATAACCATCTTTGATTAACGAGCTAGTCAAGTAGAGGCACACTAGTGACGTTTAGTTTGTCTATGTATTCACACAAGTATTATGTTTCCGGATAATACAATTCTTGCATGGATAATAAACATTTATCATGATATAAGGAAATAAAATAATAACTTTATTATTGCCTCTAGGGCATATTTCCTTCACTTCAATCACTGCCACCAAGCTACAAAAGCTTCGTGATGAACTTTAATATACAAGGGATGGATAAGACAATTCCCGAGCTCTTCGCAATGCTAAAGGCTGCGGAGGTAGAAATCAAGAAGGAGCATCAAGTGTTGATGGTCAACAAGACCACCAGTTTCAAGAAGAAGGGTAAAGGGAAGAAAGGGAACTTCAAGAAGAACGGCAAGCAAGTTGTTGCTCAAGTGAAGAAGCCCAAGTCTGGACCTAAGCCTGAGACTGAGTGCTTCTACTACAAAGGGACCGGTCACTGGAAGCAGAACTGCCCCAAGTATTTGGCGGATAAGAAGGATGGCAAAGTGAAAGGTATATTTGATATACATGTTATTGATGTGTACCTTACTAATGCTCGCAGTAGCGCCTGGGTATTTGATACTGGTTCTGTTGCTAATATTTGCAACTCAAAATAGGGGCTACGGATTAAGCGAAGATTGGCTAAGGACGAGGTGACGATGCGCGTGGGAAATGTTTCCAAAGTCGATGTGATCGCCGTCGGCACGCTACCTCCACATCTACCTTCGATATTAGTTTTAGACCTGAATAATTGTTATTTGGTGCCAGCGTTAAGCATGAACATTATATCTGGATCTTGTTTAATGTGAGACGATTATTCATTTAAATAGGAGAATAATGGTTGTTCTATTTATATGAGTAATATCTTTTATGGTCATGCACCCTTGATGAGTGGTCTATTTTTACTAAATCTTGATAATAGTGATACACATATTCATAGTATTGAAGCCAAAAGATATAAGTTTAATAATGATAGTGAAACTTATTCATGGCACTGCCGTTTAGGTCATATTGGTGTAAAGCGCATGAAGAAACTCCATGCTGATGGGCTTTTGGAATCACTTGATTATGAATCACTTGATGCTTGCGAACCATGCCTCATGGGCAAGATGACTAAGACTCCGATCTCCGGAACAATGGAACGAGCAACAAACTTATTGGAAATAATACATACTGATGTATGCGGTCCGATGAGTGTTGATTCTCATGGCGGGTATCGTTATTTTCTGACCTTCACAGATGATTTGAGCAGATATAGGCATGTCTACTTGATGAAACATAAGTGTGAAACATTTGAAAAGTTCAAAAAATTTCAGAGTGAAGCGGAAAATCATCGTAACAAGAAAATTAAGTTTCTACGATCTGATCGTGGAGGTGAATATTTGAGTTACGAGTTTGATCTTCATTTGAAACAATGCAGAATAGTTTCACAACTCACACCACCTGGAACACCACAGCGTAATGGTGTGTCCGAACGTCGTAACCGCACTTTATTAGATATGGTGCAATCTATGATGTCTCTTACTGATTTACCGCTATCGTTTTGGGGTTATGCTTTAGAGACGGCTGCACTCACGTTAAATAGGGCACCATCGAAATCCATTGAGACGACACCATATGAACTGTGGTTTGGCAAGAAACACAAGTTGTCGTTTCTTGAAGTTTGGGGTTGTGATGCTTATGTGAAAAAGCTCCAACCTGGTAAGCTCGAACCCAAATCGTAGAAATGTGTCTTCATAGGATACCCAAAGGAGACTGTTGGGTACACCTTCTATCACAGATCCGAAGGCAAGATATTCGTTGCTAAGAGTGGATCGTTTCTAAAGAAGGAATTTCTCTCGAAAGAAGTGAGTGGGAGGAAAGTAGAACTTGATGAGGTAATTGTACCTGCTCCCTTATTGGAAAGTAGTTCATCACAGAAATCAGTTCCAGTGATTCCTACACCAATTAGTGATGAAGCTAATGATGATGATCATGAAACTTTTGATCAAGTTACTACCGAACCTCGTAGGTCAACCATAGTCGTACGATAATCTTGTTCTGGAAGTCATGTTACTTGACCATGACGAACCTACGAACTATGAGGAAGCGATGATGAGCCCAGATTCCGCGAAATGGCTTGAGGCCATGAAATATGAGATGGGATCCATGTATGAGAACAAAGTATGGACTTTGGTTGACTTGCCCGATGATCGGCAAGCCATAGAGAATAAATGGATTTTCAAGAAGAATACTGACGCTGACGGTAATATTACTGTCTACAAAGCTCGACTTGTTGCAAAAGGTTTTCGACAAGTTCAAGGAGTTGACTATGATGAGACCTTCTCACCCGTAGCGATGCTCAAGTCTTTCCAAATCATGTTAGCAATTTCCGCATTTTATGATTATGAAATTTGGCAAATGGATGTCAAAACTGCATTCCTTAATGGATATCTTAAAGAAGAGTTGTATATGATGCAACTAGAAGGTTTTGTCGATCCAAAAGGTTCTAACAAAGTGTGTAAGCTCCAGCGATCCATTTATGGACTGGTGCAAGCATCTCGTAGTTGGAATATATACTTTGATAGTGTGATCAAAGCATATGGTTTTATATAGACTTTTGGAGAATCCTGTATTTACAAGAAAGTGAGTGGGAGCACTATAGCATTTATGATATTATATGTGGATGACATATTGTTGATAGGAAATGACACTTAATTTCTAATAGCATAAAAGGATACTTGAATAATAATTTTTCAATGAAAGACCTCGGAGAAGCTTCTTATATATTGGGCATCAAGATCTATAGAGATAGATCAAGATGCTTAATTGGACTTTCACAAAGCACATACCTTTGATAAAGTTTTGAAGAAGTTCAAAATGGATCAAGCAAATAAAGGGTTCTTGCCTGTGTTACAAGGTGTGAAGTTGAGTCAGACTCAATGCCCGACCACCGCAGAAGATAGAGAGAAAATGAAAGTCATTCCCTGTGCCTCAGCCATAGGTTCTATCATGTATGCAATGTTGTGTACCAGACCTGATGTGTGCCTTGCTATCAGTTTAGCAGGGAGGTACCAAAGTAATCCAGGAGTGGATCACTGGACAGCGGTCAAGAGCATCCTAAAATACCTGAAAAGGACTAAGGATATGTTTCTCATGTATGGAGGTGACAAAGAGCTCGTCGTAAATGGTTACGTCGACGCAAGCTTTGACACTGATCTGGATGACTCTAAGTCACAAACTGGATGCATATTTTTATTGAATGGTGGAGCTATCAGTTGGTGCAGTTCTAAGCAGAGCATCATGGCAAGATCTACGTGTGAAGCGGAATACATAGCTTCTTCGGAAGCAGCAAATGAAGGAGTTCATATCCAATCTAGGTGTCATACCTAATGCATCGGGTCCAATGAAAATCTTTTGTGACAATACTGGTGCAATTGCCTTGACAAAGGAATCCAGATTTCACAAGAGAACCAAGCACATCAAGAGACGCTTCAATCCCATCCGCGATCAATTCAAGGAAGGAGACATAGAGATTTGCAAGATACATATGGATCTGAATTTTGCAGACCCGTTGACTAAGCCTCTCTCACGAGCAAAACATGATCAGCACCAAGATCCATGGGTGTTAGAAACATTACTGTGTAATCTAGATTATCGACTCTAGTGCAAGTGGGAGACTAAAGGAAATACGCCCTAGAGGCAATAATAAAGTTGTTATTTATATTTCCTTATATCATGATAAATGTTTATTATTCATGCTAGAATTGTATTAACTGGAAACTTAGTACATGTGTGAATACATAGACAAACAGAGTGTCCCTAGTATGCCTCTACTAGACTAGCTCGTTAATCAAAGATGGTTAAGTTTCCTGGCTATAGACATGTGTTGTCATTTGATGAACGGGATCACATCATTAGAGAATGATGTGATGGACAAGACCAATCTGTTAGCTTAGCACTATGATTGTTTAGTTTATTGCTATTGCTTTCTCCATAACTTATACATGTTCCTATGACTATGAGATTATGCAACTCCCGAATACCGGAGGAACACTTAGTGTGCTATCAAACATCACAACGTAACTGGGTGATTATAAAGATGCTCTACAGGTGTCTCCGATGGTGTTTGTTGAGTTGGCATAGATCGAGATTAGGATTTATCACTCCGATTGTCGAAGAGGTATCTCTAGACCCTCTCGGTAATGCACATCACTATGAGCCTTGCAAGCAATGTGATTAATGAGTTAGTTACGGGATGATGCATTACGAAACAAGTAAATAAACTTGCCGGTGACGAGATTGAACTAGGTATGATGATACCAATGATCGAATCTTGGGCAAGTAACATACCGATGACAAAGGAAACAACGTATGTTGTTATGCGGTTTGACCGATAAAGATCTTCGTAGAATATGTCGGAACCAATATGAGCATCCAAGTCCTCTATTGGTTATTGACCGGAGATGAGTCTCGGTCATGTCTACATAGTTCTCGAACCGTAGGGTCCACACGCTTAACATTCGATGATGATATGTATTGTGAGTTATGTGATTTGATGTACCGAAGGTTGTTCGGAGTCCCGGATGTGATCACGGACATGACGAGGAGTCTCGAAATGGTCGAGACATGAAGATTGATATATTGGAAGGTTATGTTTGGACACCGGAAAGGTTTCGGATAGGTTCGGGCATTTTCCGGAGTACGGGGGGTTAATGGGCCTTCATGGGCATTAGTGGTAGAGAGGAGGAGGAGGCCAAGAGGAGGGGCGCACCCCCAAGCCCAATCCGAATTGGGGAGGGGGCCGGCCCCCCTTTCCTTCTTCCCCTCTTCCCTTTCCTTCCCCTCCTAGTTGGACTAGGAAAGGGCGGAACCTACTCCTAGTTGGAGTAGGATCCCCCCTTGGGCGCGCCCTATGAGGCCGGCCGGCCCCCTCCTCCACTCCTTTATATACGGGGGAGGGGGCACCCCATATACACACAAGTTGATTTTCTAGCCGTCCACAGATTTCCACCTCGATCATATTGTCGTAGTGCTTAGAAGAAGCCCTGCATCGGTAACTTCATCATCACCGTCAACACGCCGTCGTGCTGATGAAACTCTCCCTTGGCCTCAGCTGGATCTAGAGTTCGAGGGACATCACTGAGATGAATGTGTACAGATCGCGGAGGTGCCATGCATTTGGTACTTGATCGGTTGGATCGCGAAGACGTTCGACTACATCAACCACGTTACTCAACGCTTCCACTTTTGGTCTATGAGGGTACGTAGACACACTCTCCCCTCTCGTTGCTATGCATCTCCTAGATAGATCTTCCATGATCGTAGGAAAACTTTTGAAATACTTTGTTCCCAACACTACATGATGTAATCAACACTACTAGGAACCCATGGGTACCAATCTGAGGTTTTGGGACAAAGATTGAATAGAAGAGATGAACTAGGGTTTGAGATGAGATGGTGCTGGTGAAGGTGTTTATGAAGAATGGTCCTCCCACGATGAGAGGATCATTGGTGGTGTTGATGGCTTTGATTTCCCCCTCCCGGAGGGAAGTTTCACTGGCGGAATCGTTCTGTCGGAGAGCAAAAGTGCTACTGCCCAGGTTCCGCCTCGAGACAGCGGCGCTTCATCCCGAAAGTCCTCTCCTGATTTTTTTCTAGGGAAAATGGATTCATATAGGAGAAGGTGGGTATCGGAGGCGACCCAGGGGGGCCACAAGCTTATAGGGCGCGCCCCTTGAGCTCGTCGCTCCCTGGTGGACCCCCTTCTGGTAATTCTTCTTCCAGTATTTTTTTTATATTTCAAAATAATTCTCCATAAATTTTCAAGTCATTTGGAGTTGTGCAGAATAGTTTTCTCTGTTGTAGCCTTTTCAGGTCCAGAATTCCAGTTGCCGGCAATCTCCCTCTTCATGTGAAACTTGCAAAATAAGAGAAAAAAGGCATTAGAATTGCATCATAAAGTGAAATATCAATCCAAAACATAATAAATAACAGTAGGAAAACATGACGCAAAATGGGCGTATCAACTCCCCCAAGCTTAGACCTCGCTTGTCCTAAATTGAAAGCCGAACTCGATAATCATGACCAGATGTTTAGAGAGTGAGGTGTCGATAAAAACAAAATGCAAACATGAAAGCATCATGATCATTATCATAACAGCAATATATTATCGTAAATTTTCTCATGATAAAGTAACAATTCATCCACATGCTAAAGTATGAACCATAAACTTCATTGGAAACTATCAAACTATGATCTTAGTCATTGTAACTATTACAATCCATCATATTTTGAGAAAGAGTCTATGTAAGAGCTTTGTTTAGCAAGTTCACATACTCAACTATCATATAATCTTCTATGATTGCTGACACTCACGACATATTTATAGAGGAAAAGTTTTAGTCAAACACATAGGAAGATGGGGGTTTATAGTTTTCACTGCCAACTTATTTATCTCGAGGATAATGTCAACAACAATAACTCTGATCACCTACATCCAACTGGATATATATGCCTGGAACTTTCCCCACCACATGATGCTTGCTAACTAGATAATAAATAGAGCGAAATAGGGATGCACATTATTGACTCTTGCATAAAAGTAAATACAAAGAAGTAAAAGATAGACCCTTCGCAAAGGGAAGAAGAGGCTATCGTGCGCTTTTTATTTTCGAATGTGCAAGCTCTTGTTGGGGAACATAGTAATTTCAAAAAAAATCCTACGCACACGCAAGATCATGGTGATGCATAGCAACGAGAGGGGATAGTATCGTGTACATACCCTTGTAGACCATAAGCGGAAGCGTTATGACAACACGATTGATGTAGTCGTGCGTCTTCACGATCGATCGATCTAGCACCTAAGGTACAACACCTCCGCGATCTACACTCGTTCAGCTCGGTGACGTCCCGCAAACTCACGGTCTAGTAGAGCTACGAGGGAGAGTTTCGTCAGCACGACGGCGTGATGACGGTGATGATGATTCTACCAGAACAGGGCTTCGCCTAAGCACCGCTATGATATAACCAAGGTGGATTATGGTGGAGGGGGGCACCACACACGGCTAAAAAATCAATGATCAACTTGTGTGTCTATGGGGTGCCCCCTCCCCCGTATATAAAGAGTGGAGGAGGGGAGAGGCCGGCCCTCCTAGGCGCGCCCTGTCGGCGTTTTGGGAACGGGGGTCCCTAGACTTGCCTGCCTGCGGCCCACGGCGTGGCTCTACAAGTGGGCACGTACGACCCATCTTCACCAACAAGCATTCAAGACCCTCGTGAGGGGCCAAGCCTCGGGAGGTGAACGACACAAGACCTCCTCAGGAGCGGCCTCACTAGGCTCGCTCGCGAGGGGCGGAGAGATCAAGGCAAAACAAACCTCGCGAGGTTCCAATGATGTGAGCCATGACGACCAAGGCCAGGCGGGAGCCAGGCGGGCGCCAGCATGCACAGTGTCTTTGTTTCCTCTTTGGTGCCAAGGAGGCAAGCGCAGGCGAGGAGTTCCGAGGCATCAGGCAAAGGTTTCCATATCGGTGCAACGATACCAAGACCAGCAGGACGGCAGGACGGAGGTCACTATGGAGCCCAAGACGGCGTCACCACCAGAGCCTTTGGCAGGCGAAGACCACCTTTTGTCAGGATAACTTTTACTAGCTGTCTCCTTTCAAAATTGGCCATTGTTGGCTCCCTTCCCGCTCAATATTTGGGGAGAGGACCAGGGCCTCTATAAATAGGACTAGCCACCAGAGAGAGAGAGAGAGAGGGAGATCAATCCGAACAACCACAAGTTCACCAAGCACAAGAACACCTCTCCTCAGGAGGCTATTCTTCCCCTTGTACTGTTCATCATCAGCCCAAGAGCCAATCCACCACAACCACACTGGAGTAGGGTATTACACCGCAACGGTGGCCGAACCAGTATAAATCTTGTGTCCCTTGTGTTGTGAGTTTGTCGAGCTAGCCTTAGAAATCGCGAAGTGTGTGAGGGCGTGATCAGTGAGGGAGAGATCTTCGTGCACACTCCAGTGTTCAAACCTTAAGGGTTTTGCCGGAACCCGAAATCCGACATTTGGCGCGCCAGGTAGGGGTGCGCCGGAGTTTTCCTTCCGTCGGTTCGCGCTCCACCATCTTCGCGTCGATTCTCCATGGCTAGCGCCGCACTTCCGGCTGGATCTATGGGTGCCCACAGTGGCGCTCGGGGGCTCTGAGCCCTTGCTCCCGCCTTGTGGCAGGTGTGGTGGCCACCCAAGTTCAAGCCATAGATGCCGCCGCACTACGACGGCGTGGCGGACCCGTCGGCTTTCCTGCTGGTGTATGAGGAGGCCGTCCTTAAGGCCGGGGGCGACGACAAGGTCATGGCCAACTGGCTTCCCATGGCCCTCACTGGCGCACCGCGCGCCTGGCTGCTCAACCTCCCCGGATACACGGTGGCATCTTGGGAGGAGTTGCGCGACCTCTTCGCCGCGCGCTACGCGGCGCCGGCGCACCACGCGGTTTCGGCCCTCCTCGGTAGCTCACAAGCACCGCCCTCGGATCGTCACGTCAAGTCGTTCTTTCGCCAGATCGGCGCCACTTCCAAGCGCCCGGGGGCTCCACCGGGTTGGGCCGCGCCCGAGGCCGACCTCACCTTCGACTCAGGGGATCATCCCGCCTCCACCGTCAGCTCGGGTGCGCTCCCAATGCTTTGCACGCCCACCATCTACCACGTATCCATCACCAAGACACTCGTCGATGGCGGCGCTGGCCTCAACGTGCTCTCCGTCGAGGCCTTCAGCCTTCTTCACGTACCGCTCGAGCGGCTCCGCCCTAGCAAGCCTTTCTCATGGGTTGGTGGAGGCTCCGCATGCTCCTTGGGGCAGATCCACCTCCTCGTGACCTTCGGCACGCGCGACAACTACCGCACCGAGCTCATCGACTTCGACATCGCCCACATTGGCCTCCCGTACAACGCCATCCTCGGGTACCTGGCCCTGTCTCAGTTCATGGCGGCGACCCATCCGGCCTACAACCTCATGAAGATGCCCGAGAGCAAGAGTGTCCTCATGGTAGTTGGGGACACCAAGGAGGCCTTGATGACACTCAAGCTCGCCCTCAAGACCGCCTTGACAGCACACCCCGCCAACGCGGATACCTCCAAGGCCAAGGGAGCCGCACCAACCAAGGAGAAGCAGTTCTTCACTCAAGACAAGGCAGAAACCAAGCAAGTGCCAGTCGAGGAGGACGGGTCCTCGGGGGCAACCTTTACCATAGGCGCCAACCTTGAGCCTGGTCAGGAGGAGGCGCTAGTGAAGTTCTTGCGTGCAAACAAGGAAGTGTTCGCTTGGGAGCCCGATCGGCTGGTAGGGGTCCCAAGAGGGGTGATAGAGCACCACCTGAAGGTGTGCCCCAACGTACGCCCCGTGAAGCAGAAGGCGAGGCGGTAGTCCATGGAGAAGCAAGCTTTCATCGTCCAAGAAACCCGCAAGTTGGAGGCTGCGGGTGTCATTCCCGAGGTTTGGTATCCCGAGTGGCTGGCAAACCCCGTCGTCATCCCCAAGAAAAGCGGGAAGGAGCGGATGTGCATCGACTTCACCAACCTAAACAAGGCCTGCCCCCAAGATCCGTTCCCTCTTCCACGCATCGACCAGACCGTCGACTCCACTACCGAGTGCGACTTGCTATGCTTCCTGGATGCATTCTCAGGATATCACCAGATCAAGATGGCGGTAGAAGATGTGGAGAAGACGGCCTTCCTGACCGCGTGTGGGGTGTACTGCTACACTCGCATGCCGTTCGGGCTACGCAACGCGGGCGCAACCTTCCAGCGGCTCATGCACATCGCCTTGGGGCGGCAGCTCGGGAGAAACGCCGAATCCTATGTTGACGACATCGTGGTGAAGTCTCGGGAGGCGAGGGCCTTGATCCAAGACCTGGAGGTGACCTTTGAAAGCCTCCGCCAGGTGGACTTGCGGCTCTACCCGGAGAAGTGCGTGTTTGGCGTCCCTTCTGACAAGCTGCTAGGCTTCCTTGTGTCCCATAGGGGGATCGAGGCCAACCCACAGAAGGTCAAGGCCATTGAAGACATGAGCCCACCGCAAACCCTCAAGGAAATGCAGAAGCTTGTTGGATGGGTGACTGCGTTGGGACGCTTTATTTCCAAGTTGGGAGAGCGTGCCCTACCCTTCTTCAAGCTGATGAAGAAGAAGGGCCCATTCGAGTGGACCCCAGAGGCCGACCGAGCATTTCAAGACCTCAAGAGATACCTGACCAGCCCTCCAGTGATGGTGGCGCCACGACCTCTTGAGCCCCTAGTGCTTTATCTTGCCGCAACTTCCTACTCCGCCAGCGTGACACTAGTGGCGGTTCGGGAAGAACACCAAGCAAAGGGCGCATCACGCCATGCTACGCCCCCAGCAGAGACGACGCAAGACCAGGAGGGTGCCACAAGGGCCGTAGAGGATCAAGCTCAGCAGGACGACGCACCCAAACCCGCGAAGGCCCCGACAAGTGATCAAGCGTTGGGGGCTCCACCGCCTCAAGAGGCACCCCAACTCTCGGAAGGTGCAAGCCTCATCAGCGCGCCTACCCTCGTCGAGCACCCGGTATACTTCGTCAGCACGATGTTGCGGGATGCAAGAGCACGGTACCCCATGCCTCAGAAGCTCCTACTAGCACTCCTGGTGGCCTCACGAAAGCTGCGGCACTACTTTCAAGGCTACCCTATCAAAGTCGTCTCAGCCTACCCACTGGAGAGGGTGCTCAGGAGCCCCAACTCCGCCGGGAGGGTCGCCGAGTGGAACATCGAGCTGCAGGAATTCTAGTTGGAGTTCAGCACCACCGGGGTCATCAAGGGAGCCGCGCTCACCGATTTCACGGCAGAATGGGCGGATGCCCCAGCGCTTGAGATAGGTGAGGACCGGTCCCTCTCGCAGGGAAGTGAGGCGCCCGATGGCTGGGTCATGTATTTCGATGGTGCCTTCGCGCACCAAGGCGCGGGGGCTGGAGCAGTGCTCATCTCGCCCACTCAGGACAAGCTCTACAGCGCCTTGCAGCTCTGCTTCCAGCAGGGCGAGAAGGTCTCCAACAACATTGCAGAGTACGAAGGCCTCATAGCTAGCCTGAAGGGTGCGGTGGCACTGGGGGTGAAGCGTCTCACTATCAGGGGTGACTCGCAGCTCCTCGTCAACTTCTCCAACAAGGTATACGAGCCGAAGGACGAACACATGGAGGCATACCTCACGGAAGTACGCAAGATGGAGAAGCAATTCCTGGGCCTGGAGTTGCAGCACGTGCCCCGGGGAACCAATAAGGAAGCCGATGACATCGCCAGAAGGGCATCCAAGTGACAACCCCAAGAGCCCAGCGTCTTCGAGGAGCGGCTCTTCAAGCCATCGGCGACACCACCGCTTTAAAGGACAACGCAGCCTCGGGAGGAGCTCCCGCGGCCACCTGTCGCGGGAGCCCCAGCCTGTGGCCCGACTTTGGGAGCGCGTCTACTCTTGGCACTCGAGCCCCAGGAGGGATGCTGGACCAAGGAATTCAAGGAATACCTAATGCAAGGGACGCTGCCAGAGAAGGAGGAGGACGCGGAGCATGTGGCCCGGCAAGCCACGGCATACTGCATCCAGGATGGTGAGTTATACAGGAAGTGGCCAAATGACGTTTCACTATGTTGCATCTCCAGGGAACAGGGGAAGGAGCTGCTAGCCGACATACACGACGGGGACTGTGGGCACCATTCGTCATCACAAGCCCTCATCGACAAGGCATTCCGTAGCGGATTCTACTGGCCTACGGCGCTCAATGACGCAGCTGAGCTGGTGAAGTCCTGTGAGGCCTGCCAATTCCACACCAAGCAGATCCATCAGCCAGCTCAGGGCCTCCAGACCATTCCACTCTCGTGGCCATTCGCAGTCTGGGGATTGGATATCCTGGGCCCGTTCCCTCGGGCACCTGGGGGCTACCGATACCTCTACGTCACCATCGACAAGTTCACTAAGTGGGCGGAGGTTGAAGCCGTCCGCACCATCCCAGCTGGTTGTGCTGTCAAGTTCATCAAGGGACTCATGAGCCGTTTTGGGGTTCCCAAACGCATCATCACCGATAATGGCTCGCAGTTCACTAGTAATCTCTTCAAGTCATATTGTGCTAACCTTGGAACGCATATCTGCTACACTTCGGTAGCGCACCCCAGGAGCAATGTCCAGGCCGAACGTGCCAACGCGGAGGTCCTGAGAGGCCTCAAGACCAGGACCTTCAAGAAGAAGCTCGAGGCCTGCAGCAGGGGCTGACACGATGAGCTCTAGTCCGTGTTGTGGTCCATCCGCACCACCGCCACCAAGCCGATGGGCGAGACCCCATTCTTCCTCGTCTACAGAGCAGAAGCAGTCCTCCCTCACAAGGTTAGACATCGCTCCGCACGGGTCCTGGCGTTCGATGAAACACAACAGACGCCAGGCGGGGGATGGACCTCGTGCTGGGGGAGGAACGTCGCCGCGAAGCTGCACTACAGGCGGCAAGATACCAGCAGGCGCTGCGGTGGTACCACTGTTGCAGCGGCCGCTCCAGGACGCTCGAGGTGGGTGACCTCGTCCTGAGGCGGGTGCTCTCCGGGGAAGGGCTGCATAAGCTCTCACCCATGTGGGAGGGCTCGTTCAAGGTCGTCCATGTCTCCAGGCCTGGCGCCGCACGCCTGGAGACACAGGACGGGGTACCCATCTAGAACGCCTGGAACATCCAGCACCTTCGGAAGTTCTACCCCTGAAGAAAGGCCCAGTGCCTGTGAAGAAAGGCCTAGCGCCTGTGAAGCAAGGCCCCGTGCCTGTGAAGGTCTCCGCTGGTGACACTCTCACGTAATAATGAGTGGGGTTGTACATGCCCCGGAGTCTCAGGAGTGTCGCCCTTGGGCCTCGGGGGCTCCCTCCCATGTCTTAGTGGCAGCACTTAGCTCCGCGCTGGTGAGAAGACTAGACTAGGTGCCGGACGCGGCTTTTCATTTGCTTTCCAAAGTTGGCTCGTCCCTCTTTTAGTTGAAGTTTGCTTCTGGTGTTCTTCGCTGATTTGGTTCCGTCACCTTCTGCCTCTGTTTCCGTCTTCAGTCTAGCTTGTGCTCTCTCTCACATTCCTTGGGAGGGGGCTGGACGGGTGCCCTCGTGAGCGTTTTTCCTTGCCCTCGTGAGCATTTTTCCTTTTTTGCCTTTCGTCTGCTTTTCGCGAGGCACCCTTGTTCGAGCCCACAAGCTGGCGCACCTCTCCTAATCCGTGCCCCTTAGGTACCGCGATACGAAGCGCTGGGTCAAGGCCAGCGGCGCCTGTGACCAAGCCTCGGGTGAACGATAAACCTCTTAACGATTTTTTTGCAGTTCCTAAGCACCTACGAGGCCAATGAGGCCTCGGCAGGCACTAGGAAGCAAGCGCTTCGTGAGGAGGAGGCTACTCCGAGCAAGTCGAGTTAAGTTATCCCTACATAAAACGAAGATGTTGCGACACAGCACAGGAACGGTAAACATAGCATAATACTTGAGAAATCATAGTTCGTTGCACGCCCCTCGGGGCCCATACTAGTTTCTTTCTTAAAACAGGAAGGAAAGGAAGAACAAAACAAAAGCGGCGCGTGCCCCTAAAGCGATCCGCGAGGGAGGGCTCTTGGTGCCGTCCCGAGCTCAGCCAGACCCCTCCTCGCGCTTCATGGAGGCGCGACGATGAGACGACCCACTGCCGCCTTCGAAGCGGGTGCGGCGGCTGGTCGTAACCACCGCTGCTGGAGCTGTCGCTGGAGGGAGAGCCGCCGTAGTTGGACGAGACGTGGTCGGCCCCAAGGGCGGGTTCGCCCTCATCCTCATCCCTACTATCGCCAAGGCCGAGCACCTCCTCGCCGTCGTTGACCTCAGGGCAGCACCCGGCGCGGTGACCATCTTCCCCAAACACCCTCACGTAGAGGGTCGCGTCACCGTCATACTTGAAATGGAGGGTGCACCGCGTGCCCAGGCCGCGCGCGCGGGCAAACGTCTGCCAGCCACGGGCCAGGGCTATGTTGCCCGTGACGGAGACCTCAACTGCGACCTAGGAAGCCCCGCTGCAGCCGTCCGCCTGTAGCCAGAGCCCGCCCGGACCTGAGGCCGGCAGCTCGTCGGCGAAGAAGCGCGGGAGCTGAAGCCAGTTGTCGGCTGGGTTCTCCAACCAGATGACGAACTCCGGCATCACCTCCGCCGAGTGGAAGTGCGGCCGGGGAGGCCGCGCGACCACGGCACGTCTCCCTTCATCAATAGGACCGCCATGACCGGAGCGACCCCTGCCACGCGAAGCGGCACCGCCACGGCTGCGTGGGGCCGCGGTGGGGGTCACGGTGTGTTTGCGGGGACGGCCGCGTCCACGCTTGGGCACCGGAGAGCCGAGCCCCTCATGAGGGGCCTCTCTCTTCTCCGCGGCAGAGAACCTCTTCGGTGACGCCATTGGTGTTGC
The DNA here is from genome assembly GCF_056163025.1 of Triticum urartu. Lineage (NCBI taxonomy): Eukaryota > Viridiplantae > Streptophyta > Magnoliopsida > Poales > Poaceae > Triticum > Triticum urartu. The sequence continues at coordinate 432,619,833 of NC_141874.1, forward strand.
AACTGGCGATGGAGCAAAGGGGGAGAAGCGAGCGGAATGGGAAGAGATGGGCGACGGGGGCTCTGCCCCCCTCCCCATTTATAGCAGAAGAAGGCCAACCAGCGCCCCCACGATCACAGGTAATGATGGTTTTTCATTGCATGCAGCAGGGACTCGTCAAATCGGGTAGTTGCCTAGGCGACATGGGGAAGCAGAGATGTCCACGTCCAATCAACCGCCACGCATCGACCAAGGCCGCAGGCTAATGGGGCCCGCGACGCTCCGCACTTGCCCTTCGGCTTCGCCTCGAAGCCAAGCCCGAGCGCGCCTTGGGCCCGGGGGCTACTGTCGGCGTTCTGGGAACGGGGGTCCCGAGACTTGCCTGCCTGCGGCCCACGGCGTGGCTCTGCAAGCGGGCCCGTACGGCCCATCTTCACCAACAAGCATTCAAGACCCTCGCGAGGGGACAAGCCTCACGAGGCGGACGTCACAAGACCTCCTCAGGAGCGGCCTCACCAGGCTGGCTCGCGAGGGGCGGAGAGATCAAGGCGAAACAAACCTCGCGAGGTTCCAATGACGTGAGCCATGAAGACCAAGGCCAGGCGGGAGCCAGGCGGGCGCCAGCATGCACAATATCCTTGTTTCCTCTTTGGTGCTAAGGAGGCAAGCGCAGGAGAGGAGTTCTGAGGCATCAGGCAAAGGTTTCCATATCGGTGCAACGAGACCAAGACCAGCAGGACGGCAGGACGAAGGTCACCGTGGAGCCCAAGACAGCGTCACCACCAGAGCCTTTGGCAGGCGAAGACCATCTTTTGTCAGGATAACTTTTACTAGTTGTCCCCTTTAAAAATTGGCCTTGTTGGCTCCCTTCCCGCTCAATATTTGGGGAGAGGACCAGGGCCTCTATAAATAGGACTAGCCACCAGAGAGAGAGAGAGAGAGGGAGATCGATCCGACCAACCACAAGTTCACCAAGCACAAGAACACCTCTCCTCAGGAGGCTGTTCTTCCCCTTGTACTATTCATCATCAACCCAAGAGGCAATCCACCACCACCACATTGGAGTAGGGTATTACACCGCAATGGTGGCCAGAACCAGTATAAATCTCGTTTCCCTTGTGTTGTGAGTTCATCGAGCTTGCCTTAGAAATCGTGAAGTGTGTGAGGGCATGATCGGTGGGGGAGAGATCTTCGCGCGCATCCTAGTGTTCGAACCTTAAGGGTTTTGCCGGAACCTGAAATCTGACACGCCCCAAGGGGAGTCCTACTCTCACCGGGAGTAGGACTCCAACCCTTCCAAGAGTAGGAGTAGGAGAGAGGGAAGGAGGAGAGGGGGGAAGGAAAGGGGGGCGTTGCCCCCCTCCTTGTCCAATTCGGACTAGAGGTGGAGGGGCGCGCGGCCTGCCCTGGCCGCCCCTCCTCTTCTGCACTAAGGCCCAATAGGCCCATTACACTCCCCGAGGGGTTCCGGTAACCCCCCGGTACTCCGGTATTTGTCCGAGCTTGCCCGGAACCCTTCCGAAGTTCAAACATAGTCATCCAATATATTGATCTTTATGTCTCGACAATTTCGAGACTCCTCGTCATGTCCGTGATCATATCCAGGACTCCGAACTACATTTGGTACATCAAAACATGTAAACTCATATTACCGATCGTCACCAAACGTTAAGCGTGCGGACCCTACGGGTTCGAGAACTATGTAGGCATGAACGAGACTCGTCTCTAGTCAATAACCAACAGCAGAACCTAGATGCTCATATTGGCTCCTACATATTCTATGAAGATCTTTATCGGTCAAACCGCACAACAACATACGTTGTTCCCTTTGTCATCGGTATGTTACTTGCCCGAGATTCGATCATCGGTATCTCAATACCTAGTTCAATCTCGTTAGCGACAAGTTTATTTACTCGTTTCATAATGCTACATCCCATAACTAACTCATTAGCTACATTGCTTGCAAGGCTTATTGTGATGTACATTACCGAGAGGGCCCAGAGATACCTCTCCGACAATCAGAGTGACAAATCCTAATCTTGATCCATGCCAACTCAACAAACACCATCGGAGACACCTATAGAGCACCTTTATAATCACCCAGTTACGTTGTGACGTTTGGTAGCACACAAGGTGTTCCTCCGGTATTCGGGAGTTGCATGATCTCATAGTCATAGGAACATGTATAGTTATGGAGAAAGCAATAACAACAAACTAAATGATCAACATGCTAAGCTAACGAATGGGTCAAGTCAATCACATCATTCTCTAATGATGTGATCCCGTTAATGAAATGACAACTCATGTCTATGGTTAGGAAACATAACCATGATTCAACGAGCTAGTCAAGTAGAGGCAAACTAGTGACACTCTGTTTGTCTATGTATTCACACATGTACTAAGTTTCCGGTTAATACAAGTCTAGCATGAATAATAAACATTTATTATTAGGGGTGGACAATGCTTAGTTGCATGGGATTATGTCACTTTGCCAAAGGAGTCTGGGGGGCTCGGTGTGAGAGATCTCTCTGCTCATAACAGTGCCATGTTATGCAAGTTTGTGGCCAAGATCCTGCAACAATCTGATATCCCTTGCTTTCAATGGTTTGCAGTGCAATATTGCAAGCAGCAGTTGTTCTCTGCTGGCCATCACAGGGACACGCCGCTCTGGAAGAACTTTAAGCAGTTCATACCTTTAATAACTGCTTCCTCCCATTGTGCTTTGGGGACTGGGCATCTCATCTCCTTCTGGAAGGACAAATGGCTACCTGTGGGACGTCTATGCCATGAGTTCCCGGTTCTGTTTTCCTTTGCCAAGCATGCATGGTGCAGTGTTGCTTCCCAGTTCTCAGACAACGGTTGGGATATCCAGTTGTAACGCCCCGTATGTAATTTGCCATATTTGTACTCCGACTCTTGCCATTTTCGGCTCTAAGTTATGATATTCCCTCGTGGTTGGGTTTTGTCTTCGTTTTGCATTTTGTCCATGTCATGCATCTCATATCATGTCATCATGTGCATCGCATTTGCATACGTGTTCGTCTCTTGCATCCGAGCATTTTCCCCGTTGTCCGTTTTGCATTCCGTCACTCATACGTCCTCCGGCATCCCCTTTTGCCTCTTTTCTTGTGCGAGTGTTAAATGTTCTCGGATTGGACCGAGATTTGCCAAGCAGCCTTGGTATACCACCGGTAGACCGCCTGTCAAGTTTCGTACCATTTGGAGTCCGTTTGATACTCCAACGGTTAACCGAGGAACCGTAAAGGCCTCGTGTGTGTTGCAACCCAACACCCCTCCAAAGTGGCCCAAAACCCATCCAAAACCCCTCCATCCTCTCGCTCGTTCGATCACGATCGCGTGGCCGAAAACCGCACCTCATTTGGACTCTCCTAGCTCCCTCTACCTATAAATATGTGCTCTCCCCGTCCAATTCGTGGTACAAAAACCCTAGATCCATCCCCGCCGCCGCTGGACACGTCCGGTCCGCACCTGACGAAAATCGCCGTCGCGCCCCAGCCAGTCGTGAGCCGTCACGTTTCCCACCATCCACAGTGCGCGCCGCGGCCCGCCAGGCCCGACGCCGGCCCCCGCGTGCCCGCTCCTCCGCACCGCCCGCGCCCGCCAGCCGCCGCCGCCCTCTCCTCCGCCCGCGCCCTCCGCCGCCCGTCGCCGCCAGCCACCGCGCCGCCCGCCGCGGAGCACGCCACCGCTCACCCCATGCCGCCCGCTGCCGGATCCGTTTCGTGCGTGTGGCATATCAAAATGTTCGTTAGGATGTGCTCTTCATTTTGTTCCATTGCACCATGCTTGTTTGAATCCATCTTGATGCCTAAAATGCTGTTGGAAGAGTGCTTCATAATGTTAGTTCCTGGTTCTTATCAGATTATGAGCATTTGTCTTTTTTGCCATGATTATTGTGTGCCTCCTATGAACTTGAGCCCTACATGTGTTTTGGGCTATGCCATGCCATCTTTACAGGTGTGTATGCCATGTATTTTTCTGATCAATGTGGTGACTAGCACAAGCATGCAAAGTAGCTCTCGTGATGTTGCTGATTTCAGGGACTTAGAATTCTTCTAAGTCATTTCCCTGATGTTATTTTTATGCCATGTATTCATGTTGCTACAAAGTGATCCATGCCTCTTTTGAGCATGTTCAGTAAGGATGATTTTGGGATATTGTTATGTTCTATCGATCCATGTCTTTGTTTGCAATTATGGAGTATCCTAGCATGACTCAATCTTGCTCTACTTTTGCTATAAAATGTTCCTCGCACATGTTTACGTGTTAATCAATTTTTCCAAGGGTGCTGTAGTTGATCCATGCATGCTATGAGATGGTTCTTGCCATGGTTAGCTTCTCGAACATTTCTTCTTGCTGGGTGTATGCTTAGTTTTTCATGCAATGCCTTGTGGTGAGTGCATCGAGCTCGCAAACATGCCTACGTAACTCTGTTTTTGCCATGCCCAGTTTTCTGCTAAGTCTGAATCTGTTAACGAAACTTGCTATGTTTACATGGGTGCCATCATGTTTTCTGTGTCCTTTTTAGCTTATGGTCGGTGAGGGACTTTTGTTATATGCTTTGAGTAGATTCATGCCATGCCTTGCTTTGCTATGTCCTGGTCCTATCGCATGTTGATATCTTGCTCCAAACATTGCTTCCTGATGTTAATTCCTGACATGTTAGTATTTTCATTAAGTCTGTGATGCTGTTATCTATTGCACTTTTGCCATGCTTGTTTGAACCTGTTCTTGTGTGATTTAGCCATAACTCAGTGTTCATCTTTTGTCAAGCATCTTGAGTAGATCCCAGCCATGTGCTTTGTTGCTATGTTAGAGTGCAGTAGCTTAGTTTCTTGTTGCATTTTAGATGGCATCGTGCTGTTAATCGCAGATTTGTGCCATTATTGTTTTGCTTGCCATTTGCAAACCATGCATCCGATTCCGGTGATCTTTATATCGATTTCGACCGAAATCGACTCATCTTTCCAGCGGCACTCTTGGTTTGCCAAGTTGAGGCCTGGGTCAATCTTTCCCTTCCGAAGCACGCATATGCATTGCATATTACATCCCGCATATCATGCCATGTTTTGCATCATGTTGCTTGCGCATTGCACCATGGTTGATTGTGTTTCCCTTGCTTGTGTTCTTGCCTTGGGTAGAGCCGGGAGACGAGTACGTGATCGAGGAACCCGTTGAGTACGCTTACAAGGATCAAGCTTACGTCAACTCAGAGAACTTTGCAGGCAAGATAACCATACCCTCGAAATTACTTCTATGTTTGCTTGCTAGTTGCTCGCTCTATTGCTATGCCTATGCCGCGATACCTACCACCTGCTATATCATGCCTCCCATATTGCCATGTCAAACCTCTAACTCACCTTGTCCTAGCAAACCGTTTTTAGCTATGTTACCGCTTTGTTCAGCCCCTCTTATAGCGTTGCTAGTTGCAGGTGAAGATTGGAGTTTGTTCCTTGTTGGAACATGGTTATTGTTGGGATATCATTATTATATCTTGTTTACTTTAATGCATCTATATACTTGGTAAAGGGTGGAAGTCTCGGCCTTATGCCTGGTGTTTTGTTCCACTCTTGCCGCCTTAGTTTCCGTCATACCGGTGTTATGTTCCTTGATTTTGCGTTCCTTACGCGGTTGGGTTATAATGGGAACCCCTTGACAGTTCACCTTGAATAAAACTCCTCCAGCAAGGCCCAACCTTGGTTTTACCATTTGCCACCTAAGCCTTTTTCCCTTGGGTTCCACAGACTCAAGGGTCATCTTTATTTTAAACCCCCGGGCCAGTGCTCCTCTGAGTGTTGGTCCAACCTGTCAGCAGCCGGTGGCCACCAGGGGCAACTCTGGGTTAGCCTACCGGAATCTTGGACAATCGGTGTGCCCTGAGAACGAGATATGTACAGCTCCTATCGGGATTTGTCGGCACATTTGGGCGGCTTTGCTGGTCTTGTTTTACCATTGTCGAGATGTCTTGTAACCGGGATTCCGAGTCTGATCGGGTCGTCCTGGGAGAAGGAATATCCTTCGTTGACCGTGAGAGCTTGTGATGGGCTAAGTTGGGACACCCCTGCAAGGTTTTGAACTTTCGAAAGCCGTGCCCACGGTTATGGGCAGATGGGAATTTGTTAATATCCGGTTGTAGAGAACCTGACACTTAACTTAACTAAAATGAATCAACAACGTGTGTAGCCGTGATGGTCTCTTTTCGGCGGAGTCCGGGAAGAGAAGAAGGTCTCGTGTTATGCTTGAACGTAAGTAGTTGTAGGATCACTTCTTGATCTTATAACTTCTCGACTGTGCCTTGCCTTCTCTTCTCGCTCTCATTTACATAAGTTAGCCACCATATATGCTAGTGCTTGCTGCAGCTCTAAAAGTGCGTTATATCGACTAGAGGGGGGGTGAATAGGCGATTTTTAAGAAAGTCTTCAAAACGTGGAAGTTATGAAGACAAACGATAGAAATAAACCTATTACCCTGCAACGGAAGGTAGACTACACCAGGCAAGCCATAGTCAAGTATTCAATAGTGAAAGCACAATGACTAATAGCAGCAATGTAGTAAGGATCAGGTAGGAAGATATTGTGAAGCCACACAGAACATGCAGTCACTCAGTGAAGACAAAAGATAGTGCGAACATACAATGACTTCACAAGGAGTAACAGTAAGTAAAGGGAAGGGAAGATGAAACCAGTGACTCGTTGAAGACAATGATTTGTTGGACCAGTTCCAGTTGCTGTGACAATTGTACATCTGGTTAGGGCGGCTAGGTATTTAAACCTTAGGACACATAGTCCCGGACACCCAGTCCTGAACACGCAGCTCAGGACACCCAGTCCTCACCGTATTCCCCTTGAGCTAAGGTCACACAGACCTCGCCCAATCACTCTGGTAAGTCTTCAAGGTAGACTCCCAAACCTTCACAGACTTCGTTCACCGGCAATCCAATGTCTCTTGGATGCTCAGACCGCGACGCCTAACCGGCTGGAGGATGCACAGTCCTCAAGTGTAATAAGTCTTCAAATCACACAGACAAGAAGACTTAAGTGATGCCTAATTCTCTTTGGCTCTGGGTGGTTAGGGCTTTATCCTCGCAATGAATTCTCTCTCAAAGGCTTCGAGGTGGGTTGCTCTCAAACGACAAAAGCCATACTCTCAATCTGAGCAGCCAACCGTTTATGCTTGTAGGGGGTGGGCTATTTATAGCCACTTGGCAACCCGACCTGATTTGTCCAAAATGACCCTGGGTCACTAAGGAACTGACACGTGTTCCAACGGTTAGATTTCAAACTCACACGGCAACTTTACTTGGGCTACAAGCAAAGCTGACTTGTCCGACTCTGGACAAGATTCGCTCTCATAGTCTTCACTCGAAGACATAGGTTTTGGTTAGGCATCACTTCAGTCATTCTGACTGGTTCTCTTGGACCCCACTTAACAGTACGGTGGTCCCTATGACTCAACACAAAAGAAAAAGAACTACGAAAGATCTAAGTCTTCGAGCTCCATAGGCTTCATGTGGTGTCTTCTCTTGTCATAGTCTTCAATGTGAATATCTTCATATACCACCTTTGACTTCAATGTCTTCATACATTTTTGGGGGTCATCTTTGGTAGGAAAACCGAATCAATGAGGGACTTCTACCTGTGTTATCCTGCAATTCTCACAAACACATTAGTCCCTCAACTAGGTTTGTCGTCAATACTCCAAAACCAACTAGGGGTGGCACTAGATGCACTTACAATCTCCCCCTTTTTGGTGATTGATGACAAACTAGTTGAAGTTTTCAACGGGGAATATAATCTATGGAATTGTAAAGGATAAGGAATTGTCTTCATAAGTTGCAAGGGCTCCCCCTGAAGATGTGCATATAAGTAATTTGCTTTTGGAATGCAAATGCACATGGTAGGTTGTACTTGTCGAGATCCACTTCAACTTATGATGACAATCCACTATGCATGTGAAAGTATATGAAGATAATGACATGCATAATGGAAAATGGACGTCTGCAGAATGATCTAAGTGAGAAATTTATCGTCGCACATGCGGAATTTATCATTGCAAAGCAAGGTGGCAGATAAGTAGCAGACGACCATCAAGTTTAAGTGTTACAACTCAAAAGAACCAAATGTAGCAAAACAAGAGTTGTAAGAACGAAGCAAAATATAAAGCACCCGCCCATATGGACCCGCTTGAAGACTATCAACCTCATATGCTTCTCCCCCTTTTGTCAGTAAGGACCAAAAAGGTTTGAAGACATAGAGCCTCTACTCGTTCCCATGAGGAGTAGGTGAAGTAGCAGGGTCGTTGGTGGTGTTTGGCGGTGCTGAGGAGCTTGGAGCAGAGTCGAAGCGTGCTGAAGGAGGTGGTGGTGAGGTAGCATCGTCTTCATCCTCGATAACTCTGGCAGTCACAGTTGTAGCAGAGGAAGAGAACTCAGAGTCTTCAAGGGATGGAGTTCGTAGCAGCACAGCCCTTCGAGGAGGTGTGGAGTCAAACTTGAATCGCTCAGTGAAGCCATCCTCTTGAAGATCATCTTTAGAACACATCATCGTTAGCCCTTTCCATGTGCGGCGACAGGTTTCATGGGCAACGAAAGCATTCTTGGTGGCAAGATTGCGAATGCGATTAACATCCACCAAGAGGCTTTGCATCTGACGCTTCAGCCAGTCATGATGCCTAACCTGTTTCTGATGAAGTGCGACAAGAAGCTCTCGGTCGTTGAGAACACGAGTGCGCTTCTTGGGTCGTGGAGCAGTTGTACTATCAGTGGCTTCAGTGGAAGCAGGGTGTGGTGCACGTGTAGTGCCAGCCAAAGGATACACACGAGTGACTGCTTCAACTCCTTCAGTGTTCTGAGAGAAACTCTGATGGTCTGCATTCTGAAGACTTAGAGGTTCCTTGGCAGGCTCAGGATAGATGGCTTCAATAGAGATATCCACATCAGGCAGAAAAATCCGATGATTGCGAGCAGATGGCTGATATGAGACAGCGGAGTGAAGTTTGATTAGCCGCATTACCCATGGGGCGTAGAACTTCAAGCCAAACAGATCAGAGCCTGATGCAGCAAGTTGGCGAATGAAGAAGTCCTGTGCATTGAAGCATTTTCCATGAAGAATATAGAAGATCAAAGTCTTCATTGCACCCTCAAGCTTGGCATGTGGAGAGTGCCCTTTGATGGGCCAGAGAGTTCGCCTGATGATGTGATAAATGGTTTTTGGCAGATACTCAAGGTCTTCAACGAAGAACTCCATGGGATAAGCAGCATCTTGGGGCAATGGCTTCATCATGCTGAGCATCTGACTCATATTAGGTTCAGGCTTCTGAAAGATGCTCTCAATAGCTTCACTATGCAGCTGACAGCCATGCTCATAGAGATCGCCAGGAGTGGGCAAACCAGTGAGCTCAATGATGTCAAAGGCTTTGGCTTTGTGATGAACGTTTCCAGTCATCCACTCCAGGACCCAAGTCTTTGGATCTCCGCTATACCCGCGGATGTGAAGTGTGGCGTAGAATTGGAGCAGCAACTCTTCATTCCAATGCCCTTGGTCAGTAACGAACGGCAGCTGTCCAACTTCCTTGAAGCAATCCAAAGCTTCTTCCAGACAGGGAAGACCAGCTATAGCTTCAATGTCAAGGCGCTTGTGTGGGAATATGCGACCTTGGTTGTAAAGAATGCATGAGTAATAGCTTCATTGCGAATAGCTCCAGAATCGATCAGATGATATCCTTTCCCTTGAGTAGGGGTTCCTGGAGCTATCGAAGAATGTGTTGTCTGCTCTGAAGCCATTGATGTTGAAGGAGCCAGGTGCTGATGCATGACCTGGGAACCTTGGCAATCTTGGGATTGGCTTCTATACCTGAGGCATGTGCTCAACATGATAGTCGAACTGGGGACCGGCAGCAGACTCAGGAACAGAAGTGGCGGGATCAGTGGCTTCGCTGTCTTCTGATGCTTTTGTTGGGGAGGGCTCCACATTAGCTTCATTGGTGGTTGTGGCAGCCGCAAGATTTTCAAGCACGTTCTCCTTGAGAACTGCTTCTTGTTGGGACAGGGGAGTGGCAACTTGGGGGACTTCTTCTTCCATGGCTGATGCAGCCGGAATGTCTTCAGCAGAGACTTGAGGCCTTGGACCTTTGTGAAGCCTGCGCAACGGAGGCGACGCCTGTGGAGTTGGAGTTGGCTGGGCCTCAAGGTCTTCTTCCTCTTGTGGGCGATCCGCCCATGAAGCATCCTGTGCAATTGGCGTCAGTGGACGACCAATGCTGATGAGTTCGTTGTTCTCGAGCTGAGGAAGGACTGCACCATCTTCTACATGGTCATGTTGACCAATGTCTTCAGCAGCGATGGGACCAGCTGCTGGAAAGTCTTCAGCTTCATGAGCCTCTGTGGAAGCAGGCTCATGGATTGTCAGTTGACGTTCAGCTTCAGGATAGACCATAGAAATGGGTTCAACTATCAAAGGCTCTGTTGGAGCAGCCCGATCTTTCTTGGTCTTCCTCTTCTTTTTGGAGGGGGCAGTAGGAGAGGCTTCAGGATGTTTCCTCTTCCTGGCTTTAGCCTCAGCAGTCCTTGTCTTCTTGAGCTCTGAAGCGGTTGACCGGCTTTTTGGCTTCGAGCCAGTCAGTCTAGTTGGGAAGACAATCGGAACAGCTTCCTGCCTTGGTGCGTCGGGTTCAGCCATAGCAGGCTTCTTCTTCTTCTTCGCGGCCATCCTGGGGTCGATGCCAGGACGCCCAAGGGCCTTACGCTTCTCAGCCTCATTGTAGGCTTGCACACATCTGTCAGCCAGAGTCTTCATGCGCTCACGTGAACCCTGAGCTTCTGCACGTTTCTTTACAAAGGATTCCTTGAGCTCGTACATCATTGTCTTGAAGTTTTTCACTTCTTGCACGCTGAGCTTGGCCATATGCTTCTTGAACTGAGCCTTTTCATAGTCAATCTTTTGCTTCAGTTCAACAATGCGCTGGGCGACAGCTAGCTCTGAAGCAATGGCGCCTTGGAAGGCGATACTGAGGCCAATGGGTAGCTGCAGATCTTCGAAGCTGATGTTTGGCGTGTCAAACCACTCATCAATGAAGTTGTGGATGATGGTTACATCAAAGAGAGGCATATCATTGAAGATTTCTGCTTCTTCTTTGCTCTTGATGAGTTGCTCAAGAGCGTCATCTGCAAGATCTTCATCACTTGACAGATCGATGGCGTCATTGCATAGAATGGCAGCAGCTGTTAGCTCTTGGCCGGTGCGAGGCAGAGGCATCTTGACCTTCTGGGGCTTGGAGATGCGTGATAAGTCTTCGGACTGCACACTGTCTTCAGGAGGTGCAGTTGCCAGTGGATTCGCCCGTGAGATTTTTGGTGAAGGGGCAGGCTTTGAAGCTTTAGGCTTCTTCAGCTTCGTTGTCTTCAGCACTGCAGGCGCTTCATCTGATTCAGCGTCAGCTGCAGGCTCATTCACTGCAGTCCCTTGAACCAAGATGTGGGTGATGAGGCCTTCAAGGTTGTAGAAAGGACCGATGACATTGGGTTCTGCATCTCGTGTGCCATCAGCCCTTGGAGCTGAGGGACGAGGGTTGAAGTCTAGTCCCAATGTCTTCTTGTTTTGCTTCGCTGAGTTCTGGGCAAACTGGAAGTTGCGCTTGAACAGGTTGTCGTCACGACACCATAGTAGTGACGATGGGTTTGCATCAGCAGGCTGTGGCCCACGGACCATGCAGGGATAGAAGCCTTGTTCAATGGCTTCATCTCTGGACCTGGGTAGAAGATTCTTGTATAGGATGTCTCCCCACGGTCTCTTGATGGCATTTTTCTCAACATATTCCTGGGTTACAAATCAGTATTTGAACCATTGTTCTTCCCAATATCTTCGAATCCATTGGATTCGGGTCTTGCGCTGATTGTAGTCCTCTTCAGGATCTGTCTTGTACAGTTCTGAGAGGTCATCTGGCAGATCTCTAGATGTTTCTCCACGACGCTTTCTGCCACCCTTCCTTGCTGATTTCTCTGAAGCCATAAACTTTAAACTGAAAGGCTTCAACACGTTCAAAGGCTTCAAAGATTTTCGCTTGCTGGTCAAACAGGAACTGGCTTCGGGAGAATTTATGTGATGCTGTAAGAATTCTGCAAATGAATGCAGACTATGAGAACCAAAGGATTCTCCCACGGACATGTACCTGTGAAAGCATTAAGGTGCGAGGGAAGGGGAAGAGGTCATATGCATTCTCAGAAGATTTTGAAGATAAATCAGTTTAGAAGACATTGACCTCATCGTGCGAAGACATTCACTCATAGATAAGGAGTTGGTTCTAGATTTGTACGAATCCATAGATCAATACAAGTGAGGAATCTAACTACTTTGTGAAGCATAAGTGAATATACTAGGCATGTTATGAGATGCAGTATGAGAGAGATAACTTGTGTGAATAGAAACTGCTTGTGGTAGAAAGTGACAAAGCCATAGGATCAACGGTGCTGTAAAAAGGAAGTTTTATTTACCACACTAAGAACTGCTAGACGGAGTGGGAGATGAGGCCGAGCAGTTCAATCTTCCGTGCCCTAACTTGGCGACGGAGGACACCTACGGCGACGGCGGAGAGGACGATGTCCGCGGTCGGCGTGAAGACGGCGTCGGAGAGGTTGCGGCAGCGAAGCGCTTCGTCGCCGGCGTCGTCGAGGGCTAGCGGTGGCGCTAGGGTTCGTGTGAGAGTGGAAGAAGAGATAATGACCGCTGTGAAGTGTGTATTTATAGGCACAGGGGAGGCACTGCGTTAATATACAGGTGTCCCTGGCGATTCGCATCTGAGGAACACATGGCCATTATTCGGAATTTTGGGGTTTGTTCCACGTCCCACGCACGCCTGGATTGTCGGGTGGTCGTTCCTTCTTCTCCGGGTTTTATGTGGAGGAATGAGCATTGAAAACGGACTTAATGGTTGTCTCTGTATCTTCTGCTGACAAGGACACAGAGAAGACATTCGACAGTTTCAATAGAATGCATATGATTTGGAGAGATGGAATTTGAGATAGAAAGCATAGAGAGGTTAGGGTCCGATCACATTCACTTAGTTCGAAAGATTCAATAAGAAGTCATAGCTATAAGTGAATGCTGTAGAGGACAGAACACTAGTAGATATATATATCTATATAATCAACATAGTGAAGATAATCATGAAGATATGTTGAGATTGAAGCCAAGCTAAATGTGAAGACATAGGAAATGTAACGCCATGAGTGAAACACTTCAAAATAGAACATTTGGTGGTGGCGTTACCCACCTTATAGGAAGTATTAGACCCAGACACGGCGCACAATTATCGTGGCACTCCGAAGTCAAATTCCACATTAATGTATTCACACTTAGAATGTATGTCTTCATTGATTGAAGATATACTTTACTTCGTGTGTTGCACATCTAAGTCATCAATATGCATAAGGTTTAGGATGTGTGCCTGATCACAGGACATTTGAGGATTCCAGGATATTTAGCTCACACCGTAACTTGCAAAATCTCTTCTCATCTAAGGGCTTGGTGAAGATATCTGCCAATTGCTCTTCAGTGTTGACGTGTATGATATCAATATCTTCCTTCACAACATGATCTCTGAGAAAGTGATGACGAATTTCAATGTGTTTTGTCTTTGAGTGCTGAACTTGGTTGTTGGCAATCTTGATGGCGCTTTCGTTGTCGCAGTAAAGTGGCACTAGCTTCAGATGAATGCCATAGTCTTTGAGTGTTTGCTTCATCCACAGAAGCTGAGCGCAATAAGATCCAGCAGCAATGTATTCAGATTCAGCAGTGGAGAGAGATACACAGTTCTGCTTCTTTGAAGACCAACATACAAGTGATCGTCCCAGAAAGTGACATGTGCCTGATGTAGACTTGCGATCAACTTTGTCACCAGCATAATCAGCATCCGAGAATCCAACCAGATCAAACTCTGAGCCCTTTAGATACCATAATCCTAGAGTTGGGGTGTGAGCCAAATATCAAAGAATTCGCTTCACAGCTAAGTGATGCGACTCCTTTGGTGCCGCTTGAAATCGAGCACACATGCAAACACTAAGCATAATATCTGGCCTAGATGCACATAGATAAAGTAAAGAACCAATCATGGAGTGGTATACCTTTTGATCGAACTCTTTACCATTGTCGTCGGGACCCAGATGATGTTTGGCTGGCATTGGTGTCATGAAGCCTTTGCAGTCTTGCATACCGAACTTCTTCAGGAAATCTTTGAGATACTTCTCTTGAGATATGAAGATGCCGTTGCGTTGTTGTCGTATTTGAAGACCGAGGAAGAACTTCAGCTCTCCCATCATAGACATCTGATATTGCTCTTGCATCATATATCCAAACTCTTCACTGTACTTCTGATTGGTGCAGCCGAAGATAATGTCATCCACATATATTTGGCACACAAACAGTTCACCATCATATGTCTTCGTGAAGAGAGTGGGGTCTAGGGAACCAGGTATGAAGCCTTTGCTCTTCAGGAAGTATTTGAGTGTGTCATACCAGGCCCGAGGGGCTTGTTTGAGGCCATACAGTGCCTTGATGAGTTTGTATACCATGTCAGGATGTTTTGGATCTTCAAAGCCAGGCGGTTGTGCAACATACACTTCTTCTTCAATCTTGCCATTAAGAAAAGCACTCTTCACATCCATTTGATATAGAAGTATGTTATGATGATTTGCATATGCCAGCAGTATGCGTATGGCTTCAAGTCTAGCCACAGGAGCAAATGTTTCATCGAAGTCAATGCCTTCCACTTGATTATATCCTTGAGCAACGAGACGAGCTTTGTTTCTGACAACTTGACCATGCTCATCTTGCTTGTTGCGGTATATCCATTTGGTGCCTATTATATTGTGCTTCCGTGGATCAGGACGCTTAACTAGTTCCTGTAAGTGCATCTAGTGCCACCCCTAGTTGGTTTTGGAGTATTGACGACAAACCTAGTTGAGGGACTAATGTGTTTGTGAGAATTGCAGGATAACACAGGTAGAAGTCCCTCATTGATTCGGTTTTACTACCAGAGATGACCCCTAAAAATGTATGAAGACATTGAAGCCAAAGGTGGTATATGAAGATATTCACATTGAAGACTATGACAAAAGAAGACACGTTATGAAGCCTATGGAGCTCGAAGACTTTGTAGTTCTTTTTCTTTTGTGATTGAGTCATAGGAACCACCGTACTGTTAAGTGGGGTCCAGGAGAACCAGTCAGAATGACTGAAGTGATGCCTAAACCAAAAACCTATGTCTTCGAGTGAAGACAATGAGAGCGAATCTTGTCCAGAACCGGACAAGTCAGCTTTGCTTGTAGCCCAAGTAAAGTTGCCATGAGAGTTTGAAATCTGACTGTTGAGACACGTGTCAGTTCCTTAGTGACCCAGGGTCATTTCGAACAAATCAGGTCGGGTTGCCAAGTGGGTATAAATAGCCCACCCCCTACAACCATAAACGGTTGGCGGCTCAGATTTCAGTGCACGGCTTTTGTCGTTTGAGAGCAACCCACCTCGAAGCCTTTGAGAGAAAATTCCTAGTGAGGAGAAAAGCCCTAACCACCAAAAGCCAGAGAACATTGGGCATCACTTAAGTCTTCTTATCTGTGTGATCTCAAGACTTATTACACTTGAGGACTGTGAATCCTCCAGACGGTTAGGCGTCGCGTTCAGAGCATCCAAGAGACATTGTGGATTGCCAGTGAACGAAGTCTGTGAAGGTTTGGGAGTCTACCTTGAAGACTTACCAGAGTGATTGGGCGAGGACTATGTGACCTTAGCTCAAGGAGAATACGGTGAGGACTTGGTGACCTGAGCTGCGTGTTCAGGACTGGGTGTCCGGGACTGTGTGTCCTAAGGTTTAAATACCTAGCCGCTCCAACCAGACGTACAGTTGTCACAGCAACTGGAACTGGTCCAACACATCATTGTCTTCAACGAGTCACTGGTTTCATCTTCACTTCCTTTTTCTTACTGTTACTCATTGTGAAGCCATTGCATGCTTGTTCTATCTTTTGTCTTCACAACGTGAATGTATGATCTGTTTGGCTTGATAACTTCTTCCTACCTGATCCTTATTACACTGCAGCTGTTTGTCTTTGTGCTTTCACTCTATTGAATACTTGACCATGGCTTGCCTAGTGTAATCTAACTTCCGCTGCAAAGTAATAGGCAAAATCTTCTCTGTTTGTCTTCATAACTTCCACGTGTTGAAGACTTTCATAAAAATCGCCTATTCACCCCCCTCTAGTCGATATAACGCACTTTCAATTGGTATCAGAGCAAGGTGCTCCCTTGTTCTGTGTGATTCGGTTTAACCACCTGGAGTTTTAGCTATGTCGACTGCAGGGATAATCAAAGTCTCCGCTGCGTGCCCCGTCTTCGATGGAACTGAATATCCCTACTGGAAGAATAAGATGCGCATGCATCTTGAAGCCATTGACGTCGACCTGTGGTATGTCGTCGAGAACGGCGTTCCCAAGGCTGGAGAAGGTGTCACTGCTGCTGATGTCAAGAAGTTCACTCAACTGGACTCTACTGCCAAAAATATCATCTGTGGTCATCTGACAAAAGGACAGTATGGCCGTGTGAGTGCCTTGAAGACATCCAAGCTGGTCTGGGACTGGCTCTCCAAGGTTAATGAAGGCATCTCAACCTAGAGAGATCAAAGAATCAGTGTTCTTCGCAACCTCTTCAACCACTTCAAGCGAAATGACAATGAGAATGTCCAGCACACATTTGACCGGCTCACTGACATCACAAATGAGCTTCAAGCCCTCGGCGCCACTGAGATCACCAAACATGAAGTCGTCAGGACGCTGCTGAGATCACTTGATAGTTCGTTTGACATCCTAGCCATGATGATTCAAGAATGTCCTGATTTCAAGACACTCGATCCGTCTGACATACTTGAGAGGCTCAACACACATGAGTTTCAGCTTCCTGAGAAAAGAGATATCTACGGTCCAAACTATGGGCGAACTCGTGCCTTGAAGGCAAAAGATGTTTCCTCATCTGAAGAAGAATCTGACAGCAGTTCTGATGATCCTGAAGACATTGGAAGGGAACTTGCAATGCTAGTGAAGATGTTCCAAAAATTCACCAAGAAGAAAGGCTTCAGAAAATCTTCACGATCAAGCTCAAGGAGTGATGAAGCTTCTGCTCATGACTACAAGAAGAAAACATGTCACAAGTGCAAGAAAACTGGACACTTCATCTCTGAGTGTCCACAGTGGGACAATGAGAACAGAAGGAAGAAGAAGAGCAAGGAATATGATTCTGACGACAAGAAGAAGAAGAAATACTCAAAGTCTTCTTCCAAGTCTTCCTCAAAGTCTTCATCACACAAGAAGAGCTCATCTGGCAAGGCACGTGCGTTTGTTGGCAAGGAAATGGATTCAGAGGAGGAGTCTGCTTCTGAGGAGGTAGAGGTGGAATCTGAGGAGGAGTCTGATTCTGGCATTGCGAGTCTAGCTACAGCATACGTCGCCAAGTCCATCTTCAACACTGAAGACAATGACTTCATCACCGACACTGATGCAAATGACAAGAACGACTCCACTCCTACCTACTGCTTCATGGCACGCGGTGCCAAGGTAAACACACGCACTACTCGCTATCAAACATCTAGTGACGATGACTCTGACTGTGATTCAAAACCAAGCTACAAAACACTTGCTAAAATTGCAACTGAACAACAGAAAGCTATGGAACATGTTCAAAAACTGTTAGACAGAAGCGATAATCTGTTGGGTGCTGAAATGACTCGATCTGAATCCTTAATTGAAGACATAAAAAATCTTCATGTTAAGTATCAGGAACTTGAAGATCGTCTTGATACTGTCTCAACAACTCATGAAAAGCTTTCCTATGATTATCTTCAAAGGAAGCAAGAACTTGAGAAATTGAGAGCGGCTCATGAATATCTTCAAAAGGAAAACGAATCACTTCACGCCGAACAGATCAGTTCCGCTCAGGAAGGATTTGAACCACCATGTCTTAAATGCATTGAGCGTGATAATGCTACTTCTGTTGCTGAATGTTCCACTGCTACTGCTGTTGCAATATCTTCAACTGTTGATGTGGTAACTAACCCCTCTGCTGAGGATACCACTGCTATTTGCTGATGAGAATGCTAGGTTGAAGACATTGCTTGAAACAGGGATGTACAAAAGTCTTAAAGGACATCAGATATTATGTGATGTCCTCAAGAAGCAGATTCTGAACCGAAACCCTAGGAAAGAGGGAGTTGGGTTCGTAAGGAAAATAAACGCAGATGGCTCTTACTGGAAACCTGAGCAGTACCCCAAAACCACATGGGTTGCTGCAAAGGAACTTCAAAGGACATCAGACATTATTATTGATGAATCCTTTGATGCAAACTATAAACTGTTTAAGAATCAGAATGGTGAAGTGTTTGCCAGGTACATAATTCTCAGATGCTGCACTTAGACTTATTGCTTCTAAGCCACCCTTGAAGATGTGGGTGGTTAAGAAAGCTTAATTCTCTTTTGCAGGGAAAGGTCTCCAGCAGAAAAACAAAATCTTCTGACGCTATTGCTGGGGACCTTAAAAGTCTTGTAGGGTGCAAGATAAATTGCCCGAATGGCATCATTATGTACTTCGTTCCTGAATCGCATGCTACTCTTCCTATTAGTCCTAATCTGGATCTAAGTTTTCATAACCCACTGGTTCGTCAAATGTTTTTGCTTCACAATTCTCTTCGTGAAGCCTATCCCCCTAACTGCACTGTAGGGTACGACACCAGCGACTTCAAAGTCTTCAGAATGGATTATTGACAGTGGGTGTACAAATCACATGACTGGCAAAAGAAGCCTTCTTATGGACTCAACCTTACGTCCATCCGACAAGAGCCACATCACATTTGCTGACACTGGTAAAAGTAAGGTATTGGGTCTAGGTAGAGTTGCAATCTCAAAGGATCAACACATGGATAAAGTCATGCTTGTTGAATCCCTTGGCTTCAACTTAATGTCTGTCTCAATGCTTTGCAATTTGAACATGATCGTAATGTTTGGAAAATATCGTTGCCTAGTACTAATGGAATCTGACAAGTCTCTAGTGTTTGAAGGGTATCGGAAAGATGATTTGTATGTGGTAGACTTCTCGGCAGGGCCACAACTTGCAGTATGTCTTCTTGCAAAAGCTTCAGAATGCTGGCTTTGGCATCGGAGGCTTGGGCATGCTGGCATGAGGAACCTCCACACCCTTGCGAAGAAGAAGCATGCCATAGGCATCGAGGGCGTCAAGTTCAAGAAAGATCACTTATGCGGTGCCTGTGAAGCAGGGAAGATGACAAGGGCAAAACATCCTTCAAAGACAATCATGACTACTACTCAACCCTTCGAACTGCTCCACATGGATCTTTTCGGTGCCACTCACTACTCAACTTTTACTACTACTGCTTGCCTCTATGGCTTCGTCATTGTTGATGATTACTCTAGATATACTTGGGTGCACATAATCCTTTACAAGACTGAAGTGCAGGATGTCTTCAGACGCTTCGCCAATCGAGCTATGAACAATTTTGGCGCCAAGATAAAGCACATAAGAAGTGACAATGGCACTGAATTCAAGAACACTGGCCTTGATACATATCTTGATACCTTGGGCATCACACATGAATTCTCAGCTCCGTACACACCACAGCAGAATGGCGTCATGGAACGCAAGAACAGAACACTCATTGAGATGGCCAGAACGATGCTAGATGAATACAAGACTCCAAGAAAATTCTGGAATGAAGCAATTGATACTGCATGTCATACAATCAATCGTGTTTATCTTCACAAGCTTCTGAACAAGACATCTTATGAACTCCTAACTGGCAAGAAGCCAAATGTCAGTTACTTCAGAGTATTTGGCTCAAGGTGCTGGATCAAGGACCCACATCACACCTCAAAGTTTGCACCAAAAGCACATGAGGGCTTTATGCTTGGATATGGAAAGGATTCGCACTCCTACAGATTCTTCAACCTCTTTCATTACAAAGTTGTTGAAACAGTGGATGTGCGGTTCGATGAGACAAATGGTTCACAAAGAGAGCAACTGCCAAATGTGCTAGATGAAGCTCCAGCTAGTGAATCAATTAAGCTTATGGGAACTGGAGAGATTATACCTTTTGAAGCTCATCCTGAAGAAGAACTTATCATCTCAGCACCTGATCAACATGAAGACAATGCTCAGCCTGAAGACATTCCTCCCAACAACACAGATCAGCAAGAGCAAAGTCTTCGCCCTGTACATCCTCGTGTTGCCAATGAAGTGCAGATTGACAGAATAATTGACAGCATCAATGGGCCTGGTCCACTCACTCGTTCAAGGGCAACTCAGCTAGCAAATTTCTGTGGGCACTTCGCATTCGTATCAATATCAGAACCCAAGAAAGTTGAAGAAGCCTTCATGGAACCTGAATGGATTCAAGCTATGCAAGAAGAGCTTCAACAGTTTGAGCTGAATAATGTATGGGAACTGGTTAAGCGTCCTGATCCACGGAAGCACAACATAATAGGCACCAAATGGATATACCGCAACAAACAAGATGAGCATGGTCAAGTTGTCAGAAACAAAGCTCGTCTCGTTGCTCAAGGATATACTCAAGTGGAGGGCATTGACTTCGAGAAACATTTGCTCCTGTGGCTAGGCTTGAAGCCATACGCATACTGCTGGCCTATGCAAATCATCATAACATACTTATATATCAAATGGATGTGAAAAGTGCCTTTCTCAATGGCAAGATTGAAGAAGAAGTCTATGTTGCACAACCGCCTGGCTTTGAAAATCCAAAACATCCTGACATGGTATACAAGCTCAACAAGGCACTGTATGGCCTCAAACAAGCCCCTAGGGCCTGGTATGACACACTCAAATACTTCCTGAAGAGCAAAGGCTTCATACCTGGTTCCCTGGATCCCACTCTTTTCACGAAGACATATGATGGTGAACTGTTTGTGTGCCAAATATATGTGGATGACATTATCTTCGGCTGCACCATTCAGAAGTGCAGTGAAGAGTTTGGATATATGATGCAAGAACAATATCAGATGTCCATGATGGGGGAGCTGAAGTTCTTCCTTGGTCTTCAAATACGACAACAACGCAATGGCATCTTCATATCTCAAGAGAAGTATCTCAAAGATTGCCTGAAAAAGTTCGGTATGCAAGACTGCAAAGGCTTCACAACACCAATGCCAGCCAAACATCATCTAGGTCCTGACGACAATGGTAACGAGTTCGATCAAAAGGTATACCGCTCCATGATTGGTTCTTTGCTTTATTTATGTGCATCTAGGCCAGATATTATGCTTAGTGTTTGCATGTGTGCTCGATTTCAAGCGGCACCAAAGGAGTCGCATCACTTAGCTGTGAAGCGAATTCTTCGATATTTGGCTCACACCCCAACTCTAGGATTATGGTATCCAAAGGGCTCAGAGTTTGATTTGGTTGGATTTTCGGATGCTGATTATGCTGGTGACAAAGTTGATCGCAAGTCTACATCAGGCACATGTCACTTTCTGGGACGATCCCTTGTATGTTGGTCTTCAAAGAAGCAGAACTGTGTATCTCTCTCCACTGCTGAATCTGAATACATTGCTGCTAGATCTTGCTGCGCTCAGCTTCTGTGGATGAAGCAAACACTCAAGGACTATGGCATTCATCTGAAGCAAGTGCCACTTTACTGCGACAACGAAAGCGCCATCAAGATTGCCAACAACTGTAGCGACCTGACCCGAATGGATCAAGTCTCTGTGCTTAAGTGTCATCCCTGGATCGGTATGCTGACACACACAATACTCGAAGGATTTATAACAGAGGTAAATCACAT
Organism: Triticum urartu; assembly: GCF_056163025.1. Lineage (NCBI taxonomy): Eukaryota > Viridiplantae > Streptophyta > Magnoliopsida > Poales > Poaceae > Triticum > Triticum urartu. Next base: position 432,641,676 of record NC_141874.1, read on the forward strand.
GTATACAGTAACGTAAATACTATTACCTCAATCCATATAGCGGAAGCAACAAGGTTGTGGATTCCCATCAACACCAACGGCAAAGTTGAGTGTAGAAATCGTAACCCTAATGTATCACTTACTTGTCGTAAGATAATCCTGCAACATGAGACGTTGCAGCCCGAAACGGGTCAGTACATTGAATGTACTGGCAAATTCACACCATAGAGAAAATGATGATCAATGGCTATCACTACATGCATATTTGGCTGGTGGAAAAGCTCTATGGTTATAAGGTTTTTGCGAAAAGCCAATTTTTCCCTACTGCAAAGGAATAAATTTATTTAACTATCATGGTGGTTGTTGAACATTGAGAATGGTTGACAGCATTCTCAATCCCAATTAAGTAACATCATTAAACCCAACAATATTCATTTAAAGTAAAGTGATGAGATCAACAGGATAATCCAAGAACTAGATACTCAAGATGTCCATAACCGGGGACACGGCTAATCATGATTAGTTTATACACTCTGCAGAGGTTTGCGCACTTTTCCCCACAAGACTCGATCGCCTCCATTGGATTTCTCGCACTACATGGTGTTTGAGAAACGGATGACCGAGACATAGTCTTTCAGAAGCGCTAGCACCTTACGATCAGGTAGACCGTACCACCTACAACCCCTACATCTGCTAGTCTACCACTGTAAGAGTTCGCACAACTTAGTCAACTATGCCAGAGCCCATAATGGCTTGTGGCTGCACACGGAAGTTTCTAGTATGAATAATCTCATGATCCCTTTGAGCCTGGGTGGCGGTCCGAAATAAAAACAGGCAAGTCCTGATAGACATCAGGTGCCTCAATCCACCCAGATGTGTGTTTAAGTTGCCACCTTAGGTAAACCATTGAAATTATCAACTCACATCTGTCATGGATATCACTCACCCAATCCACGTCTACTAGCATAGCATGGCATAATAAGCAAACGTAGAAGTAACTCCCAAAGGTTTCATAATAACACAGGTGATAGGTACTACCTCATCTACTTCCCATCCCACAATTTAATTAGATCCTAATCATGCAATATGAGAGGATTGATCTAATGCAATAAAACTGGGTTGTAGAAAAGGTATGATCAAAGTGTTACTTGCCTGCAATGTTGATGAAGATGATTCGCACTCAAAACTCTTGATAGCTCTACTCGTCACACTCCGGTCAATCTATCGTAAGCAAACAATAGTAACCACACATAAGCAATCACTCAAAAGATCGGGAAGAACGAAGAAGACGATTCGGAAACATCAAAACCAAGCAAATAACTCTTGCAACATAAAACAATTTCCAACAGTACCAAAATTATGTGAATTTGACCTTATTAGGATGTTTAGGTCAAGAGCTTCGATTTGCAAAAAGAATCAACTCAAACGGAGTTACGGATAAAAAGATATGATTAAAAGAAGTTTGAATTCAAATCTGATCTAATTCAAATTTTAAAATTTTCAAAAACATGTTTGGGTTGGATTACTGGATAGAGGAGATCGTAACGAAGACGTGAGCGTTGGTTTCGTTGGATTTGGACTAACGAGTAAAAAGTTGTGCTTGTTTGAAGTATAGGGACTAATCTGTGAAGAAAATATTCACAAACGGGTCCTTGGTGGAAAATAACAGAAAAAGAAAAAGTCTAAATAGCGAGGTTCGTTACCGAACGCTAGCGAACGAAAAATCGTTCGCTGCGAAGAGTTAAACAGTAAACGTTCACTACATAACTAAAAAAACAGATCTGGTTTTCTATAGAAAACCAATCTAGGGTTAGGTTTTATAAACCGAAAGAAAAGCGGCGGCTTTTACCGGCTCGGGCGAAATAAACCGGCGGCGGCGGTTTCCCGGTAGCTCTCCGGCGAGGCGACGACGGCGGCGGCGGCTCGGGTCCGACCGGGGCGGTGGCTCCGGTCGTCCAGGAGGGCGGCGAAGGGACCAGGGAGGGGCGGCGCGACGAGACGAGGAGGATGGCGGCGTCGACGGTGGTCCGCGGGACGGGACGGAGCGGGGCGGCGACGGTGGTTCTCACCGGCGACTGCGGCTTCCGGCGAATGCGGCGCATCGGCTGAGGGAGAGAGAGAGAGAGACGGGGCCCGGCTCCGCTATTTGAGGAGGGGAGGCGAGGTGGTTCCTTGCGTGAGGGGCCGGGGCGGAGCTGCGGACTCCCGCCCGGTCACGGCGGCGCCGGTGAGGCGTGCGGGCGGCGGACTCCCGCACGGGAGGGAGGCGGTGCGGCGAGGCTGGGCTTTGGCCTGGCCCGGTTGGCTGGGCCGGCCTAGTCGGTGAGGGAAGTTCTTTTTTTTAAAACATTATTTTCTAGACAAATAAAATAATAAGAGCAAAATAATTAAAATATTATATAGGCATATAATATATCAAAATTTTCAAAAAAAGTTTTTCTACGACATGAACATTTTTATAACTTCAAATAAAATCCACACAAATTCAGATAAATCAAAGAGTGCTACTGGTCTATTAAAATCCAACTAAAATCATTTTAAAAATACCAAAATGATTTCAAATTAATTTTTCTCCAATTTTCTATTGTAGGGAATCATGTTACCCTAATTTCCATATATTTTATTTTTGGGGAAAAATAATTTGAATAAAACTCAAATAAATCCAAATTGAAAATTAATTCCAAAAGAACTTTGAATTTAATTCTTTGAAACTCCCAACTCATATTTCATATAATTTGAAGAAGTCATTTTATCTTCTATCATGAAAATCATTGAGTTGCATAAAGTTCCAGATTCGGAAATATTTTCAACACCCCTTGTCATTTAAATAAATGGAAGAAGTCATGTCATCTTCTCTCCAGGGTTTTGTGTTTGAATAGGATTTGAATTCATGGAGAACAGAAAGCAAATATGAAAGTTTGGGAAAGTCCTTTTATTCCTCTCATTTAACTTTCAAAAGTTTCGAATTCACTCACTTTCAGACAATCAATCAAACAATCAATCAAATCTATCTATTTATTATAACATTCCAAAATTTAGAATTTTGGGATGTTACAAACCTACCACCCTTAAAATGAATCTCGTCCTCGAGATTCGGAGAGGCTAGCAAGAAAAGGTTAGTGTTTGGGGGTCTCCTCAAAATCCATCGATCTTCACAGGGGTCTGGGGTGCTACCACCCTTAGAAGCATGGTTACTGTTCCATCAAAACTCATATACTCCATCCTTATTTTTGACAGGGCCGGTCTTCTCAGATCTTCGGCAAATTCCTTCTCTGGGCTCTTCCAGTAGTGGCATAACCTTTTCCTCAATTCTTCTGTCTTTCCTCTTGGTAAGGTTATTCCGAGATTGGGTCTTCTTAGCTGACGGGTCTGGCGCCAAAACTAAACAACTATCGATATCTCATGGTGGTCAACAATTTGTGGTTTCTTCTGCAGGAAATGGGTCTGGGTGATCCTCACCGTATAACCTACGGTTGGCAAAGCTGCCGTGTACAAGGGAAAAATTTCTTATACCATTCTAAGGTTTAAACAGGGTTTTGATCATCGTCTCTCTACTATAGGCAAGTCACTCAGATTTACCATCCCATATAGAAAGGCGAACAATAAGAGTAAGTCGGTATGGTGATCAATCCATCCCGCACCCAAATCATTACCTTGTATACAGTTTAGCGAATCTCGCATTCTAACACTCGGTCATCCTCACAAGCATTGCAGAATTTCTCTCGTCGACGAACCAAGTTCGGAAAAATCCACTGATTCTGCAAGCCAGACAAACATCTATCGTTTCTTCACAACTCTCAGGTTTTGCGTTACTCCTATAAGATCGTCTGTTGACAAAGGTATATCCACTTCCAGGGTTTTTCCTTCAGCAAGAATGTGCTTGCTTCTTGGCAGGTCCTAGGGCCTGTGGGTTATGGCACATCTCATCACTTGTAGTCCTTGAACTTATCATTGGGCAACCGATCATTATTTCAACTTCCAACTTCCTAGTACTCTTTAATCCATCCAATTGTACTGTCTTCATTCCTTCTATTGGCACCAAACTAGGACATGATTACTCAGACTCATCATGGAATTTTCCATTGATCCATATTTCCAACATCATACCTCCTTTATATCCAATAGTAAGTTATCTCTTCATCCTCGTGGGATATCCCTCATACCGAGATAAAAACTTATACTTATGAAGTCCATATTCCACTTCGCGGAACATCATTATCCTTTCCGCGGTCAAGCGTCCTTACAGGGGAATATTGGCCATCTCTGCATGGCACTTCTTCAACTGGGAAACGTGAAACACACCTTGAACTCCTGACAGTCCTTCTGGTAACTCAAACTTGTAGGCCACTTCTCTCATATGCTCCAAAAGTCGGTATGGTCCTACAAATCTCGGGGTTAACTGTCCCTTAACTCCAAATCGTTTAACTCCTCACAGAGGGGTCACACGAAGACATGCTCTGTCTTCAATTTCATAGACTACCTCCTTGAGTTTTTGAGTCTACATAACTCTTCTGTCTGGACTGAGCTACCTTCAGTCTATCTCGAATCAACTTAACATTCTCTTCTGACTCCTTGATCACATTTGGTCCAAACAACTGAGGGTCTCCAACTTCATCCCACATACTCTTGGGGCATCACACATATCGAGACAAAACTCATATTCATTTTTGTCCGAAATCCACTCAGTGGAGTATCCTTATCTTTTCCAGGGGTCAATGGTTCTTACAGGGTACTACCACCCTTAAAATTCACAAATCTTCCATAGAACATATTTCTCATACCCTCAGAATGGCCAAAATCCTTCTTCATAGAGTAACAACTCATAAAATCCATATCAGTACCAACGATGCTACTTCATTCATTCTCAAATGATTACAATCTCTCGCTTCTCCACTACATGTCTCAACTCAACACCTCAAGAAAATGTTCTCACTTCTACTACTCCATTTCTTTTGTTGCAAACTCAACTATCTAGCACAAGTTTCCTTCTCCTTGGGGCATTCTCTAGCAAAGTGCTCTGCTCCTTTACAACTAAAACACATTACTTCTGACAGGTTTCGAGGTTTCCTTGTGATTGCGTAGCCTACTTGGGTCCTTGGCTTCCTTTTTAGGCAATTGCTGAGGTAGTGCCCTGACTCCTTGCACCTGTAATAGGTGATATGACTCAGGTCCTTCCTGGAATCCAATCTACTTCTCTTTCTGGACTTTTCCATTCCCATCAGAGATTCTATTTCCAGTGGGTCATACTCTACTTCCTCTGTTGGGAATTTTACTAAATCCCCATTCAAACAATTCTGGGAGATGTGTCCTTCTTCTCCACATGAATAGCATGACTTGGTGCAGGGTTTAATTGGCTCTTCTTTGGGTGTGTCCTCCAAATCTTCCTTCATCACAGGTTCTTCTAAACTTTCCATAAGGGCTCCTCTCATTGCTTCTTTCTTCTGCTGGATGGTTCTTTGTACCATGGGGTAAATGTGACACTGAGCAGGGTAGTGGGTAGTCCCTTCACACAAGAAACAAGTGATCTGCCTAGTTGGGCATTCTTCATCTGGGTGACTTCCTTCACAATTAGGGCATTCATCCTTGTGTTCTTTATGGTTGTGTCCTATTTCTCCACAAAGCTTGCATGCACAAGTTTTTATCATATCCTTTCCATAAGGCTTCAACTTCTGGGACACAAACCGAGACTTTAGCAAAGTCAACTTAAAATCTTTCCAAGTGGTTACTCCTTGCCATCCATTTATGATTTGGTACATCCTCCACCAAGTAGCAGCACCTCTTCCAAAGCATTGAAGAGCATGCTGGGCCATATCCTTTCCGACTATAGGGTTGTTCTCCATATGATCCTCCATGTTCTGAATCCATCGGTCGGTCTCCAATTGACTCATTGGTCCCGCAAATACAAGCTCATCTCCATTCATCCTCTATTGGGTCCATGGGTTTGGGGTGAGATAAGAGAGATCAAGAGGGATGCACACAATACAAACAAAAGTTTTTGAAAAGACAGATTTTACTGTGGCTGTCGGAAAAACATCAAACAAATGACAGCTCACAATCGTCGCATCTAACGTAGGTATATAACAGGGGTTTGGTCTTCTAAAGGTAAACATCGCCAAACTCTTCAAGTCTTGTTCATGTCTCCGATGGCTTCTTCCCATCGTACCTGTCCTTCTTAAGTTCTTTTGCCAAATCAACTCTATTGTCGCGAAGTCTCTCATGACGTCCTTTAATATTCCGGAGTTGCATTTCAAACTTCTGGTTTCAACATCCTTGGCATGAACCATGGTCCTACTGTCCTTCAGTTCCTGACGAATCTCCTGTATCTCAAGGTTTTACTTCTCTAGCTTGGCTGCTTTCAACTTCTGGTCTTAAGTTCTTCACAAAATGCTTCCTTATCAATTAATGCTTCTTTTAGGTCCATCTTAACTTCTTGATGTAACACTCCAGATCCTAGTGATACACCGGCTAAGGTTAAAACTTCATCTTGCTGATAGGTGCTCCATCAGCCTTCTACCATTTAGTCCTTCCATGCATATGCATGCTTAACTCAGCACGGTGACAATAGCATATGCGGGCGATAACCTCATGGATAGCCGTGGTTGTCATTTCCATGAGCTATCTCTCCATAGTTGATATCTCCTGCCTTAGGGTTTTCCTTGACAAATCCTTGAGTTCTTAACTCTACATGCTCCGGTCTTTCTCCAACACACCTTGATCTCGGGTATTGACAACTTCCATAATCTGTCAAGTTCCATAAGGGTAGCCTTCCTAGGTCATACAAATCTGAGAATTCTTCAGAGCCTTCAAATTCTACTTGTCTTCGGTCTTCAACCGTTGTAGTTTCCATTATTCAGATGCACGGAAAATACTCCTCATTCCAAGGTGGTCTTAGTTGCCTGATATCTTGTACTTCTTGGAGTGGTCTCATCAGTCGAATCTTCGTGTGGTCAAAAGGGGAAAGGGGTATGGTCTCACTAAAGGGAATTTTTGAATAAGCTTAGAAGAGAAGAGAGGTAAAAGATCTTTTTGAAAGGGAAAGTTGTAGAGAAAAGTCTTTGCTATGGGCTTGCCAGTTTCTAGGGTCACGTCCTACAGTCAACATGTGCTCTGATACCATCTTGTAGTGACCTGACCCGAATGGATCAAGTCTCTGTGCTTAAGTGTCATCCCTGGATCGGTATGCTGACACACACAGTACTCGAAGGATTTATAACAGAGGTAAATCACATGTATACAGTAACGTAAATACTATTACCTCAATCCATATAGCGGAAGCAACAAGGTTGTGGATTCCCATCAACACCAACGGCAAAGTTGAGTGTAGAAATCGTAACCCTAATGTATCACTTACTTGTCGTAAGATAATCCTGCAACATGAGACGTTGCAGCCCGAAACGGGTCAGTACATTGAATGTACTGGCAAATTCACACCATAGAGAAAATGATGATCAATGGCTATCACTACATGCATATTTGGCTGGTGGAAAAGCTCTATGGTTATAAGGTTTTTGCGAAAAGCCAATTTTTCCCTACTGCAAAGGAATAAATTTATTTAACTATCATGGTGGTTGTTGAACATTGAGAATGGTTGACAGCATTCTCAATCCCAATTAAGTAACATCATTAAACCCAACAATATTCATTTAAAGTAACGTGATGAGATCAACAGGATAATCCAAGAACTAGATACTCAAGATGTCCATAACCGGGGACACGGCTAATCATGATTAGTTTATACACTCTGCAGAGGTTTGCGCACTTTTCCCCACAAGACTCGATCGCCTCCATTGGATTTCTCGCACTACATGGTGTTTGAGAAACGGATGACCGAGACATAGTCTTTCAGAAGCGCTAGCACCTTACGATCGGGTAGACCGTACCACCTACAACCCCTACATCTGCTAGTCTACCACTGTAAGAGTTCGCACAACTTAGTCAACTATGCCAGAGCCCATAATGGCTTGTGGCTGCACACGGAAGTTTCTAGTATGAATAATCTCATGATCCCTTTGAGCCTGGGTGGCGGTCCGAAATAAAAACAGGCAAGTCCTGATAGACATCAGGTGCCTCAATCCACCCAGATGTGTGTTTAAGTTGCCACCTTAGGTAAACCATTGAAATTATCAACTCACATCTGTCATGGATATCACTCACCCAATCCACGTCTACTAGCATAGCATGGCATAATAAGCAAACGTAGAAGTAACTCCCAAAGGTTTCATAATAACACAGGTGATAGGTACTACCTCATCTACTTCCCATCCCACAATTTAATTAGATCCTAATCATGCAATATGAGAGGATTGATCTAATGCAATAAAACTGGGTTGTAGAAAAGGTATGATCAAAGTGTTACTTGCCTGCAATGTTGATGAAGATGATTCGCACTCAAAACTCTTGATAGCTCTACTCGTCACACTCCGGTCAATCTATCGTAAGCAAACAATAGTAACCACACATAAGCAATCACTCAAAAGATCGGGAAGAACGAAGAAGACGATTCGGAAACATCAAAACCAAGCAAATAACTCTTGCAACATAAAACAATTTCCAACAGTACCAAAATTATGTGAATTTGACCTTATTAGGATGTTTAGGTCAAGAGCTTCGATTTGCAAAAAGAATCAACTCAAACGGAGTTACGGATAAAAAGATATGATTAAAAGAAGTTTGAATTCAAATCTGATCTAATTCAAATTTTAAAATTTTCAAAAACATGTTTGGGTTGGATTACTGGATAGAGGAGATCGTAACGAAGACGTGAGCGTTGGTTTCGTTGGATTTGGACTAACGAGTAAAAAGTTGTGCTTGTTTGAAGTATAGGGACTAATCTGTGAAGAAAATATTCACAAACGGGTCCCTGGCAGAAAATAACAGAAAAAGAAAAAGTCTAAATAGCGAGTGTTCGTTATCGAACGCTAGCGAACGAAAAATCGTTCGCTGCGAAGAGTTAAACAGTAAACGTTCACTACATAACTAAAAAAACAGATCTGGTTTTCTATAGAAAACCAATCTAGGGTTAGGTTTTATAAACCGAAAGAAAAGCAGCGGCTTTTACCGGCTCGGGCGAAATAAACCGGCGGCGACGGCGGTTTCCCGGTAGCTCTCCGGTGAGGCGGCGACGGCGGCGGCGGCTCGGGTCCGACCGGGGCGGTGGCTCCGGTCGTCCAGGAGGGCGGCGAAGGGACCAGGGAGGGGCGGCGCGACGAGACGAGGAGGATGGCGGCGTCGACGGTGGTCCGCGGGACGGGACGGAGCGGGGCGACGACGGTGGTTCTCACCGGCGACTGCGGCTTCCGGCAGATGCGGCGCGTCGGCTGAGGGAGAGAGAGAGAGACGGGGCCCGGCTCCGCTATTTGAGGAGGGGAGGCGAGGCGGTTCCTTGCGCGAGGGGCCGGGGCGGAGCTGCGGACTCCCGCCCGGTCACGGCGGCGCCGGTGAGGCGTGCGGGCGGCGGACTCCCGCACGGGAGGGAGGCGGTGCGGCGAGGCTGGGCTTTGGCCTGGCCCGGTTGGCTGGGCCGGCCCAGTCGGTGAGGGAAGTTCTTTTTTTTAAACATTATTTTCCAGGCAAATAAAATAATATGAGCAAAATAATTAAAATATTATATAGGCATATAATATATCAAAATTTTCAAAAAAAGTTTTTCTACGACATGAACATTTTTATAACTTCAAATAAAATCCACACAAATTCAGATAAATCAAAGAGTGCTACTGGTCTATTAAAATCCAACTAAAATCATTTTAAAAATACCAAAATGATTTCAAATTAATTTTTCTCCAATTTCTATTGTAGGGAATCATGTTACCCTAATTTCCATATATTTTATTTTTGGAGAAAAATAATTTGAATAAAACTCAAATAAATCCAAATTGAAAATTAATTCCAAAAGAACTTTGAATTTAATTCTTTGAAACTCCCAACTCATATTTCATATAATTTGAAGAAGTCATTTTATCTTCTATCATGAAAATCATTGAGTTGCATAAAGTTCCAGATTCGGAAATATTTTCAAATGAAATTCAAATATTTTCAACACCCCTTGTCATTTAAATAAATGGAAGAAGTCATGTCATCTTCTCTCCGGGGTTTTGTGTTTGAAAAGAATTTGAATTCATGGAGATCAGAAAGCAAATATGAAAGTTTGGGAAAGTCCTTTTATTCCCTCTCATTTAACTTTCAAAAGTTTTGAATTCACTCACTTTCAGACAATCAATCGAACAATCAATCAAATCTACCTATTTATTATAACATTCCAAAATTTAGAATTTTGGGATGTTACAACAACCCAGTTCAGCACTCGAAGACAAAGCACATTGAAATTCGTCATCACTTTCTCAGAGATCATGTTGTGAAGGAAGACATTGATATCATACACGTCAACACTGAAGAGCAATTGGCAGATATCTTCACAAGGCCCTTGGATGAGAAGAGGTTTTGCAAGTTACGGTGTGAGCTAAATATCTTGTAATCCTCAAATGTCCTGTGATCAGGCACACATCCTAACACTTATGCATATTGATGACTTAGATGTGCAACACACAAAGTAAAGTATATCTTCAATCAATGAAGACATACATTCTAAGTGTGAATACATTAATGTGAAATTTGACTTCGGAGCGCCACGATACTTGTGCGCCGTGTCTGGGTCTAATACTTCCTATACGGTGGGTAACGCCACCACCAAACGTTCTATTTTTGAAGTGTTTCACTCATGGCGTTACCTTGCAATATCTTCACTTTTGGTTTGGCTTCCAACTCAACATGTCTTCATGATTATCTTCACTGCGTTGATTATATAGATATATACATACTAGTGTTTTGTCCTCTACAGCATTCACTTATAGCTATGTCTTCTTGGTTGAATCTTTTGAACTAAGTGAATGTGATCGGACCCCACCTCTCTATGCTTTCTATCTCAAACTCTATCTCTCCAAGTCATATGCATTCTATTGAAACTGTCGAATGTCTTCACTGTGTCCTACTCAGCAGAAGATATAGAGACACCCATAAAATCCGCTTTCAATGCTCATTCCTCCACATAAAATCCGGAGAAGCAGGAACGACCGCCCAACAATCCAGGCGTGCGTGGGACGTGGAACAAACCCAAAACTTCCGCAAACTGGCCACGCATTCCTCAGATGCGAATCGCCAGGGGCACCTGTGTAATAGCACAGTGCCGCCCCTGAGCCTATAAATTCCCACTTACCGCGGTCATTATCTCCTTCTTCCACCCTCGCACGAACCCTAGCGCCACCGCTAGCACTCGACGACGCCGGCGACGAAGCGCTTCGCTGCCGCAACTTCTCCGACGCCGTCCTCACGCCGACCGCGGACATCGCCTCTCCGCCGTCGCCGTAGGTGTCTTCCGTCGCCAAGTTAGGGCACGGAGGACTGAACTGCTCTGCATCATCTCCCACTTCCGTCTAGCAGTTCCAAGTGTGGTAAATAAAACTTCTTTTTACAGCCCCTTTTGATCCCATGGTTCTGTCACTTTCTACCATAAGAAGTTTCTCTTCACACAAGTTAGATCTCTCAATCTGCATCTCATAACATGCCTAGTATATTCACTTGTGCTTCATAAAGCAGTTAGATTCCTCACTTGTACTGATCTGTGGGTTTGTACAAATCTGGAACCAACTTCTTTTCTATGAGTGAATGTCTTCGCACGATGAGGTCAATGTCTTCTAAACTGATTAATCTTCAAAACCTTCTGAGAATGCATATGACCTCTTCCCCTTCCCTCGCACCTTAATGCTGTCACAGGTACATGTCCGTGGGAGAATCCTTTGGTTCTCATAGTCTGCATTCATTTGCAGAATTCCTACAGCATCACATAAATTCTCCTGAAGCCAGTTCCTGTTGGTCCAGCAAAAGAAAGCCTTTGAAGCCTTTGAAAGTTTTGAAGCCTTTCAAGTTAAAGTTTATGGCTTCAGAAGCAGCAGCAAGGAAGGGGGGCAGACAGCGACGTGAAGGAACTTCCAAAGATCTGCCTGAAGACCTGGCAGAAATGTATAAAACAGATCCTGAAGAGAATTATGGGCAGCACAAGACCCGAATCCAATGGATTCGACGCTATTGGGCTGAACAATGGTTCAAATACCGCTTCACTACCCAAGAGTATGCTGAGAAAAGTGCCATCAGAAGACCGTGGGGAGACGTCCTATACAAGAACCTTGTACCCAGGTCCAGAGATGAAGCTATTGCCCAAAGCTTCTATCCATGCATGGTTCGTGGGCCACTGCCTGATGATGCACATCCGTCGTCACTACTCTGGTGTCGTGACGACAATCTATTCAAGCGCAACTTCCAGTTTGCCCAACAATCAGCGAAGCAGAACAAGAAGTTGGGGTTAGACTTCAACCCTGGTCCCTCAGCACCAAGGGCAGATGGCACATGCTACGCAGAACCCAATATCATCGGTCCGTATGCCAATCTTGAGGGCCTCATCACCCGCATCTTAGTCCAAGGGACTGCCGTGAATGACCCTCCAGCTGACTCTGAGTCTGATGAAGCTCCTGCTGTACCGAAGCCAATGCAGTCGAAGAAGCCAAAAGCTTCAAAGCCAGCCCCTTCATCAAAAATCTCAAGGGCAAAGCCATTGGCAACTGCACCTCCTGAAGACAGTGTGCAGTCTGAAGACGTATCCCGCGTCTCCAAGCCCCAGAAGGCCAAAGTGCCTCAGCCACACACCGGCAAAGAGCTCACAGCTGCTGCCATCCTGCGCAGCGAAGCCATAGATCTGTCAAGTGATGAAGATCTTGGAGATGACGCTCTAGAGCAGCTCATCAAGAGCAAAGAAGAAGCTGAAATCTTCAACAATTTGCCTCTCTTTGATGTCGCCATCATCCACAATTTCATCGACGAATGGTTTGCCTCACCAGACATCAGCTTCGAAGATCTGCAGCTGCCCGTTGGCCTCAGCGTCGCATTCCAAGGCGCTATTGCTTCAGAACTTGCTATTGCCCAGCGCATAGTTGAACTGAAGCAGAAAATTGATCATGAAAAGGCTCAGTTCAAGAAGCATATGGCCAAGCTCAGCGTGCAAGAAGTGAAGAGCTTCAAAACCATGTTGCATGAGCTCAAGGAAAATTTTCTGAAGAAGCGTGCAGAAGCTCAGGGCTCACGTGAGCGGATGAAGTCTCTGGCTGAAAGATGTGTACAAGCCTACAATGAGGCTGAGAAGCGCAAGGCACTTGGGCGTCCTGGCATCGACCCCAAGATGGCCGCAAAGAAGAAGAAGAAGAAGCCTGCTATGGCTGAACCAGAGGCACCTAGGCAAGAAGCAGTTCCAATTGTCTTCCCAACTGCAACGACTGGCTCGAAGCCAAAGAGCCGGTCAATAGCTTCAGAGCTTAAGAAGACAAGAACTGCTGAGGCTGAAGCCAGAAAGAGGAAAAGCTCTGAAGCCTCTCCTACTACCCCCAGCAAGAAGAAGAGAAAGATCAAGAAATCCCGGGCTGCTCCCACAGATCCCTTGATAGTTGAATCTATTGCTATGGTGCACCCGAACGCAGAACGTCAACTGACGGTTCATGAGCCTGCTTCCACAGAGGCTCCTGAAGCTGAAGACATACCAGCAGCCGACCCCATTGCTGCTGAAGACATTGGTCATCAGGACAATGTACAAGATGATGCAGCCCTTCCTCAGTATGAACAAAGCGAGCTCATCAGCATTGGTCGTCCTCTGACGCCAATTGCACAAGATGCGTCATGGGCGGATCGCCCTCAAGAGGAAGAAGACTTTGAGGCCCAGCCCACTCCAACACCACAGGCGTCGTCTGCGTTCCGCAGGCTTCGCAAAGGTCCAAGGCCTCAAGTCTGTGCTGAAGATATTCCGGCTGCATCAGCCGAAGAAAATGAAGAAGTACCACAAGATCCTACTCCCCCGCTACACTCTGAAGCAGTTCTCCAGGAGAACGTGCCTAAGTCTGACCCTCCAGCTAGTCGAGTGGAGGCTGAAAATGTTGAGGCTGCCACAACGAACACTGAAGCCAATGTGGAGCCCTCCCCACCAAAAGCTTCAGCAGACAGCGAAGCTACTGATCAAGACACTTCTGTTCCTGAGTCTGCTGCAGGTCCTCAATTTGATTACCATGTTGAGCACAGGCCTCATGTCCAGAAGCCAGTCCCAAGGCTGCCAAGGTTCCCAGGTCCTGCATCAGCACCTGGCTCCTTTGACATCAATAGCTTCAAGGCAGACAATACTTTTTTCAACAGCTCCAAGAACCCCTATTCAAGGGAAAGGATTTCATCAGATAGGTTCTGGAGCTATCCTCAGCGCAGCTACTATTCATGCATCCTATACAACCAAGGTCGCATCTTCCCACACAAGCGCCTTGATGTTGAAGCCATTGCTGGTCTGCCCTGCTTAGAGGAAGCTTTGGATTGCTTTAAGCAAGTGGGTCTACTGCCGTTTGTCACAGATGAAGAGCACTGGAATGAAGAGCTTCTGCTTCAATTCTATGCCACCCTCCATATCAAAGGCTACAACAGAGATCCGAAGACTTGGGTCCTAGAGTGGATGACCGGCAATGTCCATCACGAAGCCAATGCATTTGATATCATTGAGCTTACCGGCCTGCCCACTCCTGGCGAATTCTACGAGGAAGGCTGTCAACTACATGCTGAAGCTATTGAGAGCATATTCCAGAGGCCTGAACCAAATATGAGTCAAATGCTCTCAATGATGAAGACATTGCCCCACGATGCACCTTATCCAACAGAGTTCTTCGTTGAAGACCTTGAGTACCTGCCCAGAACCATATATCACATCATCCGGCGGACTCTCTGGCCCATTAAGGGACACTCTCCACATGCCAAGATTGAGGGTGCAATGAAGACTCTGATATTCTATATCCTTCATGGCAAATGGTTCAATGCACAGGATTTCTTCATATGCCAACTTGCGGCATCCGGCTCAGATTTATTTGGCTTGAAGTTTTATGCTCCTTGGGTTATGTGGCTGATCAAGCTTCACTCTGCGATTTCATATCAGCCCTCAGCCCGCAACCATCGGATCTTCTTGCCAGATGTGGACACCTCTGCTGAAGCTATATATCCTGAGCCTGCCAAGCAACCATTAAGTCTTCAGAATGCAGAACACCAGAGCTTCACTCAAAATGATGAAGGTGTTGAAGCCATCTCCAGGGTGTATCCTTTGGCTGGCACTACACGTGCGCCACACCCTGCTTCAACTGAAGCCACTGATAGTGCACCTGCTTCAAGACCCAAGAAGCGCACTCGTGTTCTCACTGACCGAGAGCTTCTTGTGGCCCTTCATCAAAAACAAGATAGGCATCACGACTGGCTAAAGCGTCAGATGAAAAGCCTCTTGGTGGATGTTAATCGACTTCGAAATCTTGCCACCAAGAATGCTTTCGTCACTCATGAAACCTGTCGTCGTACCTGGAAAGGGCTCTCAATGATATGTACTGAAGCTGAACTTGAAGAGGATGGCTTCACAGAGCGATTCAAGTTTGACACCACACCTCCTAGAAGGGCTGTGATGCGCAACACACCATCACTTGAAGACTCTAAGTTTTCTTCATCTGCTGCCATAGTCACTGCCAGAATCATTGATGAAGAAGACGATGCTACATCACCGCCACCTGCTTCAGCACCTCCAAGCTCTTCTGCACCGCCACACACCTCCAACGACCCTGCTGCTCCTGGGAACGAGTAGACACTCTATGTCTTCAAACCTTTTTGGTCCTTGTTGACAAAAGGGGGAGAAGCATATGGGTTGATAGTCTTCAAGCGGGTCCATATGGGCGGGTGCTTTATGTTTTGCTATATTTTGCTCCGTGCTTACAACTCTCGTTTTTGCTTCATTTGGCTCTTATGAGTTGTAACACTTAAACCATATGGTCGTCTGCTACTTGTTTGCCATCCTATTTTGCGAAGATAAATTCCGCATGTGCAACGATAAATTCCGCACTTAGCTCATTCTACAGACGTCCATTTTCCATTATGCATGTCATTATCTTCATATACTTTCACATGCATAGTGGATTGTCATCATAAGCTGAAGTGGATCTCCAAGTACAACCTGCCATGTGCATTTGCATTCCAAAAGCAAATTAACTTATATGCACATCTTCAGGGGGAGCCCTTGAAACTTATGAAGACAATTCCCTATCCTTTACAATTTCACAGACTATATTCCCCGTTGAAAACTTCAACTAGTTTGTCATCAATCACCAAAAAGGGGGAGATTGTAAGTGCATCTAGTGCCACCCCTAGTTGGTTTTGGAGTATTGACGACAAACCTAGTTGAGGGACTAATGTGTTTGTGAGAATTGCAGGATAACACAGGTAGAAGTCCCTCATTGATTCGGTTTTACTACCAGAGATGACCCCTAAAAATGTATGAAGACATTGAAGCCAAAGGTGGTATATGAAGATATTCACATTGAAGACTATGACAAAAGAAGACACGTTATGAAGCCTATGGAGCTCGAAGACTTTGTAGTTCTTTTTCTTTTGTGATTGAGTCATAGGAACCACTGTACTGTTAAGTGGGGTCCAGGAGAACAAGTCAGAATGACTGAAGTGATGCCTAAACCAAAAACCTATGTCTTCGAGTGAAGACAATGAGAGCGAATCTTGTCCAGAACCGGACAAGTCAGCTTTGCTTGTAGCCCAAGTAAAGTTGCCATGAGAGTTTGAAATCTGACCGTTGAGACACGTGTCAGTTCCTTAGTGACCCAGGGTCATTTCGGACAAATCAGGTCGGGTTGCCAAGTGGCTATAAATAGCCCACCCCCTACAACCATAAACGGTTGGCGGCTCAGATTTCAGTGCACGACTTTTGTCGTTTGAGAGCAACCCACCTCGAAGCCTTTGAGAGAAAATTCCTAGTGAGGAGAAAAGCCCTAACCACCCAAAGCCAGAGAACACTGGGCATCACTTAAGTCTTCTTGTCTGTGTGATCTGAAGACTTATTACACTTGAGGACTGTGAATCCTCCAGACAGTTAGGCGTCGCGTTCAGAGCATCCAAGAGACATTGTGGATTGCCAGTGAACGAAGTCTGTGAAGGTTTGGGAGTCTACCTTGAAGACTTACCAGAGTGATTGGGCGAGGACTATGTGACCTTAGCTCAAGGAGAATACGGTGAGGACTTGGTGTCCTGAGCTGCGTGTTCAGGACTGGGTGTCCGGGACTGTGTGTCCTAAGGTTTAAATACCTAGCCGCTCCAACCAGACGTACAGTTGTCACAGCAACTGGAACTGGTCCAACACATCATTGTCTTCAACGAGTCACTGGTTTCATCTTCACTTCCTTTTTCTTACTGTTACTCATTGTGAAGCCATTGCATGCTTATTCTATCTTTTGTCTTCACAACGTGAATGTATGATCTGTTTGGCTTCATAACTTCTTCCTACCTGATCCTTATTACACTGCAGTTGTTTGTCTTTGTGCTTTCACTCTATTGAATACTTGACCATGGCTTGCCTAGTGTAATCTAACTTCCACTGCAAAGTAATAGGCAAAACCTTCTCTGTTTGTCTTCATAACTTCCACGTGTTGAAGACTTTCATAAAAATCGCCTATTCACCCCCATCTAGTCGATATAACGCACTTTCAGTTCCCATACATTATTCAGCTCAAACTGATGAAGCTCTTCTTGCATAGCTTGAATCCATTCAGGTTCCATGAAGACTTCTTCAACTTTCTTGGGTTCTGTTATTGAGACGAATGCGAAGTGCCCACAGAAATTTCCTAGCTGAGTTGCCCTTGAACGAGTGAGTGGACCGGGTGCATTGATGCTATCAATTATTCTTTCAATCTGCACTTCATTGGCAACGCGAGGATGTACAGGGCGAAGATTTTGCTCTTGTTGGTCATTGTCGTTGTTAGAAGGAATGTCTTCAGGCTGAGCATTGTCTTCATGTTGATCAGGTGCTGAGATGATAAGTTCTTCTTCAGGATGAGCTTCAGAAGGTATAATTTCTCCAGTTCCCATTAGCTTGATTGATTCACTGGATGGAACTTCATCTAGCACATTTGGCAGTTGCTCTCTTTGTGAACCATTGGTCTCATCGAACCGCACATCCACAGTTTCAACCACTTTGTAATGAAAGAGATTGAAGACTTTGTAGGAGTGCGAATCCTTTCTATATCCAAGCATAAAACCCTCATGTGCTTTTGGTGCAAACTTTGAGGTGTGATGTGGGTCCTTGATCCAGCACCTGGCTCCAAATACTCTGAAGTAACTGACATTTGGCTTCTTGCCAGTAAGGAGCTCATAAGATGTCTTGTTCAGAAGCTTGTGAAGATAAACATGATTGATTGTATGGCATGCAGTATCAATGGCTTCAGGCCAGAATTTTCTTGGAGTCTTGTATTCATCTAGCATCGTTCTGGCCATCTTAATGAGTGTTCTGTTCTTGCGTTCGACGACGCCATTCTGCTGTGGCATGTACGGAGCTGAGAATTCATGTGTGATGCCCAAGGTATCAAGATATGTATCAAGGCCAGTGTTCTTGAATTCAATGCCATTGTCACTTCTGATGTGCTTTATCTTGGCGCCATAATTGTTCATAGCTCGATTGGCGAAGCGTCTGAAGACATCCTGCACTTCAGTCTTGTAAAGGATTATGTGCACCCAAGTATATCTAGAATAATCATCAACAATGACAAAGCCATAGAGACAAGCAATAGTAGTAAGAGTTGAGTAATGAGTGGGACCGAAAAGATCCATGTGAAGCAGTTCGAAGGGTCGAGTAGTGGTCATGATTGTCTTCGAGGGATGTTTGGCCCTCGTCATCTTCCCTGCTTCACAGGCACCGCATAAGTGATCTTTCTTGAACTTGACGCCCTCGATGCCTATGACATGCTTCTTCTTTGCAAGGGTGTGGAGGTTCCTCATGCCAGCATGCCCTAGCCTCCAATGCCAGAGCCAGCATTCTGAAGCTTTTGCTAGAAGACATACGGCAAGCTGTGGTCCTGCTGAGAAATCTACCACATACAAATCATCTTTTCGATACCCTTCAAATACTAGAGACTTGTCAGATTCCATTAGTACAAGGCAACGATATTTTCCAAATATTACGATCATGTTCAAATCGCAAAGCATTGAGACAGACATTAAGTTGAAGCCAAGGGATTCAACAAGCATGACTTTATCCATGTGTTGATCCCTTGAGATTGCAACTCTACCTAGACCCAATACCTTACTTTTACCAGTGTCAGCAAATGTGATGTGGCTCTTGTCGGATGGACGTAAGGTTGAGTCAATGAGAAGGCTTCTTTTGCCAGTCATGTGATTTGTACACCCACTATCAATAATCCATTCTGAAGACGCTTGTGTCGTACCCTACAGTGCAGTTAGGGGGATAGGCTTCACCAAGAGCATTGTGAAGCAAAAACATTTGACGAACCAATGGGTTATGAAAGCTTAGATCCAGATTAGGACTAATAGGGAGAGTAGCAAGCGATTCAGGAATGAAGTACATAGTAAGACCATTCGGGCATTTGATCTTGCACCCTACAAGATGTTTAAGGTCCCCGGCAATAGCGTCAGATGATTTTGGTTTTCTGCTGGAGACCTTTCCCTGCAAAAGAGAGTTAAGCTTTCTTAGCCACCCACATCTTCAAGGGTGGCTTAGAAGCAATAAGTCTAAGTGCAGCATCTGAGAATTTTGGCTTTGGAGCCCTAGCAAGCAGTCTTGCAGGCGGACAATAGTACTCATAAGAATAAGTAGAATAGTTCTTGGTCTTATGAACATGACGGTTTGATGAACTGCTCTCATATTCATATGCCTGAGTATGGTTTCCCTGGAAAACATTTGCGTTAGTGCGGCTCAGGTGAGTCCTCTGTCTGTATGAAGCCTTTGGACCGTATGAAGCCTTTGGTCTGAGGTTTGTCTTCTTCACGTGAGGTGTCATGATGACATTCACAGGAAGATTCTCCAGACACCTTTTCGGAACCCAGATCTTCTTCATAGGCGGTCCATTCCTGCAGTTAGTACCAATGTACCTGGCAAACACTTCACCATTCTGATTCTTAAACAGTATATAGTTTGCATCAAAGGATTCATCAATGATAATGGGGTTAGCACAAGTGAAGCCAGATAGATTGGATGGATCTGCTGAAGGTTCCTTTGCAGCAACCCACATGGTTTTGGGGTACTGCTCAGGTTTCCAGTAAGAGCCATCAGCATTCATTTTCCTTACGAACCCAACACTTTCTTTCCTCGGGTTTCGGTTCAGAATCTGCTTTTTGAGGACATCACATAGTGTCTGATGCCCTTTAAGACTTTTGTACATCCCTGTTTCAAGCAATGTCTTCAACCTAGCATTCTCATCAGCAATAGCGGTGGTATCCTCAGCAGAGGGGTTAGTTACCACATCAACAGTTGAAGATATTGCAACAGCAGTAGCAGTAGAACATTCAGCAACAGAAGTAGCATTATCACGCTCAATGCATTTAAGACATGGTGGTTCAAATCCTTCCTGAGCGGAACTGATCTGTTTGGCGCGAAGTGACTCGCTTTCCTTTTGAAGATCTTCATGAGCCGCTCTCAATTTCTCAAGATCTTGCTTCCTTTGAAGATAATCATAGGAAAGCTTTTCATGAGTTGTTGAGAGAGTTTCATGACGACTTTCAAGTTCCTGATACTTAACGTGAAGATTTTTTATGTCTTCAATTAAGGATTCAGATCGAGTCATTTCAGCACCTAACAGATCATCGCTTCTGTCTAACAGTTTTTGAATATGTTCCATAGCTTTCTGTTGTTCAGTTGCAATTTTAGCAGGTGTTTTGTAGCTGGGTTTTGAACCACAATCAGAGTCATCGTCACTAGATGTTTGATAGTGAGTAGTGCGTGTGTTTACCTTGGCACCGCGTGCCATGAAGCAGTAGGTAGAAGCGGAGTAGTCCTTGTCATTTGCATCGGTGTTGGTGACGAGGTCATTGTCTTCAGTGTTGAAGATGGACTTGGCAACGTATGCTGTAGCCAGACTTGCGACGCCTGAATCGGACTCCTCCTCAGACTCCACCTCCGCCTCCTCAGAAGCGGACTCCTAGTCTGAATCCATTTCCTTGCCAACAAACGCACGTGCCTTGCCAGATGAGCTCTTCTTGTGTGATGAAGATTTTGAGGAAGACTTGGAAGAAGACTTTGAGTATTTCTTCTTCTTCTTGTCGTCAGAGTCATATTCCTTGCTCTTCTTCTTCTTTTTGTTCTCATTGTCCCACTGTGGACACTCAGAAATGAAGTGGCCAAGTTTCTTGCACTTGTGACATGTTTTCTTCTTGTAGTCATGAGCAGAAGCTTCATCATTCCTTGAGCTTGATCGGGAAGACTTTCTGAAGCCTTTCTTCTTGGTGAATTTTTGGAACTTCTTGACAAGCATAGCAAGTTCCCTTCCAATGTCTTCAGGATCATCAGAACTGCTGTTAGATTCTTCTTCAAATGAGGAAACAGCTTTTGCCTTCAAGGCACGAGTTCGCCCATAGTTTGGACCGTAGATATCTCTTTTCTCAGAAAGCTGAAACTCATGTGTGTTGAGCCTCTCAAGTATGTCAGACGGATCGAGTATCTTGAAATCAGGACGTTCTTGAATCATCATGGCTAGGGTGTCAAACGAACTATCAAGTGATCTCAGTAGTGTCTTGACGACTTCATGTTTGGTGATCTCAGTAGCGCCGAGGGCTTGAAGCTCATTTCTGATGTCAGTGAGTCGGTCAAATGTGAGCTGGACATTCTCATTGTCATTTCGCTTGAAGCGGTTGAAGAGGTTGCGAAGGACACTGATTCTCTGATCTCTCTAGGTTGAGATGCCTTCATTGACCTTGGAGAGCCAGTCCCAGACCAGTTTAGATGTTTTCAAAGCACTCACATGGCCATACTGTCCTTTGGTCAGATGACCATAGATGATATTTTTGGCAGTAGAGTCTAGTTGAACGAATTTCTTGACATCAGCAGCAGTGACACCTTCTCCAGCCTTGGGAACGCCGTTCTCGACGACATACCATAGGTCGACGTCAATGGCTTCAAGATGCATGCGCATCTTATTCTTCCAGTAGGGATATTCAGTTCCATCAAAGACGGGGCACGCAGCGGAGACTTTAATTATCCCCGCAGTCGACATAGCTAAAACTCCAAGTGGTTAAACCGAATCACACAGAACAAGGGAGCACCTTGCTCTGATACCAATTGAAAGTGCGTTATATCGACTAGAGGGGGGGTGAATAGGCGATATTTAAGGAAGTCTTCAAAACATGGAAGTTATGAAGACAAATGATAGAAATAAACCTATTACCCTGCAGCGGAAGGTAGACTACACCAGGCAAGCCATAGTCAAGTATTCAATAGTGAAAGCACAATGACTAATAGTAGCAATGTAGTAAGGATCAGGTAGGAAGATATTGTGAAGCCACACATAACATGCAGTCACTCTGTGAAGACAAAAGATAGTGCGAACATACAATGACTTCACAAGGAGTAACAGTAAGTAAAGGGAAGGGAAGATGAAACCAGTGACTCGTTGAAGACAATGATTTGTTGGACCAGTTCCAGTTGCTGTGACAACTGTACGTCTGGTTAGGGCGGCTAGGTATTTAAACCTTAGGACACACAGTCCCGGACACCCAGTCCTGAACACGCAGCTGAGGACACCCAGTCCTCACCGTATTCCCCTTGAGCTAAGGTCACACAGACCTCGCCCAATCACTCTGGTAAGTCTTCAAGGTAGACTCCCAAACCTTCACAGACTTCGTTCACCGGCAATCCACAATGTCTCTTGGATGCTCACAACGCGACGCCTAACCGGCTGGAGGATGCACAGTCCTCAAGTGTAATAAGTCTTTAGATCACACAGACAAGAAGACTTAAGTGATGCCTAATTCTCTTTGGCTCTGGGTGGTTAGGGCTTTATCCTCGCAATGAATTCTCTCTCAAAGGCTTCGAGGTGGGTTGCTCTCAAATGACAAAAGCCGTACTCTCAATCTGAGCAGCCAACCGTTTATGGTTGTAGGGGGTGGGCTATTTATAGCCACTTGGCAACCCGACCTGATTTGTCCGAAATGACCCTGGGTCACTAAGGAACTGACACGTGTTCCAACGGTCAGATTTCAAACTCACACGGCAACTTTACTTGGGCTACAAGCAAAGCTGACTTGTCCGACTCTGGACAAGATTCGCTCTCATAGTCTTCACTCGAAGACATAGGTTTTGGTTAGGCATCACTTCAGTCATTCTGACTGGTTCTCTTGGACCCCACTTAACAGTATGGTGGTTCCTATGACTCAACACAAAAGAAAAAGAACTACGAAAGATCTAAGTCTTCGAGCTCCATAAGCTTCATGTGGTGTCTTCTCTTGTCATAGTCTTCAATGTGAATATCTTCATATACCACCTTTGACTTCAATGTCTTCATACATTTTTGGGGGTCATCTCTGGTAGGAAAACCGAATCAATGAGGGACTTCTACCTGTGTTATCCTGCAATTCTCACAAACACATTAGTCCCTCAACTAGGTTTGTCGTCAATACTCCAAAACCAACTAGGGGTGGCACTAGATGCACTTACAAGCTCCACCTCACTACCTTTTCTGACCCATAAGCTTAAATAGTCTTGATCGCGAGGGTGTGAGATTGCTGAGTCCCCGTGACTCACATATTACTTCCAAAACCAGATGCAAGTGCCGATGATGCCATTCCAGGGGATGCGACCGAACTCAGGTGGGAGTTCGACGAGGACTCAGGACGTTACTACGTTTCCTTTCCAGACGATCAGTAGTGGAGCCCAGTTGGGGCGATTGGGGATCTTATGCATTTGGGGTTGTCTTTATTCTAGTTCCATAGTCGGACCTTGATTGTATCTGGATGATGTAATGCTATATTTATGTATTGTGTGAAGTGGCGATTGTAAGCCAACTCTGTACCTCTTTCTTATTCAGTACATAGGATGTGTAAAGATTACCCCTCTTGCGACATGCCTACAATGCGGTTATGCATCTAAGTCGTGCTCCGACACGTGGGAGATATAGCCGCATCGTGGGTGTTACACCAGTTACACCCCAATCTTTCCCAAATGGCTGCTCGGGAGTTAAATGATCTTCGTGGTATCTTGCTCAGTATCCAGCCCTCCCCCTCGGACCAGGATCAACGGGTCTCGTCTATTTATGCCAAGCAAATTTCTACTGCTTTCTTCTATCACTTGCTAACTTTCAGAGGTGCCACCAGTAGTTTTCAACGATGGGTCTGGGATCCAATTATCCCTTTGAAGCACAGAATCTTCCTCTAGCTGGCCTACTAAGATCGGCTGAATACTCGGGACAATATGGCTAAAAAACAGTGGACCTCTATCGCCTCACATGCTTCCTACGACATCTGCGCAGCTATCGAGTCTTTTAGCCATATAGCTTTGAGATGTGCTTCTGCCTCTGCCTTGTGGGAGAGATTTGACCTTCTTGAAGTTGCTCTTAGCTCTGTGGATTTATTGGCTTTCTTACAGCATGCTCATTTGCGCTTGCCAGCTTCACGTAAGCTTCATGTTCTGATTGCTGCTGCTCTGGTCACTCTTTGGCATGCCAGAAATGACCGGATCTTCAATCGTAAGCGCTAGTCTCTACCTTACACCAGGATGTATGCAGCTGAGCTCTTATCTCTTTGGAGTCACCGTGCACAAAGCCCAGAAGACAAAAATGCTCTTGTATGCTGGTCATAGAAACTGTTGGCATAGCTTAGCTTAGCTTAGGATTTGCTTTGTTATGATTTTGCCTCTTCCTCCATATCTCCCGGCCTCTAACAGGGCTGCTCATGGCCTTGCACCACGGTGCATAATATCAGCATCTTGTATGTGACCTTTGACCAAGGCTTCTAGGCTTTTCCTTTTAGCCTTTTGGAATATATAAGGTAGAATATGATCTACCTTCCATTTCCAAAATAAATAAATAAACATTTATCATGATATAAGGAAATATAAATAACAACTTTATTATTGCCTCTAGGGCATATTTCCTTTAGTCTCCCACTTGCACTAGAGTCAATAATCTAGATTACACAGTAATGATTCTAACACCCATGGAGTCTTGGTGCTGATCATGTTTTGCTCGTGAGAGAGGCTTAGTAAACGGGTCTGCAACATTCAGATCCGTATGATCTTGCAAATCTCTATGTCTCCCTCCTTGACTTGATCGTGGATGGAATTGAAGCGTCTCTTGATATGCCTGGTTCTCTTGTGAAATCTGGATTCCTTTGCCAAGGCAATTGCTCCAGTATTGTATCAAAAGATTTTTGTTGGACCCAATGCACTAGGTATGACACCTAGATTGGATACGAACTCCTTCATCCAGACTCCTTCCTTTGCTGCTTCCGAAACAGCTATGTATTCCGCTTCACACGTAGATCCCGCCACGACGCTCTACTTGGAACTGCACCAACTGACAGCTCCTCCATTTAATAAAAACATGTATCCGGTCTGTGACTTAGAGTCATCCGGATCAGTGTCAAAGCTTGCATCGACATAACCGTTTATGACGAGCTCTTTGTCACCTCCATATGCGAGAAACATATCCTTAGTCCTTTTCAGGTATTTCAGGATGTTCTTGACCGCTGTCTAGTGATCCACTCCTGGATTACTTTGGTACCTCCCTGCTAAACTTATAGCAAGGCACATATCAGTCTGGTACACAGCATTGCATACATGATAGAGCCTATGGCTGAAGCATAGGGAACACCTTTCATTTTCTCTCTATCTTCTGCAGTGGTCGGGCATTGAGTCTGACTCAACTTCTGTAACACCCACGATGCGGCTATATCTCCCACGTGTCGAGGCACAACTTAGAGGCATAACCGCATGGTGGTTTAGTCACAAGTGGTGTAATCTTCACACAATCCCATCTACTGAATAAGAAATGGATAAATAGTTGGCTTACAATCGCCACTTCACACAAAGAACAAGTTAAACATACATCATCCAGAGTACAATCAAAGGTCCGATAACGGAACCAAAATAAAGGAAGACAACCCCAAATGCTAGATCCTCTGTAACGCCCTCGATACGGCTATATCTCCCACGTGTCGAAGCATGACTTAGAGGCATAACCGCATTGAAAGCAATGTCGCAAGTGAGGTAATCTTCACAAAAACCCATGTAATACAATAAGGGAAAAGGATACATAATTGGCTTACACTCGCCACGTCACACAAATACATAAATAACATTACATTCATCCAAATACACTCAAGGTTCGACTACGTAACCAAAATGAAGATAAACCCCAAATGCAACATAGTCCCCGATCGCCCCAACTGGGCACCACTACTGATCATCTGGGAAAGACACATAGTAACGAGGAGAGTCTTCATCGAACTCCCACTTGAGCTCAGTTGAATCACCTGGAGCGGTATCATCGGTCCCTGCATCTGGTTTTGGAAGGAATCTGTGAGTCACGGGGACTCAGCAATCTCACACCCTCGCGATCCAGACTATTTAAGCTTATAGGTAAGGTAAAGGGATGATGTGGAGCTGCATAAAGCGACTAGCATATATGGTGGCTAAACATACGCAAATGAGAGCGAGAAGAGAAGGCAAAAGCACGGCCGAACCACTATGATCAAGAAGTGATCCTAGAACAACCTGCGTCAAGCATTACTCCAACACCGTGTTCACTTTCCGGACTCCGCCGAGAAGAGACCATCACGGTTACACACGCGGTTGATGCATTTTAGTTAAATTAAGTTTCAGGTTATCTACAACCGGACATTAACAAATTCCCATCTGCCCATAACCGCGGGCACGGCTTTCGAAAGATCAAATCCCTGCAGGGGAGTCCCAACTTAGCCCATCACAAGCTCTCGCGGTCAACGAAGGATATTCCTTCTCCCAAGACAATCCGATCAGACTCGGCATCCCGGTTACAAGACATCTCGACAATGGTAAAACTAAACTAGCAAAGCCACCCGAATGTGCTGACAAATCCCGATAGGAGCTGCACATATCTCGTTCTTAGGGCACACCGGATTGTCCAAGGTTCCGGTAGGCCAGCCCAGAGTTGCCCCTAGTGGCCACCGGCAGCTGACAGGTTGGACCAACACTCAGAGGAGCACTGGCCCGGGGGTTTAAATAAAGATGACCCTTGAGTCCGCGGAACCCAAGGGAAAAAGAGGCTAGGTGGCGAATGGTAAAACCAATGTTGGGCCATGCTGGAGGATTTTTATTCAAGGCGAAGTGTCAAGGGGTTCCCATTATAACCCAACTGTGTAAGGAACGCAAAATCCGGGAACATAACACCGATATGACGGAAACTAGGGCGGCAAGAGT
Source organism: Triticum urartu (assembly GCF_056163025.1). NCBI lineage: Eukaryota > Viridiplantae > Streptophyta > Magnoliopsida > Poales > Poaceae > Triticum > Triticum urartu. The sequence continues at coordinate 432,668,938 of NC_141874.1, forward strand.
GGAACGAAACACCAGGCATAAGGCCGAGCCTTCCACCCTTTACCAAGTATATAGGTGCATTAAGATAAACAAGATAATATGGTGATAACCCAACAATAAACATGTTCCAACAAGGAATGATCTCCAATCTTCACCTGCAACTAGCAACACTACAAGAGGGGCTGAGCAAAGCGGTAACATAGCCAAACAACGGTTTGCTAGGACAAGGTGGGTTAGCGGTTTGACATGGCAATGTGGGAGGCATGATAAGCAAGTGGTAGGTATCGTAGCATAGGCATAGCAAAAGAGCGAGCATCTGGCAAGCAAAGATAGAAGTGATTTCGAGTGTATGGTCATCTTGCCTGCAAAGTTCTCAGAGTTGCCTTGATCCTTGTGAGCGTACTCAACGGGCTCCTCGTTCACGTACTCGTCTCCCGGCTCTACCCAAGCAAGAACAACAAACAAAAGGAACACAATCAACCACGTGCAAAGCTCAAGCAACATGATGCAAACATGGTATGATATGCGGGATGCGATATGCGATGCATATGCATGATTTGCAAAGGAATTATTGAACCTGGCCTCAACTTGGAAAACCAAGAGTGCCACTATAAAGGTGAGTTGATTTCGGTTGAAATCGATATAAAGATCACCGGAATCGGATGCGCGGTTTGGAAAAGGCAAGCAAAACAAATATGACACCGGTCTGCGATAATCAGCACGAGACCATCTAAATGCATCAAGAACAACATGCTACAACACTCCACAATGACAACAAAATACATGGCAGGGATCCACTCATGATGCTTGACAAAATATGAACACTGAGCTACGGCTAATTCACTCAATAACAGGTCCAAACAAGCATGACAAAAGTGCAAAACATAACAGGTTTCAGACTTAGTGAAATTAACAGCAAGTCAGGAATTTATCATCAGGAAGCAATGTTTAGAGCACGAAAACTACATACTACAGGAACATATCATGGCAAATCAAGGCATGGCATGAAGCTACTCAAAGCATACAACAAAGTCCCTTAGTGACCATGAGCCAAAAGGGATACGAAAATACAATTGCAAGCATGTGAACATAGCAATTAACGAAAACAGATTCAGACTTAGTGAAAAACTGGAGCATGCAAAACAAATAACGAGTAGGTATGTTTACGAGCTCGATGCACTCACTACGAGGCATTGCATGAAAAACTAAGCATACACCCAGAAAATAGACATGGCATAGAAGCTAGACATGGCAAGAACAACATCATAGCATGCATGGATCAACAACAACAAGCTCGGCAAAATTGCTAAACATGTTAACAATCTGCCAGGAACATTTTACAGCAAAAGTAGAGCTCGATTGACTCAAGCTAGTGTGCTCCATAATTACAAACAAAGACATGGGTGGATAGAGCGCAACATTATCTACAAAACATCCTTACTGATCATGCTCAAAAGAGGCACGGATCACTAGGAAACAACATGAACATATGGCATAAAAATAATGACAGGGCAAGGACTTAGTGAAATTCTAAGTCCCTGAAATCAGCATCATTGAGTAAGCTACTTTGCATGCTTGTGCTAGTCACCACAAAGATCAAAAAAATACATGGCATACACCCCTGTAAGATGACATGGCATATTTCAAAACACATGTAGAGCTCGGGATCATAGCATGCACACATTAAACATGGTAAAAATGACAAAAGTGCATTTGCTGAAACAGATCCGAAACTATCATCACATAGCCCTCTTCCAACATCATTTCAGGCATCAAGATGAGCTCAAATGAAAATGATGCAATGAGATTCAATGATGTACTCGTCGAGACGAACATTTTGATATGCTACACGCGCAAATCGGAGCCACGATGAGGAAGTTATGATGCGATGAATATGTGCAAAAATTATTAGGGTTTGGAGGGAAAGTCAACCGAGTTTGGATCCAGATCCAGATCCGGATCTCGCCGGAGCACAGACTTCGAGGTTGCCGGAAATCCTGTTCGCCGGAGACTGAGGTGGCCGGAGCTCGTCCGAAGAGGAGGTGGCCGGAGCTCGTCCGAAGAGGAGGTGGCCGGCTGGACTTGGTGGACGGCGGCGTTGGCGGCAGCGGCGCCGGGCAGAGAAGGGCGTGGCGCGGTGAGGGCGCGTCGCGGCGGAGCTTGGCGATGTCGGGCTCCAGCGGCCGTACTGCAACACCGGCGGGCGGCGGAGCGGCGTCGGGACGAAGGAAGCAGACGGCGGCGGAGTGGAGACGCGGGCGGCGCGCGCTCCCAGACGGCGCGGGCGCGGCGAACGGGCCTCGGGGGCCCGGTTTGGGCCTCCTGGACCGGCGGCGGAGATGGTCCGGCGGGACAAGTGTCACAATGTGATTGGCGCGGAGGCGGCGGCGGACGTTGTCCGGTCGGAACGGACACGTCCGGCGCGGCGGAAGGAGCGGGGCTAGGGTTAGAGGGTGTATTGATCCGGAATTTGGGGGGAGAAGGCCTTATATAGAGGGAGCTAGGAGGCTCCAAATGAGGTGCGGTTTTCGGCCACGTGATCATGGTCGAACACTCTAGATGATAGAAGGGGTTTAGGTGGGTTTTGGGCCACTTTGGAGGGGTGTTGGGCTGCAACACACACGAGGCCTTTTCGGTCCCTCGGTTAACCGTTGGAGTATCAAACCAAGTCCAAATGGTACGAAACTTGACAGGCGGTCTAGCGGTAGTAAACCAAGGCCGCATGACAAGTCTCGGTCCAATCCGAAAATGTTTAACACCCGCAAATGAAAAGAGGTAGAAAGGGACACCGGAGGACATAGGAGCGCCGGAATGCAAAACGGACAACGGGGAAAATGTTCGGATGCATGAGACGAACACGTATGCAAATGCAATGCACATGATGACATGATATGAGATGCATGACAAAGACGAAAACACACGGAGACAAAAAACCAACAACGAGGAAATAAAATAACTTAGTGCCGGAAACGGCAAGAGTTGGAGTACAAATAAGGTAAATTACATCCGGGGTGTTACATCCTCGATCGCCTCAACTGGGCTCCACCACTTATCAACCAGAAAAGACACATAACAACGATCAAGATCTTCAGTGAGCTCCCACTTGAGCTCTGTTGCATCACCTGCACTGGTATCCTCGGCACCTACAACTGTTTGGAAGTACCTGTGAGTCACGAGGACTCAGCAATCTCACACCCGCGAGATCAAGACTATTTAAGCTTATGGGTAGGAGAAGGTAGTGAGGTGGAGCTGCAGCAAGCACTAAGCATATATGGTGGCTAACATACGCAAATAAGAGCGAGAAGAGAAGCAACACAACGATCGAGAAGCTAGAAGTGATCAAGAAGTGATCTTGAAGCTACTTACGTTCAAGCATAACACAAGACCGTGTTCACTTCCCGGACTCCGCCGAAAAGAGACCATCACAGCTACACACGCGGTTGATGCATTTTAATTAAGTAAAGTGTCAAGTTCTCTACAACCGAACATTAACAAATTCCCATCTACCACATAACCGCGGGCACGGCTTTCAAAAGTTTAAACCCTGCAGGGGTGTCCCAACTTAGCCCATCACAAGCTCTCACGGTCAACGAAGGATATTTCTTCTCCCGGGAAGACCCGATCAGTCTCGGAATCCCGGTTACAAGACATTTCGACAATGGTAAAACAAGACTAGCAAAGCCACCCGATGTGCCGACAATCCCGATAGGAGTCGCACGTATCTCGTTCTCAGGGCAACACCGGATGAGAAAGGCTATGAGTAAAACCAGCCCTCGAGTTTCCCCGAGGTGGCCCCACAGGCGGCTCGGTCTCGGTTCGGACCAATACTTAGAGAAGCACTGGCTCGGGGGGGTTAATTACTCCCAAGGGAAAGGTATAGGTTGTTAGGCACATGTAAAACCATGGTTGGGCCTTGCTGGAGGAGTTTTAGTTTTATTCAAAGCGAACGGTCAAGGGGTTCCCATAACACCCAACCGCGTAAGGAACACAAAATCAAGGAACATAACACCGGTATGACGGAAACTAAGGCGGCAAGAGTGGAACAAAACACCAGGCATAAGGTCGAGCCTTCTACCCTTTACCAAGTATATAGATGCATTAATTAAATAAGAGATATTGTGATATCCCAACATATCCATGTTTCAACATGGAACAAATTTCAGCTTCACCTGCAACTAACAACGCTAGAAGAGGGGTTGAGCAAAAGCGGTAACTTAGCCAAACAATGGTTTGCTAGGAAGGTGGGTTAGAGGCTTGACATGGCAATATGGGAGGCATGATATAACAAGTGGTAGGTAGTGCGACATAGCGATAGAGCGAACAACTAGCAAGCAAATATAGAAGTGATTTCGAGGGTATGGTCATCTTGCCTGAGGTCCTGCAAGGAAGAAGAACGAGTCCAAGAAGTATACGACCCAACGTAGTCGAACGGATCCTCACAAACGCGATGTTACCGGAACTAACAAGAAGAAGCAACACCAGAAAGAAGCAAACAACATGGTAAACAACCATCACATAAACAAGGCATGATGCACAACCAAGTATGATGCATGTCCGGTTTAAATATGCATGGCAGGGCAAAATGAAACAAAGCAATACTACAAATTAAGTGGAGCTCAATATGCAACGAGTTGCATATCGACGAAACACCACATTCATTTATTTAGTTCTCTCCCGTTTATGTACCCAACAATATGAAATGTTGTTAAACATGGCAAGAGGTGAAACATGAGTAAAATACACAGTTAGGCATTTTAAATGAGGCCAGAAACATCAAACAACAATTCCGGTAAATCCTCATGTGCATTAGCAATTTAATGCAACAACAATTTTTAAATTTTTAAATGTTATTATCATGATGCGGATGACATGTGCAAGTTTTATGCATTTTTTGTTAAAAGTTGACATGAGCATATTATGAAGCATTTGTCACCGCGGTGGAAAGAAAGGGTGCCACGGCGACGATAACGAAAACGGTGCCACGGCAACGTTTCGGTTCCGATAACTCGATTGAGATGCCGGTGGAAAAGAACAAGTGTGCGGAACATGCAAGAGATGGTGGGGTGCTCCCGACTATCGGGTTCCCACGAGTTAGTGGCATGGAAACGAGTGATAATTCGGACACGGTGCAAACACGAGCATCTCATACAACATGCATTCGTTCACGGGTGGTCGTCTCAGCGGTATACCTTCGAAGCGTGCGTTTCGAGGCGGTTCAAAATGTCGAGGGAAGTAGTCGTTCACGGGTCATAGTGGAAGTAGTCGTTCTCGCGATGGTAGCGGAAGTAGTGGTACACGTTTCATAGTCGAACTTGATGGAACCAATGTCCTCGAGGGTAGTCATGGTACTTGGAGTCTTCGGACTTGTCGTTCTCGATTTGTGCGATGGTACTGGTAATCCTGTAGTGGAACTTGGTGCATCCAAGGTCTTCGGCGTAGTGGTACGCATTCTGTAGGCGAACGTGGGTGTCGTGGTACTTGGCGAAACGAGGGGTGCACCGGGCCTTGGCGTGCAGAAGACACTTGGAACAGAGAAGCCATCGGGCTACTGTTCATTGGAAATGAGCTGAACTAGGGGAGGTCAAAGCAGCAGCAGGGCAAGCACTGGTCCAGCAGGACGCGGGGGGCACCAGGAACCCAATGGACCAATGGCAACAGCGAACGGAGCGGAGGCACCATGGATGGAGCTTGTAGCTCAGGCAGGGAGGTGGAAGTGCAGACGCTGCCGACGGCGGCGGATGTGCAAGAGGCGGAGCAAGGCGCCCGATGGAGGAAACTGGCGGCGGCCCGGGCAGAGGTAGATGCGGGCGAGCGGGAGGCTCGCAGGGCCTCGGGTGCTCGAGGAGAGGCCGAGGGTGGCTGGATCCGGCCGGAGGCGACGCCCTACGACGCGGGGACGAGGTGGTGTCGCCGAACGGGCATGGCAGCGGTCGGCGATGGTTTGTAGGGGGCTTGCGGCGGGGCTGGAACGACGGGAGCTGACAGGGCTGGGCTGTTGCTGATGGAAGGAACAGGACGACGAAGACGAGGCCGACGGGGCTCCAGCCTGGTCGCTTCTCCGGCGAGGGCGGAGCGCGGGGGTCTAGCACTGGAGGCGCGCGGATGCGAGAGCGAGGGGGTCGGTGGGCGCCGGTCCATGGCGAGGCGGCAGCACGACGGAGGCTTCTGGAGCATCGGTCTTGGCGCGTCACAACACTCCACCACTACGAGAGGATCTCGTCCCGAGATCTAGGATGGCACCTGAGAGAAGCAGAAAAGGATATTCCTTCTCCCGGGAAGACCCGATCAGTCTCGGAATCCCGGTTACAAGACATTTCGACAATGGTAAAACAAGACTAGCAAAGCCACCCGATGTGCCGACAATCCCGATAGGGGTCGCACGTATCTTGTTCTCAGGGTAACACCGAATGAGACAGGCTACGAGCAAAACTAGCCCTCGAGTTTCCCCGAGGTGGCTCCGCAGGCGGCTCAGTTCGGACCAACACTTAGAGAAGCACTGGCCCGGGGGGGTTAAAGTAAAGATGACCCTCGGGTTAATTACTCCCAAGGGAAAGGTATAGGTTGTTAGGCAAATGTAAAACCAAGGTTGGGCCTTGCTGGAGGAGTTTTATTCAAAGCGAGCTGTCAAGGATGAGTAATTGGATAAGTAATTGGATATATCAAAGCTCCACAACTAGAGGATGAGTAATTGGATAAGAAGAAGGTTCTAAAATATTAAAAAAGCAAGAGGGGATTAAGATGCAAGTTTGTTATGGTTAATTCCAAAACGATGGAATATTATATTATAGCTCCCTAATAGTAGTAGGAGACTTTGGTATGTTTTAAAGAGAATTTCACCATGTGAATTCCCTTGATTTAAATGGATCGAAGATCCATGCAATTTATTTAGTTGAGTTTTAGTTAGCTTTAAGAAAAAGATGGCATGATGACATGATGCCATGCAAAATATGCAATGATGAATGCAACAAGCAAAACAAATCACATGACGAACAACGGAAAACATGGAAGGCTTCTAGAGCGTCGGTCTTGGGGCGACACAACTTCACACCTTGTAATACAGGCAAGAACCCTTTCTTTGCCTGATCCAGTTTGAACTTCTTCAAAACTTTATCAAGGTATGTGCTTTGTGAAAGTCCAATTAAGCGTCTTGATCTATCTCTATAGATCTTGATGCCCAATATATAAGCAGCTTCACCGAGGTCTTTCATTGAAAAATTCTTATGCAAGTATCCTTTTATGATATTCAGAAATTCAGCATCATTTCCTATTAATAATATGTCATCTACATATAATATCAGAAATGTTACGAAACTCCCACTCACTTTCTTGTAAATACAGACTTCTCCAAAAGTCTGTATAAAACCATATGCTTTGATCACACTATCAAAGCATATATTCCAACTCCGAGAGGCTTGCACCAGTCCATAAATGGATCGCTGGAGTTTGCACACTTTGTTAGCACCTTTCGGATCGACAAAACCTCTGGTTGCATCATATACAACTCTTCTTTAAGATATCCATTAAGGAATGCAGTTTTGACATCCATTTGCCAAATTTCATAATCATAAAATGCGGCAATTTCTAACATGATTCGGACGGATTTAAGCATCGCTACGGGTGAGAAGGTCTCATCGTAGTCAACTCCTTGAACTTGTCAAAAACCTTTCGCAACAAGTCGAGCTTTGTAGACAATAACATTACCATTAGTGTCGGTCTTCTTATTGAAGATCCATTTATTCTCTATGGCCTGCCGATCATCGGGCAAGTCAACCAAAGTCCATACTTTGTTCTCATACATGGATCCCATCTCAGATTTCATGGCTTCAAGCCATTTTGCGGAATCTGGGCTCATCATCGCTTCCGCATAGTTCGTAGGTTCGTCATGGTCAAGTAACATGACTTCCAGAACAGGATTACCGCACCACTCTGGTGCGGATCTTACTCTGTTTGACCTATCATACGTCTCCAACTTATATATAATTTTTGATTGTTCCATGCTATTATATTATCTCTTTTGGATGTTTATGGGCTTTATTAAACACTTTTATATTATTTTTGGGACTAACCTATTAACGCAGAGCCTAGTGCCAGTTTATACTTTTCCCCTTGTTTCAGTGTTTCGCAGAAAAGGAATATCAAATGGAGTCCAAACGGAATGAAACCTTCGGGAGCGTGATTTTGTGAACAAACATGATCCAGGAGACTTGGAGTTGAAGTCAAGGAAGCTTCTAGGTGGCCACGAGGAAGGGAGGCGCGCTTGCCCTCCTGGGCGCGCCCCCACCCTTGTGGCCCCCTCGTGGCTCCCCTGACCGACTTCTTTCGCCTATATATATATCCATATACCCTAAAAACAACGAGGGGCAGAATAGATCGGGAGTTCCGCCTAGAAGACTCCGTAGCCACCGAAAACCAATCTAGACCCGTTCCGGCACCCTGCCGGAGGGGGGAATCCCTCTTCGATAGCCATCTTCATCATCCTGGTGCTCTCCATGACGAGGAGGGAGTAGTTCTCCCTCGGGGCTGAGGGTATGTACCAATAGCTATGTGTTTGATATCTCTCTCTCTCTCTCTCTCTCTCTCTCTCTCTATCTCTTGTTCTTGAGTCGGCATGATCTTGATGTATCGCGAGCTTTGCTATTATATTTGGATTATGACACCCCGATATTTAAGCTACAGTAAACCCTTGCTAATCATGCCATGTCATCATAATTAAACTTTTTCTAAACCTCACTTGTTTCAAATTGAGATCAAATTCAAATTCAAAAAAAAACAAGTCAAATTATAATTTCATAAAACAGTGAATTAAAAATGTTCATTGTATTAAAATTAATCACTAAGTAATTTTCATATAAGAAGAAAAATCTTTAGAAGTAATTATATGCTCCTAACCTATTTAAAACAAGGTTAACAACACTAAATACGGCCTTTTCAAAATTAACAAAAGGCTAGACATTTTCCAGTTGACCCCAAACTTTGTGGACAGCCCCATAATATTGCAGAGTATTTATGAGACAAGTCTCATATTTATCAAAACTCTTTCTAGTATTAATATAGAGTACAAAGCGGGGAGAATATAAAACAGAAAAGGGAATACGCTAAAGGTCTACTATGCACTAAAGGCCTATTGCTACAGTATTAGGCCCAGCCCACCACAGGCCTCCTTCAATCTCAGTACAGAGGAGAAGGCAGAGGCTGTGCGTGGCACGCATCCACCCGCCATGGCCGTCGAAGCCGTTGCTGTCGGCCATCCTGCGGTCGAGGGGTTGGATAAGAGCAAGCCCTCGACGCTCTCTCTCTCTCGCCGAAACCCTAATCCCTCAGTTTTCCCCTCCCTCGCATCTCACACACAATCCCGAGATTGCCCGAGCGAAACCATGGCCGCGTCGTCGTCAACCTCGTGTGCCGGAGCCTCTCCGAGCTTCCCGGTGATGATCAGGAGCTTCACCGTCGTCTTTTGCTTCGCCTACGTACGTCGAATCGAGAAGGGCGGCCTCGTACGCTCGTCACCGCCGTTATCTTCTCCGCCACAGTCGTCGACCCCGTCGTCGATTCGCGCCTCTCCGGTTCATCCCCCACCAGCACGATCTCGCCTAAAGAACCATAGTGAGATGCGCCTTCAATTCCCCCTTACCCCCGTTCGATTCCATCGCCGTAGCCGCCGCGGTCCGATCCCACACGAGCTCGCGCTCACCCAGCCGTCCGCGCCCGCCGTGAGCCGCGCCTGCCTTCGCTCGGCCGCGCCGGCCGCGCTCAGTGCACACGCGTGCGTCCCCTCCCCCTGCTCGCCTGCCGGCGCTGCGCGGCTGCCGCACCCCGCCTCTGCTCACCATAGCCGCCGTGCCCGGCTTGCCTCCCGCCTGCCTGTGAGTGCTGCGCCACCCACGCGCGTCGGGCCGCGCCCAACTCCCGCTGCCGCTCGCGCAGCCCCTCCGCCCTGCGCTCGCCGTCGCCGTCCGGCTGTGGCCTCGCCTTGTGCGTGCGTCGCGTGCTCGCGCGCGTCCTCCTGCAGCCATCTGCACCCGTCGCCGTTGCCGCTTGTGCTGCCTGCTGCTAGTGCCGCTGCTGCTTTGCTGTAATACTACTTGTAGCTACTGTAGCTACTAGCTAGCTTTCTAGTTTTTACATTGAGTAAACCCCCAGGCAGCCCCTAAACTGCAGTTAAACAACTGTTAACAAGGCTAACAAAAATATGATTAGAAAGTATACATGACAAACTCCGTTTTATCCCACTGGACCAAACCATTTCAATGTATGGATTAAATCCTATGAAAATCGCAAAGTGGTGTGTTCTGTTAACTGAAAAACTGAAAAATAGCTTTATTTGCATAGCTACTTTAGAGCCGTTGATGGTCAAGCAAATGAACTCTAATATGGATGAAAGTGATGCTAAGATGTAGATCACAAAAAAATGCTCAAAATTGATATAGGGCACAAAATCATAGGAGATACATATCCATAGTTGTAGCCTTTTGAAAATAGCTAAAAGATGTTTAAGATTTACGAATTCTCAGACTAAGCAAAATTTCAGGGATTTTTTCCGGGTATTGTTAAATCTTTGAAAAATCATAGAAAATAATCCGTAACTCGGATGAAAAAGTTATATATATGAAAGTTGCTCAGGACGACGAGACGAATTCGGATACGTAGCTCGTTCGTCCGCCACACATACCTAGCATAGCGAAAACACAACTTTTCCCCCTTCGGTTCATTTGTCTGAAAACGTCAAACACCGGGAATACTTTCCCGGATGTTTCCCCCCTTCGCCGGCATCGCCTAGCACCGCGTTAGGGCATATCTAGCACCGTGCATTGCCTCGTTATGTTTTGAGATGCTTTGTTTGCTCCGTATTTATTGTTTCTTCCCCCTCTTCTTCTCCGGTAGACCCCGAGACCGGCGCTGATGCCACTGAGTACGACTACATCCCCGACGAACCCTTCTTCCCAAAGCAACCAGGCAAGCCCCCCCCCCCCTTGATCAACCCGATATCGCCTATTCTTCTCTCTACTGCTTGCATTAGAGTAGTGTAGGATGTTACTGCTTTCCGTTAATCCTATTCTGATGCATAGCCTGTCCTTGCTACTACTGTTGTTACCTTTACCTGTAATCCTAAATGCTTAGTATAGGATGCTAGTATTCCATCGGTGGCCCTACATTCTTGTCCGTCTGCCATGGTATACTATCGGGCCGTGATCACGGGTATATACTAGACATATTACACATGATACATGTGGTGACTAAAGTCGGGTTGGCTCGTAGAGTACCCGCAAGTGATTCCGATGTGGGGGGCTGAAAGGACAGGTGGCTCCATCCAGGTAGTGGTGGGCCTGAGTTCCCGACGGCTCCCAACTGTTACTTTATGGCGGAGCGACAGGGTAGGTTGAGACCACCTAGGAGAGAGGTGGGCCTGGCCCTGGTCGGCGTTCGTGGTTACTTCAAAATAACACACTTAACGAGATCTTAGTATTTGATCTGAGTCTGGCCACTGGCCTATACGCACTAACCAACTACGCGGGAACAGTTATGGGCCCTCGACGTCGTGGTATCAGCCGAAGCCTTCGTGACGTCAGCGACTGAGCGGAGCGCGCCGGGTTGGACCGCGTAACGCAACTTCCTTTGTAATGGAGGTTGCTAGGTCTACTCACCGTCCGCGTACGCAACATGCAGGTGTGCAATGGGCGATGGGCCCAGACCTCTGCGCACTTAGGATTTAGACCGGCGTGCTGACCTCTCTGTTGTGCCTAGGTGGGGCTGCGACGTGTTGATCTTCCGAGGCCGGCCATGACCCAGGAAAGTGTGTCCGGACAAAGGGGATCAAGCGTGTTGGGAAATGTGGTGCACCCCTGCAGGGAAGTTGATCTATTCGAATAGACATGTCCCTCGGTAAAAGGACGACCCGGAGTTGTACCTTGACCTTATGACAACTAGAACCAAATACTTAATAAAACACACCCTTCCAAGTGCCAGATACAACCGGTGATCGCTCTCTCACAGGGCGACGAGGAGGGGGATCGCCGGGTAGGATTATGCTATACGATGATACTTGGTTAACTTACCATCTACTCTCTTCTACTACTTCAAGATGGAGGTTGCCAGAAGCGTAGTCTTCGATAGGACTAGCTATCCCCCTCTTATTCTGGCATTCTGCAGTCCGGTCCACAGATACAACCCATTTCATTGATACCAATGCATACGTAGTGTAGATCCTTGCTTGCGAGTACTTTGGATGAGTACTCACGGTTGCTTTGCTACTTCTTTTTCCCCTTTTCCCGGTTATTGCGATCATATGATGGATTCCAGGAGTCAGAGGATCCCGAGGATGATTCTACATGGAGTTCGGCTTCGAGGAGTAGTTAGGAGGTCCCAGGCAGGAGGCCTACGCCTCTTTCAATTTGTACCCCAGTTTGTGCTAGCCATTTTATATATGGCAACTTGTCTAACTTATGTATGTACTCATATATTATTGCTTTTGCTGACTCTTTTGTTTTCTAGCTTATGTATTCGAGCCCTCGAGGCCCTGGCTTGTAATATAAAGCTTGTATTATTTTAATTTGTGTCTAGAGTTGTGTTGTGATATCTTCCCATGAGTCCTTGATCTTGAACGTACACATTTGCGTGTATGATTAGTGTACGATCAAATCGAGGGCGTCACATGGATCTTATGATGTTTCTCCCCCTCTACTCTCTTGTGATGAATTGAGTTTTCCCTTTGAAGTTATCTTATTGGATTGAGTCTTTAAGGATTTGAGAACACTTGATGTATGTCTTGCATGTGCTTATCTGTGGTGACAATGGGATATCACATGATCCACTTGATGTATGTTTTGGTGATCAACTTGCGAGTTCCGTGACCTCATGAACTTATGCATAGGGGTTGGCACACGTTTTCGTCTTGACTCTCTGGTAGAAACTTTGGGGCACTCTTTGAAGTACTTTGTGTTGGTTTGAATAGATGAATCTGAAATTGTGTGACGCATATCGTATAATCATACCCATAGATACTTGAGGTGACATTGGAGTATCTAGGTGACATTAGGGTTTTGGTTAATTTGTATCTTAAGGTGTTATTCTAGTACGAACTCTATGATAGATTGAACGGAAAGAATAGCTTCATGTTATTTTACTACGGACTCTTGAATAGATCGATCAGAAAGAATAACTTTGAGGTGGTTTCGTACCCTACAATAATCTCTTCGTTTGTTCTCCACTATTAGTGACTTTGGAGTGACTCTTTGTTGCATGTTGAGGGATAGTTATATGATCCAATTATGTTATTATTGTTGAGAGAACTTGCACCAGTGAAAGTATGAACCCTAGGCCTTGTTTCAATGCATTGCAATACCGTTTGTGCTCACTTTTATCAATAGTTACCTTGCTGTTTTTATATTTTCAGATTACAAAAACCATTATCTACCATCCATATTGCACTTGTATCACATCTCTTCGCCGAACTAGTGCACCTATACAATTTACCATTGTATTGGGTGTGTTGGGGGCACAAGAGACTCTTTGTTATTTGGTTGCAGGGTTATTTGAGAGAGACCATCTTCATCCTATGCCTCCCACGGATTGATAAACCTTAGGTCATCCACTTGAGGGAAATTTGCTACTCTCCTACAAACCTCTGCACTTGGAGGCCCAACAACGTCTACAAGAAGAATGTTGTGTAGTAGACATCAAGCTCTTTTCTGGTGCTGTTGTCGGGGAGGTTAGCGCTTGAAGATATATCTCTAGATCTTGCAATCGAATCTTTTAGTTTCTTGTTTTATCACTAGTTTAGTCTATAAAAGAAAATTACAAAAAATGGAATTGAGGGTACCTCATATGCTTCATCTTTTTAATATCTTTCATGAAAATAAGGATTCCGATAATTGTGCCAAAATGCTAGAAGAAGAATGCATTAAAATGTTAGGCACCAAATCTTTGAATGATGAGCATGATTGCAATGTTGTTAGTACGAATTCCTTGAATATCCATGATGCTAATGATATGCAAAGCCACAAGTTTGGGAAGCTAGTTTGATGAAGATGATATTTTTTCTCCCCCAAGTTTACATGAGAAAATCTATTATGATGAAAGCATGCCTCCTATTTATGATGATTATATTGATGAAAGTGGATTTGGAGATGTCATGACTTTATTTAGTGATGAATCCACTATTTTGGAAGAGGTTCCAATTGATTATGAGAACAAAGTTGCTATCTATGATGATTATTGTGATGACATGTATGCTATAAAGAACAGGGATAACCATGAAACTTGTCATCTTGATTTTATTTTTCAATTGGGTTATGCCTCACATGATAGTTATTTTGTTGAGTTTGCTCCCACTACTATTCTGAATGAGAAGAATTTTGCTTATGTGGAGAGTAGTAAATTTTCTATGCTTGTAGATCATGAAAAGAATGCTTTATGTGATGGCTATATTGTTGAATTCATTCATGATACTACTGAAAATTATTATGAGGGAGGAACATATGCTTGTAGGAATTGCAATAATATCAAGTTTCCTCTCTATGTGTTGAAAATCTTGAAGATTTGCTTGTTTTACCTTCCTATGCAAGTTGATTCTTGTTCCCACAAATTGTTTGCTCACAAAACCCTATGCATAGGAAGTGGGTTAGACTTAAATGTGCTAGTCATATTCTTTATTATGCTCTCTTTATATTTCAATTCTTATCTTTTATGTGAGCATCATTGAAATTATCATGCCTAGCTAGGGCCGTTAAACGATTGCGCTTGTTGGGAGGCAACCCGATTTTATTTTTGCTCCTTGCTTTTTGTTCCTGTTTAGTAATAAATTAATCATCTATCCTCTGTTATGATTGTGTTTTTATGTTTTAGTTAGTGTTTGTGCCAAGTAAGCCTTTAGGATCTTCTTGGGTGATTATTATTTGATCTTGCTGTAAAAAACAGAAAGTATGTGCTCACGAGAATAATTTTCATTTTTTACCAGAGTGAGATAAAATACCAATTCCACTTGAAGTAGATTAATAAACAAATTTCCTAGGACGTCCTAATTTATCATGATTTTTGGAGTTACAGAAGTATTCTAAACCTACATATTACTACAGACTGTTCTGTTTTTGACAGATTCTGTTCTCTATGTGTTGTTTGCTTATTTTGATGAATCTATGAGTAGTATCGGAGGGTATGAACCATGGAGAAGTTGGAATACAGTAGATATTACACCAATATGAATTTAGAATGAGTTCACAATAGTACTTAAGTGGTGATTTATTTTCTTAAACTAACGGAGCTTACGAGTTTTCTGTTAAGTTTTGTGTTGTGAAGTTTTCAAGTTTTGGGTGAAGATTCGATGGACTAAGGAATAAGGAGTGGCAAGAGCCTAATCTTGGGCATGCCCAAGGCACCGCAAGGTAAAATCCAAGGACACCAAATAGCCTAAGCTTGGGGATGCCCCGGAAGGCATCCCCTCTTTCGTCTTCGTTCATCGGTAACTTTACTTGGAGCTATATTTTTATTCACCACATATGTGTTTTGCTTGGAGTGTCATTTTATTTTATTTTTTTTGCTTGCTGTTTGAATAAAATATCAAGATCTTAAATTCTTAAATGTTAGACAGTCTTCATATAGTTGCATAATTATTCGACTACTCATTGATCTTCACTTATATCTTTCGGAGTAGTTTGTTGTTGCTCTAGTGCTTCACTTATATGTTTTTAGAGCACGGTGGTGGTTTTATTTTATAAAAATAGATGAACTCTCATGCGTCACTTATATTATTTTGAGAGTCCTAAACAGCATGATAATTTGCTTTGGTTATGAATTTTGTCCTAATATGATGGGCATCCAAGAGGGATATAATAAAAACTTTCGTATAAAGTGCATTGAATACTATGAGAAGTTTGATACTTGATAATTGTTTTGAGATATGAAGATGGTGATATTAGAGTCATGCTAGTTGAGTAGTTGTGAATTTGAGAAATACTTGTGTTGAAGTTTGTGATTCCCGTAGCATGCACGTATGGTGAACCATTATGTGATGAAGCCGGAGCATGATTTATTTATTGATTGCCTTCCTTATGAGTGGCGGTCGGGGACGAGCGATGGTCTTTTCCTACCAATCTATCCCCCTAGGAGCATGCGCGTAATACTTTGTTTCGATAACTAATAGATTTTTGCAATAAGTATGTGAGTTTTGTATGACTAATGTTGACTCCATGGATTATACGCACTCTCACCCTTCCACCATTGCTAGCCTCTCTAGTACCGCGCAACTTTCGTCGGTACCATAAAGCCACCATATACCTTCCTCAAAACAGCCACCATACCTACCTATTATGGAATTTCCATAGCCATTCTGAGATATATTGCCATGCAACTTTCCACCATTCCGTTATTATGACACGCTTCATCATTGTCATATTGCTTTGCATGATCATGTAGTTGACATCGTATTTGTGGCAAAGCCACCGTTCATAATTATTTCATACATGTCACTCATGAGTCATTTCACATCCCGGTACACCGCCGGAGGCATTCATATAGAGTCATATTTTGTTCTAAGTATCGAGTTGTAACTCTTGAGTTGTAAGTAAATAAAGGTGTGATGATCATCATTATTAGAGCATTGTCCCATGTGAGGAAAGGATGATGGAGACTACGATTCCTCCAAAAGTTGGGATGAGACTCTGGACGAAAAAAAGAAAGGCCATAAAAAAGGGAGAAGGCCCAAAAAAAGAAAAAAAAATGAGAGAAAAAGAGAGAAGGGACAATGCTACTATCCTTTTTCCACACTTGTGCTTAAAAGTAGCACCATGATCTTCATGATAGAGAGTCCCCTATGTTGTCAATTTCATATACTAGTGGGAATCTTTCATTGTAGAACTTGGCTTGTATATTCCAATGATGGGCTTCCTCAAAATGCCCTAGGTCTTCGTGAGCAAGCGAGTTGGATGCACACCCACTTAGTTTCTTTTCTTGAGCTTTCATGCACTCATAGCTCTAGTGCATCCGTTGCATGGAAATCCCTACTCACTCACATTGATATCTATTGATGGGCATCTCCATAGCCCGTTGATATGCCTAGTTGATGTGAGACTATCTTCTCCTTTTGTCTTCTCCACAACCACCATTCTATTCCACCTATAGTGCTATGTCCATGGCTCACGCTCATGTATTGCGTGAAGATTGAAAAAGTTTGAGAACATCAAAAGTATGAAACAATTGCTTGGCTTGTCATCGGGGTTGTGCATGATTTAAATATTTTGTGTGGTGAAGATAGAGCACAGCGAGACTATATGATTTTGTAGGGATAGCTTTCTTTGGCCATGTTATTTTGAGAAGACATGATTGCTTAGTTAGTATGCTTGAAGTATTATTATTTTTATGTCAATATTAAACTTTTATCTTTAACCTTTCGGATCTGAATATTCATGCCACAATAAAGAATATTACATGGATAAATATGTTAGGTAGCATTCCACATAAAAATTCTGTTTTTATCATTTACCTACTCGAGGACGAGCAGGAATTAAGCTTGGGGATGTTGATACGTCTCCAACGTATCTATATTTTTTGATTGTTCCATGCTATTATATTATCTGTTTTGGTTGTTTATGGGCTTTATTACACTTTAATATTATTTTTGGGACTAACCTATTAACTGGAGGCCCAGCCCAAATTTTTGTTTTCTTGCCTATTTCAGTGTTTCGAAGAAAAGGAATATCAAACGGAGTCCAAATGAAATGAAACCTTCGGGAGAGTTATTTTGGGAACGGAAGCAATCCAGGAGACTTGGAGTAGACGTTAGGGAAGCTTCGAGGTGTCCAGGAGGCAGGGAGGCGCGCCTGCCCCCTGGGTGTGCCCCCACCCTCGTGGGCCCCTCGTGGCTCCCCTGACCGACTTCTTTAGCCTATATATATCCATATACCCTAAAAACATCGGAGAGCAGAATAGATCGGGCGTTCCGCCGCCAGAAGCCTCCGTAGCCACTGAAAACCAATCTAGACCCGTTCCGGCACCCCGTCGGAGGGGGGAATCCCTCTCCGGTGGCCATCTTCATCATCCCGGTGCTCTCCATGATGAGGAGGGAGTAGTTCTCCCTCGGGGCTGAGGGTGTGTACCAGTAGCTATGTGTTTGATCTCTCTCTCTCTCGTGTTCTTGAGTCGGCACGATCTTGATGTATCGCGAGCTTTGCTATTATATTTGGATCTTATGATGTTTCTCCCCCTCTACTCTCTTGTGATGAATTGAGTTTTCCCTTTGAAGTTATCTTATTGGATTGAGTCTTTATGGATTTGAGAACACTTGACGTATGTCTTGCATGTGCTTATCTGTGGTGACAATGGGATATCACATGATCCACTTGATGTATGTTTTGGTGATCAACTTGTGAGTTCCATGACCTCGTGAACTTATGCATAGGGGTTGGCACACGTTTTCGTCTTGACTCTCCGGTAGAAACTTTGGGGCACTCTTTGAAGTACTTTGTGTTGGTTTGAATAGATGAATCTGAGATTGTGTGACGCATATCGTATAATCATACCCACGGATACTTGAGGTGACATTGGAGTATCTAGGTGACATTAGGGTTTTGGTTGATTTGTGTCTTAAGGTGTTATTCTAGTACGAACTCTATGATAGATTGAACGGAAAGAATACCTTCATGTTATTTTACTACGGACTCTTGAATAGATCGATCAGAAAGAATAACTTTGAGGTGGTTTCGTACCCTACAATAATCTCTTCGTTTGTTCTCCGCTATTAGTGACTTTGGAGTGACTCTTTGTTGCATGTTGAGGGATAGTTATATGATCCAATTATGTTATTATTGTTGAGAGAACTTTCACTAGTGAAAGTATGAACCGTAGGCCTTGTTTCAACGCATTGCAATACCATTTGTGCTCACTTTTATCATTAGTTACCTTGCTTTTTTTATATTTTCAGATTACAAAAACCGTTATCTACCATCCATATTGCACTTGTATCACCATCTCTTCGCCAAACTAGTGCACCTATACAATTTACCATTGTATTGGGTGTGTTGGGGACACAAGAGACTCTTTGTTATTTGGTTGCAGGGTTGTTTGAGAGAGACCATCTTCATCCTACGCCTCCCACGGATTGATATACCTTAGGTCATCCACTTGAGGGAAATTTGCTACTGTCCTACAAACCTCTGCACTTGGAGGCCCAACAACGTCTACAAGAAGAAGGTTGTGTAGTAGACATCAACCTACGAGGTTCGGTAGTAACTTGATCAGAAGTTTCATGATCATCATCATTAGCTTCCTCACTTACTGGTGTAGCGATCACTGAAACTGATTTTAGTGATGAACTACTTTCCAATAAGGGTGAAGGTGCAATTACCTCGTCAAGTTCTACTTTCCTCCCACTCACTTCTTTCGAGAGAAACTCCTTCTCTAGAAAGGATCCATTCTTAGCAACGAATATCTTGCCTTCGGATCTGTGATAGAAGGTGTACCCAATAGTCTCCTTTGGGTATCCTATGAAGACACATTTCTTCGATTTGGATTCGAGCTTATTAGGTTGATGCTTTTTCACATAAGCATCGCAGCCCCAAACTTTAAGAAACGACAACTTGGGTTTCTTCTAAACCACGGTACACAAGGTGTCGTCTCAACGGATTTAGATGGTGCCCTATTTAATGTGAATGTAGCTGTCTCTAAAGCGTAACCCCAAAATGATAGTAGTAAATCAGTGAGAGACATCATAGATCGCACCATATCTAGTAAAGTACGATTACGATGTTCGGACACACCATTACGTTGTGGTGTTCTAGGTGGCGTGAGTTGCGAAAGTATTCCACATTGTTTCAAATGAAGTCCAAACTCATAACTCAAATATTCGCCTCCACGATCAGATTGTAGAAACTTGATTTTCTTGTTACGATGATTTTCCACTTCACTCTGGAATTCTTTGAACTTTTCAAATGTTTCAGACTTATGTTTCATTAAGTAGATATATCCATATATGCTCAAATCATCTATGAATGTGAGAAAATAATGATATCCGCCGCGAGCTTCAATGTTCATTGGACCACATACATCAGTATGTATGATTTCCAATAAGTCTGTTGCTCGCTCCATTGTTCCGGAGAACGAAGTTTTAGTCATATTGCCCATGAGGCATGGTTCACAAGTACCAAGTGATTCATAATCAAGTGATTCCAGAAGTCCATCAGAATGGAGTTTCTTCATGCGCTTTACACCAATATGACCTAAACAGCAGTGCCACAAATAAGTTGCACTATCATTATCAACTCTGCATCTTTTGGATTCAATACTATGAACATGTGTATCACTACTATCAAGATTTAGTAAAAATAGACCACTCATCAGGGGTGCATGACCATAAAAGATATTACTCATATAAATAGAACAACCATTATTCTTTGATTTAAATGAATAACCGTCTTGCATCAAACAGGATCCAGATATAATGCTCATGCTCAACGCTGGCACCAAATAACAATTATTTAAAGGAAATATGCCCTAGAGGCAATAATAAAGTTATTATTTATTTCCTTATTTCATGATGAATGTTTATTATTCATGCTAGAATTGTATTAACCGGAAACATAATACATGTGTGAATACATAGACAACCAGAGTGTCACTAGTATGCCTCTACTAGACTAGCTCGTTAATCAAAGATGGTTATGTTTCCTAACCATGAACAAAGTGTTGTTATTTGATTAACGAGGTCACATCATTAGTTGAATGATCTGATTGACATGACCCATTCCATTAGCTTAGCACCCGATCGTTTAGTATGTTGCTATTGCTTTCTTCATGACTTATACATGTTCCTATGACTATGAGATTATGCAACTCCCGTTTGCCGGAGGAACACTTTGGGTGCTACCAAACGTCACAACGTAACTGGGTGATTATAAAGGAGCATTACAGGTGTCTCCAAAGGGAGATGTTGGGTTGGCGTATTTCGAGATTAGGATTTGTCACTCTGATTGTCGGAGAGGTATCTCTGGGCCCTCTCGGTAATGCACATCACATAAGCCTTGCAAGCATTACAACTAATATGTTATTTGTGAGATGATGTATTACGGAACGAGTAAAGAGACTTGCCGGTAACGAGATTGAACTAGGTATTGGATACCGACGATCGAATCTCGGGCAAGTAACATACCGATGACAAAGGGAACAACGTATGTTGTTATGCGGTCTGACCGATAAAGATCTTCATAGAATATGTAGGAGCCAATATGGGCATCCAGGTCCCGCTATTGGTTATTGACCGGAGACGTGTCTCGGTCATGTCTACATTGTTCTCGAACCCGTAGGGTCCGCACGCTTAAGGTTACGATGACAGTTATATTATGAGTTTATGCATTTTGATATACCGAAGGTTGTTCGGAGTCCCGAGATGAGATCACGGACATGACGAGGAACTCCGGAATGGTCCGGAGATAAAGTTTGATATATATTATAATAGTGTTTGGTCACCGGAAGGGTTTCGGAAATCACCGGAAGGGGTTCCGGATGTTCCCCGAAATGTTTGGGTACGAGAACACTTTATTTGGGCCAAAGGGGAAAGCCCACAAGGTTTTTGGAAAGCGCAAAAGGAAGTTTTGCGGAGTCGAGGGGCCAGACGCCAGGGTCCCTGGCGTCTGGGTCCAGACGCCGGGATCCCTGGCGTTTGGCCCTGGAGTCCGAGAAGGACTCTTGCCTATCGGGTGAAACCGACTTTGTGAAGGCTTTAACTCCAAGTTTCGACCCCAGGGCTGAAGATATAAATAGAGGGGCAGGGCTAGCACCAAAGACAGATCAAGAAACACAAGTTGATCCACGTGATCTATTCCTTAGCCGTGTGCGGTGCCCCCAGCCACCATAGTCCTCGATAATACTGTAGCGGAGTTTAGGCGAAGCCCTGCTGCTGTAGCACATCAAGATCGTTACCACGCCGTCGTGCTGACGGAACTCTTCCCCAACACTTTGCTGGATCGGAGTCCGGGGATCGTCATCGAGCTGAACGTGTGCTCGAACTCGGAGGTGCCGTAGTTTCGGTGCTTGATCGGTTGGATCGTGAAGACGTACGACTACTTCCTCTACGTTGTGTCAACGCTTCCGCAGTCGGTCTGCGTGGATACGTAGACAATACTCTTTCCTCTCGTTGCTATGCATCACATGATCTTGCGTGTGCGTAGGAAATTGTAACGCCCGGATAATTAAGCTACAGTGAACCTCTGCTAATGATGCCACGTCACCTCGGTTACTGTTCCTAATCTCGTGTTAGTTCGAAACTGATTCAAATTCAAATTCAAAATCATCCAAAGAAAAAAAAGACCTTTCAAAATTTAAGACAAAATGTTCGGGGTGAGCAAATAAATGCCTAGGAATTTATGGTGTGGGATCCATGCCTTTATAAAAGACCTAAATACTTAAAATGAATCAAAACAGAAAACAAACAAAATATATATATAAAAGGACCCCCACACTGGGCCAGACGGCCCAGCCGGCCAGGCCACCACCGGCCCAACTGGGCAAAGGCCCAGCCGGCCACCCCCCCCATAACCCCACACCCCCAAAACCCTAACCCCACCCCGTCGCCCCACTCACCCCCCACTCCCCACTCGCTCTCCCCACCCCCCTCGCGCTGGATCTGGATCGGGAGGAGCCCGATCCCCTTCTCCCTCGCCCGGCCCCCAACACCCGCCGCCCCGTCGCTCGTCCTCACCCCCTCCTCGCCGGACGCCGTGGACGCGCGCCGTCCCGCCGCTGCCGAACGCCTCCTCGTCCTCCTCCTCGCCGGTCTTCCCCGACCGCCCCCGAGCCCATTGCCCCGTTGCCCTACTCCCCCCCCCCCCGTGAGCTCCCCCCCTTCGCCCTCCTCTCCCCCTAGGTCGCCTCGGCCGTCGCTGCTCGACGCGCTCCGGCGCCACCGTCGCCGCTCGACGCGCTCCGGCGCCACCGTCACCCGCGCCGGGCCGTCCCGCCCCCGGCCCCTCCCCGCTTCCCCGTGCGGCTCCCCTGTCGCGGCCGCCGCGCCCTTCCCCCCCTGGTCGCCTCGGCCACGTGCACGGGCACCACCGGCCGCGCCATCGCCCCGCCTCGCCTCGCGCCACAGCCGCTCGCCGTCCCTCGCCCGCTTCCTGCCCTGGCCGCACCGGCTTCGCCCGACCGCGCTCGCGCTAGGCCGGCCCCGGCGCCGCCTCGTCGTGGCCTCGCCGCTGCCATCCCCGGCGCCGGCGCCCCTCAGCGCCCGCTCGGCCCTCTCCTGGGTCGAGCGCCCGCAACGCCCCACGCCCGCTAGCCGGTAGCCTGCGCCCGCTAAGGCCCCGGGCCTATGACAGATGGGCCCCAGGCCCAGAATGTTTTAATTAAAAAAAAGGAATAAAAAAAATAATAATAATAAAAATAGTTAGATAAATAATAATTAATTAATTAATTAAAGAATTAATTAAATTAAAATAATTAATCTTGATTAGGTCAACCTAATTACTAGTTAACTTAATTAACCCCTGATTAGCCTAATCAATCAATGACATGCGGGACCCACACATAGTTGACCGAGTCAACTGCACAGTTGACTGCTGACATCAGCATGATGTCATGCTGATGTCATCCTTTACTGTTCCGGATAATGTTGAATTTAAATAATTAAATAAATCCAAAAAAATGAATTAAGTCTTTTAAAATTAATATAAAATAAACCGTAGCTCAGATGAAAAAACTTTGTACATGAAAGTTGCTCAGAACGACGAGACGAATTTGAATACGCAGCCCGTTTATCCGCCATGCATCCCTAGCATAGCGAACACGCAACTTTCCCCCTCTTTTTCATCTGTCCGAAAACGCGAAACACCGGGGATACTTTCCCGGATGTTTCCCCCCTTCACCAGTATCACCTCATACCGCGATAGGGCACCCCTAGCACCGATACTTGTCATGTCATACATCGCTATGCATCTGTTTGCTTAAATATTTATTGTTTCTTCCCCCTCTTCTCTTGCTAGACACCGAGACCGACGCCGCTGCTACCCAGTACGACTACGGTGTTGACGACCCCTCTCTCTTGCCAGAGCAACCAGGTAAGCCCCCCCTTTGATCACCAGATATCGCCTACTCTTCTCTATACTGCTTGCATTAGAGTAGTGTAGCATGTTACTGCTTCCCGTTAATCCTATACTGATGCATAGCCTGTCCTTGCTACTACTGTTGTTACCTTTACCTGCAATCCTAATGCTTAGTATAGGATGCTAGTTTATCATCAGTGGCCCTACATCCTTGTCCGTCTGCCATGCTATACTATCGGGCCGTGATCACTCGGGAGTTGATCATGGGTATATACTATATACTTTATACATGATACATGTGGTGACTAAAGACGGGTCGGCTTGAGGAGCACCCGCGAGTGGAGTTTTGAGGCGGAGCGGCAGGGCAGGTTCCGACCACCTAGGAGAGAGGTGGGCCTGGCCCTGGTCGGCGTTCGCGGATACTTAACACGCTTAACGAGATCTGGGTATTTGATCTGAGTCTGGCCATTTGGTCTATACGCACTAACCATCTACGCGGGAGTAGTTATGGGTATCCCGACGTCGTGGTATCAGCCGAAGCCTTCTTGACGTCAGCGACGGAGCGGCGCGCGCTGGATTGGACTGGAACGCCACTAGGCTAGGTCTGCTTCCGGCCGCCCACGCAACGTGCAGGTGTGCTAAGGGCGATGGGCCCAGACCCCTGGGCGCTTAGGTTTAGACCGGCGTGCTGACCTCTCTGTTGGTCTAGGTGGGGCTGCGACGTGTTGATCTTCCGAGGCCGGGCATGACCCAGGAAAGTGTGTCCGGCCAAATGGGATCGAGCGTGTTGGGGTATGTGGTGCACCCCTGCAGGGAAGTTAATCTATTCGAATAGCCGTGATCTTCGGTAACAGGACGATTTGGAGTTGTACCTTGACCTTATGACAACTAGAACCGGATACTTAATAAAACACACCCTTCCTAGTGCCAGATACAACCGGTGATCGCTCTCTCACAGGGCGACGAGGGGAGGATCATCGGTTAGGGTTATGCTATGCGATGCTACTTGGAGGTCTTCAGTCTACTCTCTTCTACATGCTGCAAGACGGAGGCTGCCAGAAGCGTAGTCTTCGAAAGGACTAGCTATCCCCCTCTTATTCCGGCTTTCTGCAGTCCAGTCCACATATAATAGCCTTATTCCAGTTGATACCAATGCATACGCATGTAGTGTAGCTCCTTGCTTGCGAGTACTTTGGATGAGTACTCACGGTTGCTTTCTCCTTCTTTTCCCTCTATCCCTTCTACCTGGTTGTCGCAACCAGATGTTGGAGCCCAGGAGCCAGACGCCACCGCCGACGACGACTCCTACTACACCGGAGGTGCCTACTACTACGTGGTGCCCACTGACGACGACCAGGAGTAGTTAGGAGGATCCCAGGCAGGAGGCCTGCGCCTCTTTCGATCTGTATCCCAGTTTGTGCTAGCCTTCTTAAGGCAAACTTGTTTAATTTATGTCTGTGCTCAGATATTGTTGCTTCCACTGACTCGTCTATGATCAAGCTCTTGTATTCGAGCCCTCGAGGCCCCTGGCTTGTAATATGATGCTTGTATGACTTATTTTATTTGTAGAGTTGTGTTGTGATATCTTCCCGTGAGTCCCTGATCTTGATCGTACACGTTTGTGTGTATGATTAGTGTACGATTGAATCGGGGGCGTCACAAGTTGGTATCAGAGCCGATTGCCTGTAGGAACCCCCCTTCCACAATCCTTGACCGAAGTCGAGTGTAGACATTGTAAAAACTTTTACTAACTTGGCCGTGTGCCTTACGGGCCCACGTCGCCATCGGGTGGTACGAGGATCTTTTACTCCTCGACCTTTACTCTGGGACTATGAACTCTCTTCTACTCGGGTTAAACGAATTTACTAACTCTGACACTAGGATCCCGTTACGACATTCACCCCAAAGTTGGATAAGCCCTAGTTATTCTTTAGAGTAGTACTTGAACATTATCCACATTGTCATTTGACTCCTGTGAAAACAACTTTGTTTTCAGATGGAACCCACGAGGCAGGTCGTGCGCCACACGACGGCCATTGGTGCCTCAGGATCACCTGCTGTGTTGGCTGAGATGATGACCTATCTGGGTTATCGCTGGCACCCTGAGTACACCGTCTATGAGGAGTATCAGGACTTCAACCAGGAGCAGTACCGTGCCATCGTCCACCTCTACTCTCGAGAGTATGACTCCACTACCGTGCTGCACACTGCTCATGGTGTTGGAGTGACTATCGATATGGCGGTCCACGATGCTGCTTATGCTGCTCTGACACGTCTCCGTGGCGAGTATCAGGAGTTGGACACCTCCCCCTTCAGGCACATTGCTATCGCATCCGATATTGGTGCGGAGGGATACTACACTGCTGCCTACTCCACTGTCACCCGAGAGCCATTCTACCATCAGAACCTGGTTCTGCATGCTGATGGGCTGGATAGAGCTAACCGAGCTATTCGCCACGAGTTGTACACCACCTGTCAGCACCTGTATCGTGCTCTGACGCTGTTGCACCCCTCTGTCCGCTCTGGTGATCTGTCGCGTTCTGCGATCTACCCTGCCTGGACCGTGATGCCCCAGGGCGTCGGCTGGCCAGATGTGGGAGGCTACTCTCCTGCATTGGGCCCTCTCCTGCCACCTGCGCATCGGGTTCCGCACCAGAGTATCCGCGGACCCCAGGCTACTCGCATGGAGGTCTTCCCTTCGCGTCACTACCAGCTGTCGGGCTACACCTACCTCCGCAGTACCGCATGGGACTGACGTAGACTTGCTTATTGGTGTTAGATGCATTCGCCGCGAGCCTGTGTGCCGCCTATGATGTCTTAGCCTATGTACCGAACTCTGTGTAACGAACTCTATGCTGATCTCTTTTGTAAGATATGCCGACTACTATGTAGTATCTATCGTGCTACGTTCATTGTGCATGTTTCATCATGAATGATTCTTGTTTTTGCAATTCCTCAATGCTGAACTACCCCTGTTAAATATTAGCAGGATGGTTAGACCAGGTGGTCGTGGTCATGGTGGCAACGCCCCACCACCGCCTGAGTACATGGCTGGTATGATCCAACAGCTTGAGATGAATCGCCAGTTCATGGAGAATATGATGGCTCAGTTTCCTCGCCCCAATATGAACCAGCAGCCAACCCCAGTGACTCTGCAGGATTTCATGCGCCTGAACCCAACTGTGTACCGCAGCTCAACTCAGCCTCTGGATGCTGATGACTGGCTCCGTGACATCACCTATGAGATGGAGTCTGCTGATGTAGCCCCTGCCAGCTATGTCACCTTTGCTTCCTTCTTCCTGAAGGGACCCGCAGCTCAATGGTGGGACAGCCACAGGCGTACTCTGCCAGCTGGAACAATCATCACCTGGCCAGACTTCCAAGCTGCCTTCCGTGCTCGCCTCATTCCTCAGGGAGTTATGGACCGGAAGAAGCGTGAGTTCCGCAACCTCACCCAAGGCAACAGAACTGTGGAAGCTTATCAGCGGGAGTTTCTGGACTTGTCCCGCTATGCTGATGAGGACATTGCAACTGATGCACGCAGACAGGAGAAGTTCCGGGATGGCCTTCAAGCTGACATCAAGCTCGCACTTCTAGTGCATGACTTTGCTGATTTCGCCACTCTGGTGAACAAAGCCATCAATGTCGAAACTGGTCTGCAGGAATACCAGAGCTCTCACAAGCGCAGCCGTGACACGGGCTCATCTTCGGGCCCGTCCTTACAGAAGCGCAAGATATGGATTCCCAACAGCATGTACCAGCCGAATGCACCTGCCCCAAGGCAGTCCTATGCTGCACCTCGTCCGCCTACGGCTCCAACTAGGCAGCCAAGGCTTCCAGCTCCACCACCCCAAGCTCCTGTTCCTACTCCCGAGAATGGTTTGTGCTTCAGGTGTGGACAACCAGGGCATCGTGCTAGGGAATGCAACCAGAACCAGAATCAACTGGCCCTTCCAGCAACTGGCCGTGGAAGCAACCAGCCCCGCAGCAACAATGCCAAGTCTTATGGTCGTGGTCATGCCAACCACGTTGATCTAAGCGAAGCTCAAGACCATCCTGCTACTGTGATGGGTACCCTCCTCGTAAATTTAGCACCAGCATCCGTTTTATTTGATACAGGTGCATCGCATTCATTCATGTCAGAAGGTTTTGCATGCTTGCACGACATTAAATGTGAGAACATGGATGCTTCACTATTAGTACACACCCCTGCGGGCCAATGTCGAACCTCCATGATTTGCAACGACGTCCCTGTAGAAATCGAAGGACTGGAATTCCTTGTCTCTCCCATCGTACTGAAGTCCTGTAGCATTGATCTCATTCTGGGAATGAATTGGTTAAAAGCGCATACTGCTTCTATAGTTTGCGCCACTAAGGTCGTCCATCTGCTACACCCTTCTGATGAAATAATAGCTTACCAAGCTCATCTAGTTCAGAACGCCGAGGCACGACTTTATTCCTTGAATGCGTTGAACGCTGCACCACTCGAGGGCATTGAAAACATTCCCGTCGTTCGTGAATTCCAAGATGTCTTCCCAGAAGAACTTCCAGGGATTCCCCCTACTAGAGCTGTCGAGTTCATCATTGACTTGAAACCTGGCACTACCCCTATAGCTAAACGACCCTACAAGATGCCGCCGCATGAACTCATTGAGATTAAGGAGGAAATCGACAAATCTCTTGTCAAAGGTTTCATTCGTCCTAGTTGCTCTCCTTGGGGAGCACCTTCTCTCTTTGTTAAGAAAAAGGATGGGACAAACCGATTAGTCCAAGACTACCGTCCTATAAACCAAGCTACCATTCAGAATAAATATCCTCTTTCTCGGATCAATGATCTTTATGATCAACTGGCTGGCTCATCAGTGTTCTCCAAACTCGACTTGAGGTTGGGTTACCACCAGATCCGTGTTCGTGAAGAGGACATCCCAAAAACTGCCTTCGTGACTCGGTATGGATCATACGAGTACACCGTCATGTCATTCGGCTTAACGAATGCTCCAGCCACCTTCTCTCGTCTGATGAATTATATATTCATGGAATACCTCGACAAGTTCGTCGTGGTTTATCTGGACGATATCCTTGTATTTTCCAAGAACGAGGAAGAACATGCTGGACATCTGCGTCTTGTGCTAGAGAAGCTTCGAGAACATCAACTGTATGCTAAGTATTCCAAGTGTGAATTCTGGCTCCCCGAAGTAACCTATCTTGGGCATGTCATCTCCAAGGATGGTATTGCCGTCAACCCTGAACGAGTTCAGGCTATTCTCGATTGGACTCCTCCGAAGAACGTC
This sequence comes from Triticum urartu, assembly GCF_056163025.1. Lineage (NCBI taxonomy): Eukaryota > Viridiplantae > Streptophyta > Magnoliopsida > Poales > Poaceae > Triticum > Triticum urartu. The sequence goes on from NC_141874.1 coordinate 432,698,228, forward strand.
AAGCAAGTCCGAAGTTTCCTCGGTCTCGCCAGCTACTGCCGTCGATTCGTCGAGAACTTCTCCAAGGTCGCCAGGCCCCTGACTAATCTGTTGCATAAGGGTGTCAAGTTTGACTGGACAAACAAGTGTCAGGAAAGTTTCCAGGCGCTCAAAGACAAGTTGACTTCTGCCCCCGTACTTGCTCCACCTGATACTAAGAAGGACTTCGTCATTTACTGTGACGCTTCCCGTCAAGGATTAGGCTGTGTCCTAATGCAAGAGCGCAGAGTGATTGCTTATGCCTCTCGTCAACTCCGCCCTCACGAAGAAAACTACCCGGTTCACGACCTCGAGCTTGCTGCTATCATTCATGCACTGAAGCAGTGGCGACATTACCTTCTCGGTAATCGTTGCGAGATCTTCACCGACCATCAAAGTCTGAAGTATCTGTTTACTCAGCCAGATTTGAACCTACGCCAGCAAAGATGGATGGAGACTGTTGCAGACTTTGACGTGGGTATATCCTATACCCCCGGCAAGGCTAATGTAATGGCTGATGCCTTGAGCCGCAAGTCTTACTGCAACCACCTCCAGGTCCACAAAGTTCAGCCCTCGCTTACCGAAGAATTTAGAAGGCTGAACCTCCATATTGTTCCTCCGGGATCACTCGCTCCCCCTCCCGAAGATTTCCCCAAACGGAACCTCCATGTTGTTTCCAAGGGTTCTCTCAATACCCTGGTTGCGAAACCAGATCTTGTGGACACCATTAAATGGATACAGAAATGTGACGATGAAGTCCTCAAGATTAAGCGCGACCTCAAAAAAGGAAAGCCCTCATTCTTCACGATCGCCGACGATGGCGCCTTGTATTTCAAAGGCCGCCTAGTGGTACCATGTTTGAAGAAAAACCTGGATAAGACTAAAAGGGTTATGCAAGAAGCCCATGATACGCCTCTGTCCATCCATCCTGGTAGTACAAAGATGTACCAGGATATTCGTCAAAGATTCTGGTGGTCTAATATGAAGCAGGACATTGCTCGTTATGTTGCTGAGTGTGACGTTTGTCGCCGAATCAAAGCAGAGCATCAAAGGCCTGCCGGAACTCTGCAACCTATCTCTATTCCTGAATGGAAATGGGACCATGTTGAAATGGACTTCGTCACTGGATTTCCCAAATCGCAGAAAGGTAATGATGCTATTCTTGTCGTCATTGACCGGCTTTCCAAAGTTGCCCATTTTCTGGCGGTCAAAGAGACAATCACTGCTAGTCAGCTTGCTACTCTCTACATGGCCAGAATTGTTTCACTTCACGGTATTCCACTGGTTATCAGTTCAGACCGTGGCAGCTTATTCACTTCAAGGTTTTGGGCGAGTTTCCAAGAAGCTATGGGAACTCATCTGTCGTTCAGTACTGTGTTTCATCCTCAGTCGCAAGGACAGGTTGAACGTGTCAACCAAGTTCTCGAAGACATGCTTCGAGCTTGTGTAATCTCATTCGGCAAGAAATGGGAGGAATCTCTTCCATATGCCGAGTTCTCTTATAATAATAGCTATCAAGCTAGTCTGAAGATGTCCCCCTTCGAAGTGCTATATGGACGAAAGTGTCGAACCCCCCTGAACTGGTCAGAAACTGGGGAACGTCCACTCTTCGGTCCGGATATTATCCAGCAGGCCGAAGAACAAGTTCGCATTATTCGCGAGAATCTCAAGACTGCTCAGTCACGTCAGAAAAGTCAGTATGACCGTCATCACCAAGACATGGTCTATCAACCTGGCGAAAAGGCTTATCTTCGAGTTACACCAATGAAGGGTGCACACCGCTTCGGGATCAAAGGAAAGTTAGCTCCCCCCTATATCGGTCCCATCACTATTCTCGAAAGGCGTGGAAAGGTGGCATATCAACTGGAGCTTCCGCCGAACCTTTCTCAGGTTCACGATGTGTTCCACGTGTCACAACTCCGACGCTGCTTCAAGGACCCAATCCGAGCAGTGGACCATGAAGTGCTCGAATTGCAACAGGACCTCTCCTATAAAGAGCATCCGGTCCGCATTATCGACCAAGCTGAACGCCGCACCCGTCAGAAGGCGATCAAGTTCCTCAAGGTCCAGTGGTCGAATCACTCTGAAGATGAAGCCACCTGGGAACGCGAGGATCGTCTTCGCGATGAATACCCTGCACTGTTTCCTTCTACCTCCTAAATCTCGGGACGAGATTTCTTGTAGTGGAGGAGTTTTGTAACGCCCGGATAATTAAGCTACAGTGAACCTCTGCTAATGATGCCACGTCACCTCGGTTACTGTTCCTAATCTCGTGTTAGTTCAAAACTGATTCAAATTCAAATTCAAAATCATCCAAAGAAAAAAAAGACCTTTCAAAATTTAAGACAAAATGTTCGGGGTGAGCAAATAAATGCCTAGGAATTTATGGTGTGGGATCCATGCCTTTATAAAAGACCTAAATACTTAAAATGAATCAAAACAGAAAACAAACAAAAAATATATATAAAAGGACCCCCCCCCACTGGGCCAGACGGCCCAGCCGGCCAGGCCACCACCGGCCCAACTGGGCAAAGGCCCAGCCGGCCACCCCCCCCATAACCCCACACCCCCGAAACCCTAACCCCACCTCGTCGCCCCACTCACCCCCCACTCCCCACTCGCTCTCCCCACCCCCCCTCGCGCTGGATCTGGATCGGGAGGAGCCCGATCCCCTTCTCCCTCGCCCGGCCCCCAACACCCGCCGCCCCGTCGCTCGTCCTCACCCCCTCCTCGCCGGACGCCGTGGACGCGCGCCGTCCCGCCGCTGCCGAACGCCTCCTCGTCCTCCTCCTCGCCGGTCTTCCCCGACCGCCCCCGAGCCCATTGCCCCGTTGCCCTACTCCCCCCCGTGAGCTCCCCCCCTTCGCCCTCCTCTCCCCCTAGGTCGCCTCGGCCGTCGCCGCTCGACGCGCTCCGGCGCCACCGTCGCCGCTCGACGCGCTCCGGCGCCACCGTCACCCGCGCCGGGCCGTCCCGCCCCCGGCCCCTCCCCGCTTCCCCGTGCGGCTCCCCTGCCGCGGCCGCCGCGCCCTTCCCCCCCTGGTCGCCTCGGCCACGTGCACGGGCACCACCGGCCGCGCCATCGCCCCGCCTCGCCTCGCGCCACAGCCGCTCGCCGTCCCTCGCCCGCTTCCTGCCCTGGCCGCACCGGCTTCGCCCGACCGCGCTCGCGCTAGGCCGGCCCCGGCGCCGCCTCGTCGTGGCCTCGCCGCTGCCATCCCCGGCGCCGGCGCCCCTCAGCGCCCGCTCGGCCCTCTCCTGGGTCGAGCGCCCGCAACGCCCCACGCCCGCTAGCCGGTAGCCTGCGCCCGCTAAGGCCCCGGGCCTATGACAGATGGGCCCCAGGCCCAGAATGTTTTAATTAAAAAAAAGGAATAAAAAAATAATAATAATAAAAATAGTTAGATAAATAATAATTAATTAATTAATTAAAGAATTAATTAAATTAAAATAATTAATCTTGATTAGGTCAACCTAATTACTAGTTAACTTAATTAACCCCTGATTAGCCTAATCAATCAATGACATGCGGGACCCACACATAGTTGACCGAGTCAACTGCACAGTTGACTGCTGACATCAGCATGATGTCATGCTGACGTCATCCTTTACTGTTCCGGATAATGTTGAATTTAAATAATTAAATAAATCCAAAAAAATGAATTAAGTCTTTTAAAATTAATATAAAATAAACCGTAGCTCAGATGAAAAAACTTTGTACATGAAAGTTGCTCAGAACGACGAGACGAATTTGAATGCGCAGCCCGTTTATCCGCCACGCATCCCTAGCATAGCGAACACGCAACTTTCCCCCTCTTTTTCATCTGTCCGAAAACGCGAAACACCGGGGATACTTTCCCGGATGTTTCCCCCCTTCACCAGTATCACCTCATACCGCGATAGGGCACCCCTAGCACCGATACTTGTCATGTCATACATCGCTATGCATCTGTTTGCTTAAATATTTATTGTTTCTTCCCCCTCTTCTCTCGCTAGACACCGAGACCGACGCCGCTGCTACCCAATACGACTACGGTGTTGACGACCCCTCTCTCTTGCCAGAGCAACCAGGCAAGCCCCCCCTTTGATCACCAGATATCGCCTACTCTTCTCTATACTGCTTGCATTAGAGTAGTGTAGCATGTTACTGCTTCCCGTTAATCCTATACTGATGCATAGCCTGTCCTTGCTACTACTGTTGTTACCTTTACCTGCAATCCTAATGCTTAGTATAGGATGCTAGTTTATCATCAGTGGCCCTACATCCTTGTCCGTCTGCCATGCTATACTATCGGGCCGTGATCACTCGGGAGTTGATCACGGGTATATACTATATACTTTATACATGATACATGTGGTGACTAAAGACGGGTCGGCTTGAGGAGCACCCGCGAGTGGAGTTTTGAGGCGGAGCGGCAGGGCAGGTTCCGACCACCTAGGAGAGAGGTGGGCCTGGCCCTGGTCGGCGTTCGCGGATACTTAACACGCTTAACGAGATCTGGGTATTTGATCTGAGTCTGGCCATTTGGTCTATACGCACTAACCATCTACGCGGGAGTAGTTATGGGTATCCCGGCGTCGTGGTATCAGCCGAAGCCTTCTTGACGTCAGCGACGGAGCGGCGCACGCTGGATTGGACTGGAACGCCACTAGGCTAGGTCTGCTTCCGGCCGCCCACGCAACGTGCAGGTGTGCTAAGGGCGATGGGCCCAGACCCCTGGGCGCTTAGGTTTAGACCGGCGTGCTGACCTCTCTGTTGGTCTAGGTGGGGCTGCGACGTGTTGATCTTCCGAGGCCGGGCATGACCCAGGAAAGTGTGTCCGACCAAATGGGATCGAGCGTGTTGGGGTATGTGGTGCACCCCTGCAGGGAAGTTAATCTATTCGAATAGCCGTGATCTTCGGTAACAGGACGATTTGGAGTTGTACCTTGACCTTATGACAACTAGAACCGGATACTTAATAAAACACACCCTTCCTAGTGCCAGATACAACCGGTGATCGCTCTCTCACAGGGCGACGAGGGGAGGATCATCGGTTAGGGTTATGCTATGCGATGCTACTTGGAGGTCTTCAGTCTACTCTCTTCTACATGCTACAAGACGGAGGCTGCCAGAAGCGTAGTCTTCGAAAGGACTAGCTATCCCCCTCTTATTCCGGCTTTCTGCAGTCCAGTCCACATATAATAGCCTTATTCTAGTTGATACCAATGCATACGCATGTAGTGTAGCTCCTTGCTTGCGAGTACTTTGGATGAGTACTCACGGTTGCTTTCTCCTTCTTTTCCCTCTATCCCTTCTACCTGGTTGTCGCAACCAGATGTTGGAGCCCAGGAGCCAGACGCCACCGTCGACGATGACTCCTACTACACCGGAGGTGCCTACTACTACGTGGTGCCCGCTGACGACGACCAGGAGTAGTTAGGAGGATCCCAGGTAGGAGGCCTGCGCCTCTTTCGATCTGTATCCCAGTTTGTGCTAGCCTTCTTAAGGCAAACTTGTTTAATTTATGTCTGTGCTCAGATATTGTTGCTTCCGCTGACTCGTCTATGATCGAGCTCTTGTATTCGAGCCCTCGAGGCCCCTGGCTTGTAATATGATGCTTGTATGACTTATTTTATTTGTAGAGTTGTGTTGTGATATCTTCCCGTGAGTCCCTGATCTTGATCGTACACGTTTGTGTGTATGATTAGTGTACGATTGAATCGGGGGCGTCACAGAATTTTTTTGAAATTACTACGAAACCCAACATTATTTACGTCCAATACTAATCCCTAAGGTAGATGTAGAGGTAGCGTACCGACAGCGATCACATCGACTTTGGAACCATTTCCCATGTGCATCGTCACCTCGTCCTTAGCCAATCTTTGCTTAATCCGTAGCCCCTGTTTCAAGTTGCAAATTTTAGCAACAAAACTAGTATCAAATACCCAGGCACTACTGTGAGAATTAGTAAGGTACACATCAATAACATGTATATTAAATATACCTTTCACTTTTCATCCTTCTTCTCCGCCAAATACTTGGGGCAGTTCCGCTTCCAGTGACCAGTTCCTTTGCAGTAGAAGCACTCAGTCTCAGGCTTAGGTCCAGACTTGGGTTTCTTCACTTGAGCAACAACTGGCTTGCGGTTCTTCTTGAAGTTCCCCTTCTTCCCTTTACCTTTTTTCTTGAAACTGGTGGTCTTGTTGACCATCAACACTTGATGCTCCTTCTTTATTTCTACCTCTGCAGCCTTTAGCATTGCGAAGAGCTCGGGAATCGTCTTATCCATCCCTTACATATTATAGTTCATCACGAAGCTCTTGTAGCTTGGTGGCAGTGATTGAAGAACTCTGTCAATGACACTACCATCAGGAAGATTAACTCCCAGTTGAGTCAAGTGGTTGTGGTACCCAGACATTCTGACTATATGTTCACTGACAGAACTATTCTCCCCCATCTTGCAGCTGTAGAACTTATTAGAGACTTCATATCTCTCAATCCGGGCATTTGCTTGAAATATTAACTTCAACTCCTGGAACATCTCATATGCTCCATGACGTTCAAAATATCGTTGAAGTCCCGGTTCTAAGCCGTAAAGCATGACACACTGAACTATCGAGTAGTCATCAGCTTTGCTCTGCCAGGTGTTCATAACATCTGGCGTTGCTCCTGCAGCGGGTTTGTCACCTAGCGGTGCTTCCAGGACGTAATTCTTCTATGCAGCAATGAGGATAATCCTCAAGTTACGGACCCAGTCCGTGTAGTTTTTACCATCATCTTTCAACTTAGCTTTCTCTAGGAACGCATTAAAATTCAACGAAACAACATCACAGGCCATCTATCTACAACAACATAGACATGCAAAATACTATCAGGTACTAAGTTCATGATAAATTAAAGTTCAATTAATCAAATTACTTAAGAACTCACACTTAAATAGACATCCCTTTAATCATCTAAGTGATCACGTGATCCACATCAACTAAACCATGTCCGATCATCACGTGAGATGGAGTAGTTTCTATGGTGAACATCACTATGTTGGTCATACCTACTATATGATTCACGCTCGACCTTTTGGTCTCCAGTGTCCTGAGGCCATATCTGCATATGCTAGGCTCGTCAAGTTTAACCCGAGTATTCTGCGTGTGCAAAACTGGCTTGCACCTGTTGTATGTGAACGTAGAGCTTATCACACCCGATCATCATGTGGTGTCTCGGCACGATGAACTTTAGCAATGGTGCATACTCAGGGAGAACACTTATACCTTGAAATTTAGTGAGAGATCATCTTATAATGCTACCGCCGAACTAAGCAAAATAAGATGCATAAAGGATAAACATCACATGCAATCAATCTAAGTGATATGATATGGCCATCGTCATCTTGTGCCTTTGATCTCCATCTCCAAAGCACCGACATGATCACCATCGTCACCGGCTTGACACCTTGATCTCCATCGAAGCATCGTTGTCGTCACGCCAACTATTGCCTCCTCGACTATCGCTACCGCTTAGTGATAAAGTAAAGCAATTACATGACGATTGCATTTCATACAATAAAGCGACAACCATATGGCTCCTGCCAGTTGCCGATAACTGTGTCACAAAATATGATCATCTCATACAATAAAATTTAGCATCATGTCTAGACCATATCACATCACCACATGCCCTGCAAAAACAAGTTAGACGTCCTCTACTTTGTTGTTGCAAGTTTTACGTGGCTGCTACGGGCTGAGCAAGAACCGTTATTACCTACGCATCAAAAAACCACAACGTGGTATAGTGATTGCTTAATGATCTTCAGAAAGAACCCTGTTCATTGAATCCGATTCAACTAAAGCTGGAGAAACAGACACCCACTAGCCACCTGTGTGCGAAGCACGTCGGTAGAACCAATCTCTCGTAAGTGTACGCGTAATGTCGGTCTGGGACGCTTCATCCAACAATGCCGCTGAATCAAGAATCAACTAGTGACGGCAACCAATATGTATATACCCACGCCCACAACTCCTTTGGGTTCTACTCGTGCATATGACATCTACGCATAAACCTGGCTCGGACGCCACTGTTGGGGAACGCAGTAATTTCAAAAAATTCCTACGCACATGCAAGATCATGGTGATGCATAGCAACGAGAGGGGAGAGTATCGTCTACATACCCTTGTAGACCGTAAGCGGAAGCGTTATGACAACGCGGTTGATGTAGTCGTACGTCTTCACGATCGACCGATCTAGCACGGAAGGTACGACACCTCCGCGATCTGCACACGTTCAGCTCGATGACGTCCCGCAAACTCACGATCCAGTAGAGCTTTGAGGGAGAGTTTCCTCAGCACGACGGCGTGATGACGGCGATGATGATGCTTACAAAACAACGCTTCGCCTAAGCACCACTACGATATAACCGAGGTGGATTGTGGTGGAGGGGGGCACCACACACGGCTAAAAAATCAATGATCAACTTCTGAGTCTATGGGGTGCCCCCTCCCCCGTATATAAAGGAGTGGAGGAGGGGGAGAGGCCGGCCCTCCTAGGCGCGCCCCAAGGGGAGTCCTATTCCCACCGGGAGTAGGACTCCAACCCTTCCAAGAGTAGGAGTAGGAGAGAGGGAAGAAGGAGAGAGGGGGAAGGAAAGGGGGGCGCCGCCCTCCCCCCCTCCTTATCCAATTCGGACTAGAGGGGGAGGGGCGCGCGGCCTACCCTGGCTGCCCCTCCTCTTCTCCACTAAGGCCCAATAGGACCATTACACTTCCCGGGGGTTCCGGTAACCCCCGGTACTCCGGTATTTGTCCGAACTTGACCGGAACCCTTCCGAAGTTCAAACATAGTCATCCAATATATCAATCTTTATGTCTCGACCATTTCGAGACTCCTCGTCATGTCCATGATCATATCCGGGACTCCAAACTACCTTCGGTACATCAAAACACATAAACTCATATTACCGATCGTCACCGAACGTTAAGCGTGCGGACCCTATGGGTTCGAGAACTATGTAGACATGACCGAGACTCGTCTCCAGTCAATTACCAATAGCGGAACCTAGATGCTCATATTGGCTCCTACTTATTCTACAAAGATCTTTATCGATCAAACCGCATAACAACATACGTTGTTCCTTTTGTCATCGGTATGTTACTTGCCCGAGATTCGATCGTACACTAATCATACACGCAAATATGTACGATCAAGATCAAGGACTCACAGGAAGATATCACAACACAACTCTAGACACAAATTAAAATAATACAAGCTTTATATTACAAGCCAGGGGCCTCGAAGGCTCGAATACACAAGAGTCAGCGGAAGCAACAATATCTGAGTACAGACATGAGTTAAACAAGATTGTCTTAAGAAGGCTAGCACAAAAGCAACAATAATCGAAAAGGCAAGGCCTCCTGCCTGGGAGCCTCCTAACTACTCCTAGTCGTCGGCGGTCTTCACGTAGTAGTAGGCATCCTCCGGGTAGTAGTAGACATCAATGGCGTCATCTGGCTCCTGGGCTCCGTCATCTGGTCGCAACAATCAGGTATGAGGGAAAAGAAGTAGCAAAGCAACCGTGAGTACTCATCCAAAGTATTCGCAAGACTTACATCAGATCTAAACTAAGTATGCATCTGTATCAAAGGAATGGGTTGTATCTGTGGACTAAACTGCAGAATGCCAGAAGGGAAGGGGAAAGCCTAGCCTATCAAAGACTAGCATCTTCTGAAAACCACCATCTTGCAGCAACAGGAGGGAGTAGAGTAACATAAAGTAAAGTAGCAGTAGAGTTATCAACCTCGGCCAGAGATCCTTTCTCGACTCCCTGCGAGAAAGCAATCCCAGAGCCATACTATCCATTTCTCATCACCATCCATTTCTCATCACAATCCATTTCTCATCACAAGTATCCAGTTCTAGTTGTATCGATCGGGATACAACTCCAAGTGTTCGTTACCGTAGGACAGGGTATCGATAGATGTTTTCTTCCCTGCAGGGGTGCACCAACTTACCCACCACGCTCGATTAACTTCGACCGGACACACTTTCCTGGGTCATGCCCGGCCTCGGCCAAACAATACGTCGCAACCCGACCTAGGCTTAATAGAGAGGCCAGCACGCCGGACTAAACCTATGCCCCCAGGGGTCATGGGCCATCTCCCCGGGAACTCCTGCACGTTGCGTGGGCGGCCGATGAGCAGACCTAGCTACTTCCTTAAAAAAAGGAGCTTACCAGTCCAACCCGGCGCGCGCCACTCAGTCGCTGACGTCTATTAAGTTTCAGCTGATGTATACGGCGCAGAACGCCCATACTATGCCCACGTGATGGTTAGTGCTATCAGGCCAGAGGCCTCTCGGATCAAATATCCAAATCGTAGTGGATTAGGAACGCGCAGTAACAAGCAGAGACTCACGAAAGGTGTGACCCCGTTGCCCTGTCTCGAGGACTTGCGGCAAGGGCTAGGAATGCCCGGCCATGCCTCGTAATTATCTCGCGGGCACCTTCCAGGTCCGCCCGACTCCACATCACTCGCAATTAAGCTCGCATGGGTACCCCTCAGGGCCAACCCGTCTTTAGTAACAAGGTCCAGTGCAAAGTCATAGTAACCATAGTAACCGTGTGTCTAACACCAAGGGGGAAAACCTGAGAAATCACCCTTGTCGGATTCCCACTCGATGTAAACATCAAGGTGAACGTAAGAGAAACCACCCTCGAGGTTTACACTTGAGGGGTTGCACGATAGAGTCGTATCGAAAGTGGTTAAGGAGAAAATCACCCTCGATGACCACGACCGAATAGCTACACTACAGAGATCTCATCAGGAGTGACGTAAGAGGTTCCACCCTCGGCACTCGATGGTAACTCTGCAAAGTCATACAACTAGGGGGGCTGATGTGCGGTGTCGGGGCCTGGACGTCGATCACGTTGATCGAGTCATCGAACATAAAGAGAGGCAACTGGGACAAGGTGGGGGTCACTGATGGATCACTATACTAAGCAGTTTAGGATAAGCAGGTAAGGTGTGAAAGCAGGTAACAAAAACAGGCTATGCATCAGAGTAAGATCATACAAAAAGCAGTAGCAGTTCTAACGCAGGCATGAGAGGGAAAGAAATGGGCGATATCGGAATGCTCAAGGGGGGTTTGCTTGCCTGGTTGCTCAGACAAGAAGGAGGGGTCGCCGTCGACGTAGTTGAACACAGTGGCATCAGCGGCAGTCTCAGGGTCTACCGAAGAGAAGAGGGGGGAGAAACAGTAAATACATAGCAAGCAAGAGCATAACAGGACAACAGGCGGAGCTAGATGTGTTCTAACACGGTGCTATACGTTACCGGCGAAGGGGGATAACATTCAGGAATGTTTTCCCAGGTTTAGCATTTTCGGACAAATGAAACGAAGGGGAAATGTTGCATGTTCAGGTAGTTAGGGGCATGTGGCAGACGAACGGATCGCGTATTCAGATTCGTCTCGTCGTTCTGAGCAACTTTCATATAGAAAACATTTTCATCGAAGTTACGGATTATTTTCTATGAATTATTAAAGTTTATTACATTTTATGAATTTTCAGGTATATTATTAATTCAAAAAAGATTAAATGGGAAAAAGCTGGAGGTACCCGAAAGTGTACCCATCAAGTGGCTGTTGAGGCTGACAGCGGGCCAATGGCGCCCGGCTGACCAAGTCAAAGGTTGACTGGTCCACCCATGAACAGTGCCAGTGGGGGCCCGGTTGTCATTTTCACATCTTAACAGATTGTTCTAAAAAATAAACCAACTGGTTGCGGGGCCGCTGCCAGTGACTAATTAGTGGGGTGTGTGGTTAAATACTAATTGGGGTTATCCTAATTTAATTGGGTCGGCCCCAGCGGCAGAGGTACAAAGCCTCCAGGAGGGGGGTTTGCTTGCCTGTGCGCACGCACAGGCAGAGGCCGGCCATGGCCGAGCGGTAGGCGGCGGTGGCCGGAGCTCGGCCGGCAACGGCGACCGGCGCAGTGGCGCGGCGAGCGGTGGCGGCCGGTCGGACGCGGCTGGCTGGGCGGCGTGCAGGCGTTAGCGGGGGCGCGTGGGCGGGCGCCGGAGCGAGGCCGCGCGTGCGGGACCGCGGGATTGGCCGGGCGCGGCGAGCAGATCCGGCGAGCGCTAGGCGGAGCAGGAGGGCGCGAGCAGGCGGTAGTGGCGCCATGCTGCAGCGGTAGCGGAGCGGCCGCGGGCGAGACAAGAGCAAAACGCAGCAGCGGGGGAAACAGGGCCTCGAGCGGACAGGGGCGACGGCGGCGCGGCCCGCGCGAGGCGAGGCCGAGCGGGCAGAGGCGAGGAGGGCGGCCGGGCGTGCGAGCGCAGGGCAGGGGCATCGCGGGGACGCGACTACGGTCGCTGGCCGAGAACCCAGGACGCGAGTAGCGCAGCCTAAGGGTGCGGCCACGACGAGCATCGACCATGGTGGCTACAACGACAGCAACAAAGGGGAAGGGGAGAGTTGGGGAGGCAGTGCGGGACGACGGCGATGCAGTGCGGCGGCCGCAGGTGAGGAAGACGCAGCGGTGACGAGCGTACAGGGCCTCCCTGCTCGATTTGATGCACGTAGGCGAAGGAGACGGCGGCGGTGAAGTTCACGGACATCCCCCCAAGCGCCGGGGAGCATGGTGGCCACGGGATCGACGGATCCATGGTGATGTGTGGTTCGGCCTCAAGCGGGGGAGGAGAGATTGAGACGAGCGAGGGGATTGGGGGAGCTAGGGTTTCGCAGAGGGGTCGATGCCGACCTAGTAGACGCCGGGGATGTGGCGGATGGCCGGCACGTGGCCATCCGCGGCCACGGACGCCGGGCGCGCGACCAGCACGCCGCTATGAGCAGTAGGAAGGAGAAACAGGGGGTGTTGGGCTGGGCTAGTCCTAGGGACAGGGGGGTTTTGGTTTCTTTTCTATTGTTTTCTCCTTTTCCTTTTCTGTAATTAACTAGCTACTGTTTTCGATTTAATTGTAAGACTAAAAGAGTTTTGCTAGATATGAGACTTGTCACATAAATCAAGCACATTATTTATAGAAGTCACAAAAAGTTTGAGGCCAAAAGGAGTTGTCTAACCATTTTTAGAAATTGAAAAGGCCAATTTTAAATGCTGCTGGACCACTAAATAATTTCCAGGGGCACTTTGGGAATCCAAAAGAGGTTGGTTCGAACATGACAATGATCAAGTGAATTTATAGGATATTGTGAACATAGATTTCATGTCTGACAAATATGAATTTTTGACTTTAGATTAGATTTGAATTTGAATTGTGATTTGGGATCAAGTGAAGATTAGCAACAATAACTTGGTGACATGGCACCATTAACAGGGGATTACTGTAGCAAGACACTGGGGTGTTACAAATCTCCCCCACTACAAGAAATCTCGTCCCGAGATTTAAGTGGGGAAGTAAAGAGTAACTTTGGGAGAACTGGCCCTTATAGGGTTAATTATCTGATGAACAATTCAGGGAATGTGGCAGAAGTATCTCTCGAGTTGAAACTTAAGAAAACATCAAGAGCAAAATATGAAGGTACAATAGGAAGTTTCAAGCGAATGGACAAACGATCGATACCTGAACAGAGTGTGAGAAGGGGGTTCAGAGCATCGGGAATAGATCATCTCTCGGACGGTGGCTCGTGACAACACACAAAGCCAAGAGCAAATGATACTTCGGAATAAAGGATAAACAGGAGAGTCAGGTTTCGATCCTATGGAACTGTGGGTTATGGGCCCACCATGTGGGTTAAAAGCAGGAAGGGCGCTAGCATTTTGCACAGTCATGGTAGCAAGGCAGGTCAGAGCATAGACTGTCAATTATGTTGGCAACAACGTTGGTACCAAGGGCGAGGGACGAAGAGAACCATTCTCCTGCTCGCAAGACGAGGCGGACCAATAGGCAAAGTTCTCGTCCATCGGTGGTTACCGGAATGTCATCAACAATAGTAACAGGGTCTTACTGACAGAGTTTGTACACCGAGGTGTTTACATAAGGATGGAATTATCACTGCCCAGACAAGTTAGATTACAAGAAAGGTGAAACAAAACAATGGAAAGGACAATGTGATTATTATGATAATCAGACCAATGGAAAGGAAAGGTGTTTATACCCAAGTATTAGGGTATAACTTTCCCAAGGAAAGGCAGAGCATGATAGGGCTCCAAGTATTAAACCATTTAGACAAAGGGGCAAGAAATTTATGAGGTTTACCCATACAACGGTGTTTGGATAATTGATCAAGAAACATTTAGTATTATGCTTCCGATGTTCTTGTTGATATTCGGATACCACAGTCATGCTTCGATGCAGCTATGATATGGTGTCAAGTAAAGATTGGGTTCGAAGATCTCAAGAGATACCGAGAAACAATTCCAAGATTATCTCGGAACGTAAGGTACAACCAAACAAAAATCAGGTACGTGTTGGCAGGAAGTCAAGGACGTTGTCGATGATAACACAATCATCGAGGGGGGAGGATGGTATTTCTCATCATGAATTTGATTGATATCCTGAAACAGGCCAGTATATTGATGGGGATTACGACAGATTTTGTCGAGGTACTATGAAGAGGCCATTGAACGGCGACGACATCAAGCAAAAGGAACGATGAAGCGAAAAGTTATTGGAACCACGGATGCGACACAAGCTCGAAATCAAGCTTGTTATTTGAGGTGAAATAATAAGATGAGGAAGATCGACGTAAGCTTAGCTCGTCGTCGGAAGTTGTGCTCCGGGAAGAAGGACCGGGTAGCACAGTTAAAATTAGCTCGATAGTGATATAGCCGATCAGGCTAGGAATGATGTGATGGTGTTGATCGTGTTTTTCTCGTGAGAGAGGCTTAGTCAATGGGTCTGCAACATTCAGATCCGTATGTATCTTGCAAATCTCTATGTCTCCCTCCTTGACTTGATCACGGATGGAATTGACGCTTCTCTTGATGTTCTTGGTTCTCTTGTGAAATCTGGATTCCTTTGCCAAGGCAATTGCACCAGTATTGTCACAAAAGATTTTCATTGGACCCGATGCACTAGGTATGACACCTAGATCGGATATGAACTCCTTCATCCAGACTCCTTCATTTGCTGCTTTCAAAGCAGCTATGTATTCCTTCTTCACACGTAGATCCCGCCACTACGCTTTGCTTAGAGCTGCACCAACAGACAGCTCCACCATTCAATAAAAATACGTATCCGGATTGTGACTTAGAGTAATCCGGATCAGTGTCAAAGCTTGCATCGACGTAACCGTTTACGACAAGCTCTTTGTCACCTCCATAAATGAGAAACATATCCTTAGTCCTTTTCAGGTATTTCAGGATGTTCTTGACCGCTGTCCAGTGATCCACTCATGGATTACTTTGGTACCTCCCTGCTAAACTAATATCAAGGCACACATCAGGTCTAGTACACAGCATTTCATACATGATAGAACCTATGGCTGAAGCATAGGCAATGACTTTCATTTTCTCTCTATCTTCTGCAGTGGTCGGGCATTGAGTCTGACTCAACTTCACACCTTGTAACACAGGCAATAACCCTTTCTTTGCTTGATCCATTTTGAACTTCTTCAAAACTTTATCAAGGTATGTGCTTTCTGAAAGTCCAATTAAGCATCTTGATCTCTCTCTATAGATCTTGATGCCCAATATATAAGCAGCTTTGCTACGCTCCAATGTATCTATAATTTTTTATTGTTACATGCTATTATATTATCTGTTTTGGATGTTTAATGGGCTTTAATTTATCTTTTTATATTATTTTGGGACTAACCTACTAACCAAAGGCCCAGTGCAAATTGCTGTTTTTTCGCCTATTTCAGTGTTTCATAGAAAAGGAATATCAAACGGAATACAAACGGAATGAAACGTTTGGGAGAGTTATTGTTGGAACAAACATGGTCCAGGAGACTTGGAGTGACCGTCAAGAAAGAAGCGAGGAGGCCACGAGGCAGGGGGCGCGCCCAGGGGGGCAGGCGCGCCCTCACCCTCGTGGGCCCCTCGTAGCTCCACCGACGTACTTCTTCCTCCTATATATACCCATATACCCCAAAAACAGCTAGGAGAACCACGGAACCCTATTTCCACCGCCGCAACCTTCTGTACCCGTGAGATCCCATCTTGGGGCCTTTTTCGGCGCTCCGCCGGAGGGGGAATCAATCACGGAGGGCTTCTACATCAACACCATAGCCTCTCTGATGATGTGTGAGTAGTTTACCACACACCTTCGGGTCCATAGTTATTAGCTAGATGGCTTCTTTTCTCTCTTTGAATCTCAATACAAAGTTCTCCTCGATCTTCTTGGAGATCTATTCGATGTAATTCTTTTTGTGGTGTGTTTGTCGAGATCTGATGAATTGTGGGTTTATGATCAAGATTATCTATGAACAATATTTGATTCTTCTCTGAAATCTTTTATGTATGATTTGTTATCTTTGCAAGTCTCTTCGAATTATCAGTTTGGTTTGGCCTACTAGATTCATCTTTCTTGCAATGGGAGAAGTGCTTAGCTTTGGGTTCAATCTTGCGGTGTCCTTTCCCAGTGACAGTAAGGGCAGCAAGGCACGTATTGTATTGTTGCCATCGAGGATAAAAAGATGGGGTTTATATCATATTGCTTGAGTTTATCCCTCTACATCATGTCATCTTGCCTAATGCGTTACTCTGTTCTTATGAACTTAATACTCTAGATGCATGCTGGATAGCAGTCGATGTGTGGAGTAATAGTAGTAGATGCAGAATCGTTTCGGTCTAGTTGTCACGGATATTATGCCTATATACATGATCATGCCTAGATATTCTCATAATTATGCACTTTTCTATCAATTGCTCAACAATAATTTGTTTACCCACCATAATACTTATGCTATCTTGAGAGAAGCCACTAGTGAAACCTATGGCCACCGGGTCTATTTTCCATCATACAAGTTTCCAATCTATTTTACTTTGCAATCTTTACTTTCAATCTATATCATAAAAATACCAAAAATATTTATCTTATTATCTCTATCAGATCTCACTTTTGCAAGTGGCCGTGAAGGGATTGACAACCCCTTTATCGCGTTGGTTGCAAGGTTCTTATTTGTTTGTGTAGGTGCGGGGTGACCTGCGTGTAGTCTCCTACTGGATTGATACCTTGATTCTCAAAAAGTGAGGGAAATACTTACGCTACTTTACTGCATCACCCTTTCCTCTTCAAGGGAAAACCAGCGCAGTGCTCAAGAGGTAGCAAGAAGGATTTCTGGCGCCGTTGTCGGGGAGATCTACGCACAAGTCAAGACATACCAAGTACCCATCACAAACTCTTATCCCTCGCATTACATTATTTGCCATTTGCCTCTCGTTTTCCTCTCGCACACTTCATCCTTGCCGTTTTATTTGCCCTCTTTTTCCGTTCGCCTTTTTTTCGCTCGCTCCTTGTGTACTTGTGTGTTGGATTGTTTGTCACGATGGCTCAAGATAATACTAAATTGTGTGATTTTTCCAATACCAACAATAATGATTTTATTAGCACTCTGATTGCTCCTATTACCAATGTTGAATCTTCTGAAATTAATAGTACTTTGCTGAATCTTGTCATGAAAGATCCATTTTCTGGCCTTCCTAGTGAAGATGCCGCTACCCAACTAAACAGCTTTGTTGATTTGTGGGATATGCAAAAGAAGAAAGATGTGGATAATGATATTGTTAAATTGAAGCTATTTCCGTTTTCGCTTAGAGATCGTGCTAAAACTTGGCTTTCGTCTTTGCCTAAAAATAGTATTGATTCTTGGAACAAGTGCAAAGATGCTTTTATCTCTAAGTATTTTCCTCCCGCTAAGATCATCTCCCTTAGAAACGATATTACAAATTTTAAGCAACTTGATCATGAGCATGTTGCACAAGCTTGGGAGAGGATGAAATTAATGATACGTAATTGCCCTACACATGGTTTGAATTTGTGGATGATCATACAAAAAATTTATGTTGGATTGAATTTTGCTTCTAGAAATCTTTTAGATTCAGCCACGGGAGGCACTTTTATGGAAATCACTCTAGGAGAAGCTACCAAACTCCTAGATAATATTATGGTTAATTATTCTCGATGGCACACCGAAAGATCTACTAGTAAAAAGGTTCATGCTATAGAATAAATTAATGTTTTGAGTGGAAAGATGGATGAACTTATGAAATTGTTTGCTAATGAGAGTGTTTCTTCTCATCCTAATGATATGCCTTTGTCTACTTTGATTGAGAATAATAATGAATCTATGGATGTGAATTTAGTTAGTAGGAACAATTTTGGTAACAACGCGTATAGAGAAAACTTTAATCCTAGGCTGTATCCTAGTAATTCCTCTGATAATTATGGTAATTCCTACAACAATTCTTATGGAAATTATAATAAGATTCCCTCTGATTTTGAATCTAGTATTAAAGAATTTATTAGTTCGCAAAAGAGTTTCAATGCTTTGATTGAAGAAAAATTGTTTAAGATTGATGAGTTGGCTAGGAACGTGGATAGAATTTCTCTTGATGTTGATTCTTTGAAACTTAGATCTATTCCACCTAAGCATGATATCAATGAGTCTCTCAAAGCCATGATAATTTCCATTGATGAGTGCAAAGAAAGAACCGCTAGGATGCCTGCTAAAAAAGATTGCTTTATAAAAGCGTGTTCTTCTAGTTTTGATGACAATAAGGATGAAGATCTAAAAGGTTGATGTGTCTCCTATTAAATCTTTGTTTTGTAATATGAATCTTGACAATGATGGGACTGGAGATGAGTCAACTTTAGTTAAAAGGCGTCCCAATGGTTCAGAGTTTTTAGATCTTGATGCAAAAATTAATAAAAGTGGGATTGAAGAGGTCAAAACTTTACATAGCAATGAACCCACTATTTTTGATTTCAAGTAATTTAATTATGATAATTGTTCTTTAATATATTGTATTTCCTTGTTGCAATCCGTGTTAAATTCTCCTCATGCTTATGATCAAAATAAAGCTTTTACCAAACATATCGTTGATGCTTTAATGCAATCTTATGAAGAAAAGCTTGAATTAGAAGTTTCTATCCCTAGAAAACTTCATGATGAGTTGGAACCTACTATTAAGATTAAAATTAAAGATTATGAATGCTATGCTTTATGTGATTTGGGTGCTAGCGTTTCCACGATTCCAAAAACTTTGTGTGACGTGTTAGGTTTCCGTGAATTTGATGATTGTTCTTTAAATTTGCACCTCGCAGATTCCACTATTAAGAAACCTATGGGAAGGATTAATGATGTTCTTATTGTTTCATATAGGAATTATGTGCCCGTAGATTTCATTGTTCTTGACATTGATTGCAATCCTACATGTCCCATTATTCTTGGTAGACCTTTCCTTAGAACGATTGGTGCAATTATTAATATGAAAGAAGGGAATATTAGATTCCAATTTCCGTTATGAAAAGGCATGGAACACTTTCCTAGAAATAAAATTAAATTACCTTATGAATCTATTATGAGAGCCACTTATGGATTGCATACCAAAGATGATAATACCTAGATCTATTCTTGTTTTTATGCCTAGCTAGGGGCGTTAAACGATAGCGCTTGTTAGGAGGAACCCAATTTTATTTTTGTTTCTTGCTTTTTGGTTCTGTTTAGCAATAAATAATTAATCTAGCTTATTTTTAGATGTGTTTTTATGCTTTTAATTAGTGTTTGTGCCAAGTAGAACCTTTAGGAAGACTTGGGGGAAGTTTTTGCGATCTTGCTGTAAAAAACAGAAACTTTAGCGCTCACGAGATTTGCTGTCGGTTTTTACTGGAGAGTGCAATTAGGTTGATTCTTTTTGAAGATGATTAATAGACAAATTCCTCACGTCCAACAATTTGTTTATGAATTTTTGGGGTTACAGAAGTATTCGAAACCTACAGATTACTACAGACTGTTCTGTTTTTGACAGATTCTGTTTTTCGTGTGTTGTTTGCTTATTTTGATGAATCTATGGCTAGTATCGGGGGTATGAACTATAGAGAAGTTGGAACACAGTAGGTTTAACACCAATATAAATAAATAATGAGTTCATTATAGTACCTTAAGTGCTGGTTTGTTTTCTTATACTAACGGAGCTCACGAGATTTTCTGTTGAGTTTTGTGTTGTGAAGTTTTCAAGTTTTGCGTAAAGATTTGATGGATTATGGAACTAGGAGTGGAAAGAGCCTAATCTTGGGGATTACCAAGGCACCCCAAGGTAAAATTAAAGGACAACCAAAATCCTAAGCTTGGGGATGCCCCGGAAGGCATCCCCTCTTTCGTCTTCGTCCATCGGTAACTTTACTTGATGATATATTTTTATTCACCACGTGATATGTGTTTTGCTTGGAGCGTCTTGTATGATTTGAGTCTTTGCTTTTTAGTGTACCACAATCATCCTTGCTGTACACACCTTTTGGAGAGACACACATGAATCAGAATTTATTAGAATACTCTATGTGCTTCACTTGTATCTTTTGAGCTAGATAATTTTGCTCTAGTGCTTCGCTTATATCTTTTTAGAGCACGGTGGTGGTTTTATTTTATAGAAATTATTGATCTCGCATGCTTCACTTATATCATTTTTAGAGTCCTCTAGAACAGCATGGTAATTTGCTTTGGCTATAAAATTAGTCCTAATATGATAGGCATCCAAGATGGGTATAATAAAAACTATCATAAAAAGTGCATTGAATACGATGAGAAGTTTGATACTTGATGATTGTTTTGAGATATGAAGATGGTGATATTAGAGTCATGCTAGTTGAGTAGTCGTGAATTTGAGAAATACTTGTGTTAAAGTTTGTGATTCCCGTAGCATGCACGTATGTTGAACCGTTATGTGATGAAGTCGGAGCATGATTTATTTATTGACTGTCTTCCTTATGAGTGGCGGTCGGAGATGAGCGATGGTCTTTTCCTACCAATCTATCCCCCTAGGAGCATGCACGTAGTACTTTGTTTCGATAACTAATAGATTTTTGCAATAAGTATATGAGTTCTTATGACTAATGTTGAGTCCATGGATTATACGCACTCTCACCCTTCCACCATTGGTAGCCTCTCTAGTACCACGTAACTTTCGCCGGTACCATACACCCACCATATACTTCCTCAAAACAGCCAACATACCTACCTATTATGGCATTTCCATAGCCATTCCGAGATATATTGCCATGTAATTTACCACTGTTTCGTTTGTTATGACACGCTTCATCATTGTCATATTGCTTTACATGATCATGTAGTTGACATCGTATTTGTGGCAAAGCCACCTTCATAATTCTTTCATACACGTCACTCATGAGTCATTGTACATCCCGGTACACCACCGGAGGCATTCACATAGAGTCATATTTTGTTCTAAGTATTGAGTTGTAATTTTTCGAGTTGTAAGTAAATAAAAGTGTGGTGATCATCATTATTAGAGCATTGTCCCATGTGAGGAAAGGATGATGGAGACTATGATTCCACCACAAGTCGGGATGAGACTCCGGACAAAAAGTAAAAAAGAAGAAGAAAAAAGTGGCCATAAAAAAGGAGAAAAATGCCCAAATAAAAAAAGAAATGAGATAAAAAGAGAGAAGGGACAATGTTACTATCCTTTTACCACACTTGTGCTTCAAAGTAGCACCAAGATCTTCATAATAGAGAGCCTCCTATGTTGTCACTTTCATATACTAAGCGGGAATTTCACATTATAGAACTTGGCTTGTATATTCCAATGATGGGCTTCCTCAAATTGCCCTAGGTCTTCGTGAGCAAGAAAGTTGGATGCACACCCACTTAGTTTCTTTTTGAGCTTTCATACACTTATAGCTCTAGTGCATCCGTTGCATCGCGATCCCTACTCACTCACATTGATATCTATTGATGGGCATCTCCATAGCCCGTTGATACGCCTAGTTGATGTGAGACTATCTTCTCCTTTTGTCTTCTCCACAACCACCATTCTATTCCACCTATAGTGCTATATCCATGGCTCACGCTCATATATTGCGTGAAGACTGAAAAAGTTTGAGAACATCAAAAGTATGAAACAATTGCTTGGCTTGTAATCGTGGTTGTGCATGATTTAAATATTTTGTGTGGTGAAGATGGAGCATAGCCAGACTATATGATTTTGTAGGGATAACTTTCTTTGGCCATGTTATTTTGAGAAGACATGATTGCTTTATTAGTATGCTTGAAGTATTATAATTTTTATGTCAATATTAAACTTTTGTCTTGAATCTTTCGGATCTGAACATTCATGCAATAATAAATAAAATTACATTGAGAATTATGCTAGGTAGCATTCCACATCAAAAATTCTGTTTTTATCATTTACCTACTCGAGGACGAGCAGGAATTAAGCTTGGGGATGCTTGATACGTCTCCAACGTATCTATAATTTTTGATTGTTCCATGCTATTATATTATCTATTTTGGATGTTTAATGGGCTTTAATTTACCTTTTTATATTATTTTTGGGACTGACCTACTAACCAAAGGCCCAGTGCAAATTGCTGTTTTTTTTTCCTATTTCAGTGTTTCACGGAAAAGGAATATCAAACAAAATCCAAACGGAATGAAACCTTTGGGAGAGTTGTTTTTCGAACAAACGTGATCTAGGAGACTTGGGGTGGCCATCAAGAAAGAAGCGAGGAGGCCACGAGGCAGGGGGCGCGCCCCCACCCTCGTGGGCCCCTCGCAGCTCCACCGACGTACTTCTTCCTCCTATATATACCCATATACCCCAAAAACAGCCAGGAGCACCATGAAACCCTATTTCCACCGCCGCAACCTTCTGTACCCGTGAGATCCCATCTTGGGGCCTTTTTCGGCGCTCCGCCGGAGGGGGAATCGATCACGGAGGGCTTCTACATCAACACCATAGCCTCTCTGATGATGTGTGAGTAGTTTACCACACACCTTCGGGTCCATAGTTATTAGCTAGATGGCTTCTTTTCTCTCTTTGAATCTCAATACAAAGTTCTCCTCGATCTTCTTGGAGATCTATTCGATGTAATTCTTTTTGTGGTGTGTTTGTCGAGATCTGATGAATTGTGGGTTTATGATCAAGATTATCTATGAACAATATTTGATTCTTCTCTGAAATCTTTTATGTATGATTTGTTATCTTTGCAAGTCTCTTCGAATTATCAGTTTGGTTTGGCCTACTAGATTCATCTTTCTTGCAATGGGAGAAGTGCTTAGCTTTGGGTTCAATCTTGCGGTGTCCTTTCCCAGTGACAGTAAGGGCAGCAAGGCACGTATTGTATTGTTGCCATCGAGGATAAAAAGATGGGGTTTATATCATATTGCTTGAGTTTATCCCTCTACATCATGTCATCTTGCCTAATGTGTTACTCTATTCTTATGAACTTAATGCTCTAGATGCATGCTGGATAGCGGTCGATGTGTGGAGTAATAGTAGTAGATGCAGAATCGTTTCGATCTACTTGTCGCGGACATGATGCCTATATACATGATCATGCATAGATATTCTCTTAATTATGCACTTTTCTATCAATTGCTCGACAGTAATCTGTTTACCCACCGTAATACTTATGCTATCCTGAGAGAAGCCACTAGTGAAACCTATGGCCCCCGGGTCTATTTTCATCATATAAGTTTCCAATCAATTTTACTTTGCAATCTTTACTTTCAATCTATATCATAAAAGTACCAAAAATATTTATCTTATTATCTCTATCAGATCTCACTTTTGCAAGTGGTCGTGAAGGGATTGACAACCCCTTTATCACGTTGGTTGCAAGGTTCTTATTTTTTTGTGTGGGTGCGAGGTGACTTGCGTGTAGTCTCCTACTGGATTGATACCTTGGTTCTCAAAAACTGAGGGAAATACTTATGCTAGTTTACTGCATCACTCTTTCCTCTTCAAGGGAAAACCAACGCAGTGCTCAAGAGGTAGCAAGCTTCACCGAGGTCTTTCATTGAAAAATTATTATTCAAGTATCCTTTTATGCTATTCAGAAATTCAGTACCATTTTAGATCAACAATATGTCATCCACATATAATATCAGAAATGCTACAGAGCTCCCACTCACTTTATTGAAAATACAGGCTTCTCCAGAAGTTTGTATAAAACCATATGCATTGATCACACTATCAAATCGTATATCCCAACTCCGAGATGCTTGCACCAGTCCAGAAATGGATCGCTGGAGCTTATACACTTTGTTAGCAACTTTTGGATCGAAAGAACCTTCTGGTTGCATCATATACAACTCTTCTTTAAGATATCCATTAAGTAATGCAGTTTTGACATCCATTTGCCAAATTTCATAATCATAAACAGCGGTAATTGCTAACATGATTCAGACGGACTTAAGTATCGCGACGGGTGAGAAGGTCTCATCGTAATCAACTCCTTGAACTTGTCGAAAACCTTTCGCAACAAGTCGTGCTTTGTAGAGAGTAACATTACCGTCAGCGTCAGTCTTCTTCTTGAAGATCCATTTATTCTCTATGGCTTGCCGATCAACGGGCAAGTCAACGAAAGTCCACACTTTGTTCTCATACATGGATCCCATCTCATATTTCATGGCCTCAAGCCATTTTAGGAATCTAGGCTCATCGTCGCTTCCTCGTAGTTCGTACGTTCGTCATGGTCAAGTAACATGACTTCCAGAACAGGATTACTGTACCACTCTGGTGCAGATCTTACTCTGGATGACCTATGAGGTTCGGTAGTAACTTGATCAGAAGTTTCATGATCATCATCATTAGCTTCCTCACTAATTGGTGTAGGAATCACAGGAACTGATTGTTGTGATTGAGTACTTTCTAATAAGGGAGTAGGTACATTTACCTCATCGAGTTCTACTTCCTCCCACTCACTTCTTTCGAGAGAAACTCCTTCTCTAGAAAGGATCCATTCTTAGCAACGGATAACTTGCCTTCATATATGTGATAGAAGGTGTACCCAACAGTCTCTTTTGGGTATCCTATGAAGACACATTTCTCCGATTTGGGTTCGAGCTTATCAGGTTGAAGCTTTTTCACATAAGCATCGCAGCCCCAAACTTTAAGAACCGACAACTTGGGTTTCTTGCCAAACCACAGTTCATAAGGTGTCATCTCAACGGATTTCGATGGTGCCCTATTTAACATGAATGCAGCGGTAAATCAGTAAGAGACATCATAGATCGCACCATATCTAATAAAGTGCGGTTACGACGTTCGGACACACCATTACGTTGTGGTGTCCAGGTGGCGTGAGTTGCGAAACTATTCCGCATTTTTTCAAATGAAGACCAAACTCGTAACTCAAATATTCTCCTCCACGATCAGATTATAGAAACTTTATTTTCTTGTTACGATGATTTTCCACTTCACTCTGAAATTCTTTGAACTTTTCATATGTTTCAGACTTATGTTTCATCAAGTAATATACCCATATCTGCTCAAATCATCTGTGAAGGTCAGAAAATAACGATACCCGGCATGAGCATCAACACTCATCGGACTGCATACATCAGTATGTATTATTTCCAATAAGTCTGTTGCTCGTTCCATTGTTCCGGAGAACGGAGTCTTAGTCATCTTGCCCATGAGGCATGGTTCGCAAGCATCAAGTGATTCATAATCAAGTGATTCCAAAAGCACATCAATATGGAGTTTCTTCATGCGCTTTACACCAATATGACCTAAACGGTAGTGCCACAAATAAGTTGCACTATCATTATTAAACTTATATCTTTTGGCTTCAATACTATGAATATGTGTATCACTACTATCAAGATTTTGTAAAAATAGACCATTCATCAAGGGTGCATGACCATAAAAGATATTACTCATATAAATAGAACAACAATTATTCTCTGTTTTAAACGAATAACCGTCTCGCATCAAACAAGATCCAGATATAATGTTCATGCTTAACGCTGGCACTAAATAACAATTATTTAGGTCTAAAACTAATCCCGAAGGTACATGTAGAGGTAGCGTGCCGACGACGATCACATCGACTTTGGAACCATTTCCCACGCGCATCGTCACCTCGTCCTTTGCCAATCTTGGATTAATCCATAGCCCTTGTTTCGAGTTGCAAATATTAGCAACAGAACCAGTATCAAATACCCAGGTGCTACTGCGAGTATTAGTAAGGTACACATCAATAACATGTACATCAAATACACCTTTCACTTTGCCATCCTTCTTATCCGCCAAATACTTGGGGCAGTTCCGCTTCCAGTGACTAGTCCCTTTGCAATAGAAGCACTCAATCTCAGGCTTAGGTCGAGACTTGGGCTTCTTCACTTGAGCAGCAACTTGCTTGCTATTCTTCTTGAAGTTCCTCTTCTTCCCTTTGCCCTTCTTCTTGAAACTGGTGGTCTTGTTGACCATCAACAGTTGATGCTCCTTCTTGATTTCTACCTCCGCAGCCTTTAGAATTGCAAAGAGCTCAGGAATTGTCTTATCCATCCCTTGCATATTATA
This sequence comes from Triticum urartu, assembly GCF_056163025.1. Classification (NCBI taxonomy): domain Eukaryota; kingdom Viridiplantae; phylum Streptophyta; class Magnoliopsida; order Poales; family Poaceae; genus Triticum; species Triticum urartu. The sequence continues at coordinate 432,724,672 of NC_141874.1, forward strand.
GTTCATCACGAACCTCTTGTAGCTTGGTGGCAGTGATTGAAGAACTCTGCCAATGACACTATCATCAGGAAGATTAACTCCCAGTTGAGTCAAGTGGTTGTGGTACCCAGGCATTCTGAGTATATGTTCACTGACATAACTATTCTCCTCCATTTTGCAGCTGTAGAACTTATTGGAGACTTCATATCTCTCAATCCGGGCATTTTCTTGAAATATTAACTTCAACTCATGGAACATCTCATATGCTCCATGGCGTTCAAAACGTCGTTGAAGTCCCAGTTCTAAGCCGTAAAGCATGGCACACTGAACTATCGAGTAGTCATCAACACGCATCTGCCATGCATTCACAAAGTCTGCAGTTGCTGGCGCGGGTGGTACACCTAGCGGTGCTTCCAGGATAGAATTCTTCTGTGCGGCAATGAGGATAATCCTCAATTTACGGACCCAGTCTGTGTAGTTGCTACCATCATTTTTCAACTTAGCTTTCTCTAGGAATGCATTAAAATTCAACAGAACAACAGCACGGGCCATTTATCTACAACAACATACACATGCAAAATACTATCAGGTACTAAGTTCATGATAAATTAAAGTTCTATTTAATCATATTACTTACGAACTCCCACTTAGATAGACATCTCTCTAATCATCTAAGTGATCACGTGATCCATATCAACTAAACCATGTCCGATCATCACGTGAGATGGAGTAGTTTTCAATGGTGAACATCACTATGTTGATCATATCTACTATATGATTCACGCTCGACCTTTCGGTCTCAGTGTTCCGAGGCATTTGCTTGAAATATTAAATTCAACTCCTGGAACATCTCATATGCTCCATGACGTTCAAAATATCGTTGAAGTCCCGGTTCTAAGCCGTAAAGCATGACACACTGAACTATCGAGTAGTCATCAGCTTTGCTCTGCCAGGTGTTCATAACATCTGGCGTTGCTCCTGCAGCGGGTTTGTCACCTAGCGGTGCTTCCAGGACGTAATTCTTCTATGCAGCAATGAGGATAATCCTCAAGTTACGGACCCAGTCCGTGTAGTTTTTACCATCATCTTTCAACTTAGCTTTCTCTAGGAACGCATTAAAATTCAACGAAACAACAGCACAGGCCATCTATCTACAACAACATAGACATGAAAAATACTATCAGGTACTAAGTTCATGATAAATTAAAGTTCAATTAATCAAATTACTTAAGAACTCACACTTAGATAGACATCCCTTTAATCATCTAAGTGATCACGTGATCCACATCAACTAAACCATGTCCGATCATCACGTGAGATGGAGTAGTTTCAATGGTGGACATCACTATGTTGATCATATCTACTATATGATTCACGCTCGACCTTTCGGTCTCAGTGTTCCGAGGCCATATCTGCATATGCTAGGCTCGTCAAGTTTAACCCGAGTATTCTGCTTGTGCAAAACTGGCTTGCACCCATTGTATGTTAACATAGAGCTTATCACACCTGATCATCACGTGGTGTCTCCGCACGACGAACTATAGCAACGATGCATACTCAGGGAGAACACTTGTACCTTGAAATTTAGTGAGAGATCATCTTATAATGCTACCACCGTACTAAGCAAAATAAGATGCATAAAGGATAAACATCACATGCAATCAAAATAAGTGATGTGATATGGCTATCATCATCTTGTGCCTTTTTATCTCCATCTCCAAAGCACCATCATGATCACCATCGTCACCGGCTTGACAACTTGATCTCCATCGAAGCATCGTTGTCGTCTCGCCAACTATTGCTTCCACGACTATCACTGCCGCTTAGTGATAAAGTAAAGCAATTACAAGGCGATTGCATTTCATACAATAAAGCGACAACCATATGGCTCTTGCCAGTTGCCGATAACTGTGTTACAAAAGATGATCATCTCATACAACAATTTATATAATCATGTCTTGACCATATCACATCATAACATGCCCTGCAAAAACAAGTTAGACGTCCTCTACTTTGTTGTTGCAAGTTTTACATGGCTGCTACGGGCTTCTAGCAAGAACCATTCTTACCTACGCATCAAAACCACAAAGCAGTATAGTGATTGCTTTTTGATCTTCAGAATGAACTCTGTTCATTGAAACCGATTCAACTAAAGTTGGAGAAACAGACACCAACTAGCCACCTGTGTGCCAAGCACGTCGGTAGAACTAGTCTCGCGTAAGCGTATGTGTAATGTCGGTCTGAGACGCTTCATCCAACAATACCGCTGGATCAAGAATCAACTAGTGACGGCAAGCAATATGTATATACCCACGCCCACAACTCCTTTGTGTTCTACTCATGCATATAACATCTACGCATAGACCTGGCTCGGATGCCACTGTTGGGGAACGCAGAATTTCAAAAAAATTCCTATGATCATGCAAGATCTATCTAGGAGATGCATAGCAACAAGAGGGGAGAGTGTGTCCATGTACCCTCGTAGACCGAAAGCGGAAGCGTTAAGAAACGCGGTTGATGTAGTCAAACGTCTTCGCAATCCAACTGATCAAGTACCGAACGCACGGCACCTTCGCGATCTGCACATGTTCAGCTCGGTGATGTCCCTCGGACTCTTGATCCAGTTGAGGCCGAGGGAGAGTTTCATCAGCACGGCGGCGTGATGACGATGATGATGAAGTTACCGACACAGGGCTTCGCCTAAGCACTACAACGATATGACCGTGGTGGAAATCTGTAGAGGGGGGCACTGCACACGGCTAAGACAACTGTCAACTTGTGTGTTCTAGGGTGCCCCCTGCCCCCGTATATAAAGGAGCAAGGGGGGAGGCTGGCCAACCCTCATGGGGCGCGCCCCAAGTAGGATTCCTACTAGGAATAGGAATCCTATTCCTAGTAGGTTTCCAACAAGGGAAGAGAGGGGGAAGGAAGGAGAGGGAGAGAGGGAGAAGGAAAGGGAGGGGGTGCCGCCCCCTCCAAGTCCAATTTTGACTCCTCAAGGGGGGGGTGCGCGGCCAGCCCTTGGGCCCTCTCCTCTCTCACACACAAGGCCCATGTTGGCCCATTAGTTCCCTCGGGGCTTCCGATAACCCCCTGCACTCCAATATTTATCCGGTGATTCCGAAACTCATCTGATGCCCGAATAACATCGTCCAATATATCAATATTTATGTCTCGACCATTTCGAGACTCCTCGTCATGTCCGTGATCACATCCGGGATTTCGAACTACCTTCGGTACATCAAAACACATAAACTCATAATACCGATCGTCATCGAACGTTAAGCGTGCGGACCCTACGGGTTCGAGAACTATGTAGACATGACCGAGACTCATCTCTGGACAATAATCAATAGCAGAACCTGGATGCTCATATTGGTTCCTACATATTCTACGAATATCTTTATCGGTCAAACCGCATAACAACATATGTTGTTCCCTTTGTCATCGGTATGTTACTTTCCCAAGATTGGATCATCGATATCTCAATACCTAGTTCAATCTCATTACTGGCAAGTCTCTTTACTCGTTCCATAATGCAACATCCCGCAACAAACTCATTAGTCACATTGCTTGCAAGGCTTATAGTGATATGCATTACCGAGAGGGCCCAGAGATACCTCTCTGATACATAGAGTGACAAATCCTAATCTCGATCTATGCCAACTCAACAAACACCATTGGAGACACCTGTAGAGCATCTTTATAGTCACCCAGTTACGTTGTGAAGTTTGACAGCACACTGAGTGTTCCTCCGGTATTCGGGAGTTGCATAATCTCATAGTCATAGGAACATGTACAAGTCATGAATAAAGCAATAGCAATAAATTAAACGATCATAGTGCTAAGCTAACGAATGGGTCAAGTCAATCACATCATTCTCTAATGATGTGATCCCGTTCATCAAATGACAACTCATGTCTATGGTTAGGAAACTTAACCATCTTTGATTAATGAGCTAGTCAAGTAGAGGCATACTAGTGACACTTTGTTTGTCTATGTATTCACACATGTACTAAGTTTCTGGTTAATACAATTCTAGCATGAATAATAAACATTTATCATCATATAAGGAAATATAAATAACAACTTTGTTTTTGCCTCTAGGGCATATTTCCTTCAGCTCCGAGGTGAGCACAACCCACCAGGGCGCGCCAGGAGGCACAGGCGCGCCCCGGTGGGTTGTGCCCACCTCGGGTGCCCCCGGACCACCTCTTTGCTCTATAAATACCCCAATATTCCATAAACCCTAGGGGAGTCAACGAAATATTCATCCAGCCGCCGCAGAGTCCAGAACCACCAGATCCAATCTAGACACCATCTCGGATGGGGTTCACCACCTCCATTGGTGCCTCTCTGATGATGCGTGAGTAGTTCTTTGTAGACCTTCGGGTCCGTAGTTAGTTTCTAGATGGCTTCCTCTCTCTCTATTGATTCTCAATACAATGGTCTCTTGGAGATCCATACGATGTAACACTTTTTGCGATGTGTTTGTTGGGATCGATGAACTTTGAGTTTATGATCAGATCTATCTTTTTATATCCATGAAAGTATTTGAGTTTCTTTGATCTCTTTTATGCATGATTACTTATAGCCTCGTATTTGTTCTCCGATATTTCGGTTTCGTTTGGCCAACTTGATCTATTTATCTTGCAATGGGAAGAGGTGCTTTGTAGTGGGTTCGATCTTACGATGCTTGATCCAAGTGACAGAAAGGGAACCGACACGTATGTATCGTTGCTACTAAGGATAAAACTATGGGGTCTATCTCTACATAGATAGATCTTGTCTACATCATGTCATCGTTCTTATTGCATTACTCCGTTTTTCCATGAACTTAATACACTATATGCATGCTGGATAGCAGTCGATGTGTGGAGTAATAGTAGTAGATGCAGGTAGGAGTCGGTCTACTAATGTTGGACGTGATGCCTATGTAATGATCATTTCCTAGATATCGTCATGAGTATTTGAAGTTTTATCAATTGCCCAACAGTAATTTGTTCACCCACCATTTGCTATTTTTCTCGAGAGAAGCCACTAGTGAAACCTACGGCCCCCGGATCTCTTTCTCATATATTTGCCTTTGTGATCTACTTTTTCCTTGCATTTATTTTCATATCTATTAAACCAAAAACCCAAAAATACCTTGCTGCAATTTATAATTATTTATTTTATTTGGCGTTCGATCTATCAATCTACTACAAATTTATCTCACGTCCATTTGCCTATCTTTAGGCGCCGTACCCCGGAAGGGATTGACAACCCCTTTAATAGGTCGGGTTGCGAGAAGTTTTTATTTGTGTGCAGGTGTTGTTTACGTAGTGTTGCTTGGTTCTCCTACTGGTTCGATAACCTTGGTTTCACATCTGAGGGAAATACCTATCGCCGCTATGCTGCATCATCCCTTCCTCTTTGGGGAAATACCGACGTAGCTTCAAGCGACATCAAAAGGAATTTCTGGCGTCGTTGCCGGGGAGGATCTTCAACATATACCAGGTTCCTAATCACAAATATCATCTCCTCGTGATTTACTTTATTTTCCATTTGCCTCTCATTTCCCTCTCCTCCACTTCACAAAAAATTGTCGTTTTATTCGCCCCTCTTTTTCGTTCGCCATTTTCTTGCCGGATCTGTTTTTGAGTGTAATCTTGTTGTACGGTCATCATGACTCAAGAGAACACCAAGTTATGTGATTTCTCAAATGCCAACAACAATGAATTTATCGACATTCCGATTGCTTCTCCTGCCACTAGTGCGGAGTCTTGTGATATTAATACTGCTTTGTTGAATCTTGTTATGAAAGATCAATTTTCCCATACTCCTAATGAGGATGTCGCGTCCCATCTTAATACCTTCATGGAATTATGCGATATGCAAAAGAAAAAAGATGTGGACAATTATGTTGTGAAGATGAAATTATTTCCGTTTTCTTTGCGTGATTTTGCAAAAAACTGGTTATCTTCTTTGCCTCGCAATATTATAGATTCTTGGAATAAGTGCAAAGATGCTTTTATCACCAAGTATTTTCTGCCTGCAAAATTTATTTCCCTTAGATCCCAGATCATGAATTTCAAGCAACTTGAACATGAGCATGTTGCACAATCTTGGGAAAAATGATGCTAAGGAATTGCCCAACTAATGGGTTAAATCTTTGGATGATCATACAAAATTTTTATGCGGGGTTGAATTTTGTTTCACGTAATATTTTAGATCCGCTGCGGGTGGGACTTTTATGGAAATTACTTTGGGTGAATCCACCAATTTCTTGATAATATCATGGCAAATTATTCGCAATGGCATACCGAAAGAGCTACTACTAGTAAAAAGGTTAATACGGTTGAAGAAATTTCTTCTTCGAGTGAAAAAGTTGATTGTCTTATGAAATTGGTTGCTAGTAGAAGTGCTCCTATTGATTTTAATGATATGCCTTTGTATACTTTGATTGAGCAAAATAGTGATGCCATAGATGTGAATTTTATCTCTCAAAATAATTTCAATAACAATGCTTATAGAGGTAATTTTAATCCTAGGCCTTTTCCTAGTAATTCCTCTAATAATTATGGTAATTCCTATGGAAATCAATCTTATAATAATAATAGGAACACCTCTGATCTTGAGAACAATATTAAAGAATTTATCAATACGCAAAAAGTTTTCAACACTTCCATAGAAGAAAAGTTGAGTAAGATTGATGATTTGTCTAGAAGTGTTGATACAATTGCTCATGATGTGGAAAATCTCAAGATGAATTTTTTTGTCCCTAAAGTAGATGAATCAATTAAAGCTCTTTACGTTTCTATGGATGAAAGTAAGAAAAGAACTGCTATTCTTAGAGCTAAAAGAGAATTTTTAGAAAAAACATTTTCTAGTGATTTCTTTCGCAAAAGGGATGAAGATCTTAAAAATGATTGGTGTTTATTCTATTGATTCCTTATTTAGTAAAGTTAAGATTGATGAAAAAGGGACTTGAGAAGAGTCAACTTTAGGTAGAAGGCGTCCTAATGATTCGGAGGGTGAAAATTTTGTTGAGAAACACTACACCATGACACTCAAAGCAACGTCAAACAATCTGTCGGTATGGGTCACCTAAGGCGACACATTTTGTGTCGGCAAAGACCTTTCCCGACATAAAGGAGTTATCGCCTATATTCCTGCCGGGAAAGGTCTTTCCGACAGATAAATCTATGCCGATAAAAAGTATGACACCGTTTGTGAGATCTACACTGTCGGGGATATACCCCGTGGCGTAACCCGGCCAGAAATATAACCCGGTTGACACTTGGTGATTCACTGGCGACCCGCCCTGACCAGACGGTTTACAAGTAACCCGCCTGAACATTATGACTCACTGGTAACCTGGCGTGCGGGACAGATGGATGACAAGGCCCAAGGCCCAGAAGGCCTATTTATGTTAATGGTGGGCCGGTTTAATAGGAAAGGCATGAGGAATATTTCCCTTACAAGGAGTCAAGACCCGGACTTGTATCCGATTTGTATTAGAAGGTAGACTAGGACTCCACTTGTAATAGAGTAATCCTAATCCTACTAGGACTAGTCATGTAACCCGCCCCTTCAACATATATAAGGAGGGGCAGGGCACCCTAAGAGGGACAAGTTAGACAGATTAGGGTTAGACAAACAAGTCTATAGCTCTCGAGTTAGAGCACCCGTGTAATCGTGATCATCATCATCAATATCAATGAAGCGGGATGTAGGCTTTTACCTCCACCGCAAGGGGTCGAACCTGGGTAAAACCTTGCGTCTCTTGTCCCACTCAACCCCTCTCAAGTTACCACATAGATACGTTGGCCTCACGACTAAGTCCTTTCAATGAGGACATCTGCCGTGACAATTCCACGACAGTTGGCGCCCATCGTGGGGCCCGTGCACGGTGATGATGAGTTCTTGGAGGGATATCTCCCCAGGGCTTGAGGAGTTTGCAATTTTCCAGATGAAGGTTTCACAATCCATGATATTGAAGTCGAAGAAGAAATTTAGGGTTTTGCGATCAGTCCCCCGCACCCGTCTTTGGTGATCCGCCGAATCCAACAGAGGGTCGGTTTTGGTTTTGCATCGCCGCAAGTCGCCGAGTGATTTTCTTTGTTTGGGCGGTGAGCTGTACGCCGGTCCAAATGCAAGTTTTCGCTGAGAAACAAAATCTCTGTTGCAGCAGACGTGACGATCGAGACAAACCGCTAGTACTATCAACACATCAAAGTCATGAATTAATTCTGCTACGTATTACGTGCATCAGCGTCAACCACCACGTGAAGACATCAGAGGAAGCCAGGAAGATTCCCATGGGCCATGATTGAACAAGCTACCTCTGAGTCGCCCCGCCTTGTCGCGGTTGAAAAAAAATTATGAAAAAAGAAAAAAAACACGGCATGGGCGGATTATCCACGAGCCGGAAGAGAAAGTCAAACAGGCTCGTCTGGCTGGCCTCGACCTCAAACCGGCCTCCGCCGTCTATACGATCTCTGATCCGAGCTGCCGCCTGCCCGAGGGCGCCTGGCCTTCTTTGCTGGTTCTGCCAAAGCAAAAACACCAGCGCGTGGCTCCACTATCGAGCGTCGAGCCGCCCTCATGCTGCCCGTGAGTAGCCTCAGCTGCTGCTGCGAGCCACCGGCCGGTGACCCGCCGCTCGAGCCGCCCGGGGCCCTTGCTTCTGCTTCTGTTATGGCCGCCTAAACCCACTTTGAGCCGGTCCTCGTGCTTTGTCGCGCCAGGCTGAGCCGCTGCCACCTCGCCGCTTCATCATCAAGCTGCGCCTTTGCCGTGACCAGTCCCGGGCTGCCGAGTCACCAACCTAGCCTTGAGCCGTCATCTCTGAGCCGTTGTGGCCGCCAGCGAGTCGCCGTTGCACCGTACCTGGCCAGCCTCACCTCCTCCGCCGTGGCACGGCCTCGAGCCGCCTGCTAGCTTCTAGCACCACAGTGCACCGCTCCTGCAAGCGTGTCCCGTCGACGTTTATGGCAGGTGCACGGCTGGAAGGGTCTGTTAATATTGCTATACAAGGCAAGACAACCCTTTGGTTAATACTGAGAAAATCCATCTTTGGAGGAGGACAAAGCTCCGTCAGAATTGCCAAAACTGCATCAGGGTTTTCTGAAGACAGATTATAAGGCCTAGCTCCCGGTGGTGGAAGTTAAAAAAAAGAAAGAAAAAAGAGAAAGAGAGAGAGAGAGATCGTGCAAGCATCATTTTACGGCGGTATTCGTTCAGTAAAACGGGCCACTAAAGAGGCATAAAGGCAAAAAAATACCATCCATGGTTTACATTGACCCATCAAGTCACTCGATAGACGCTAAAAGGGAAATCAGTGGCAGCCTGCGTGGGATGTGATACGTCCATTTTGCATCATGCTTTTATATAGATATTTATTGCATTATGGACTATTATTTCACTTTATGTCACAATACTTATGGCTATTCTCTCTTATTTTACAAGGTTTACATAAGGAGGGAGAATGCCGGCAGCTGGAATTCTAGGCTGGAAAAGGAGCAAATATTAGAGACCTATTATGCGCAACTCCAAAAGTCCTGAAACTCCACGAAACATCTTAAAATAAATAAAGAAAAATCCTCACCAAAGATGAAGGCCAGGGGGCCCACACCCTGCTCACGAGGGTGGGGGGCGCCCCCCCTAGGGCACGCCCCCTACCTCGTGGGCTCCCTGGTGGCTCTCCGACGTCCATCTTCTGCTATATGAAGTCTTTTGATGAGAAAAAAATCAGAGGGAACCTTTCGGGATGAGACTCCGCCGCCACGAGGCGGAAACTTGGCGGAACCAATCTAGAGTTCCGGCAGAGCTGTTCTGCCGGGGATACTTCCCTCCGGGAGGGGGAAATCATCACCATCATCATCACCAACGCTCCTCTCATCGGGAGAGGGCAATCTCCATCAACATCTTCACCAGCACCATCTCATCTCCAAACCCTAGTTCATCTCTTGTATCCAATTCTTGTCTCAAAGTCCGGGATTGGTGCTAGTAGGTTGCTAGTAGTGTTGATTACTCCTTGTAGTTGATGCTAGTTGGTTTATTTGGTGGAAGATCATATGTTCAGATCCTATATGCATATTATTACCCCTCTGATTATGAACATGAATATGCTTTGTGAGTAATTACGTTTGTTCCTTAGGACAAGGGAGAAGTCTTGCTATTAGTAGTCATGTGAATTTGGTATTCGTTTGATATTTTGATAAGATGTATGTTGTCTAGCCTCTAGTGGTGTTATGTGAACGTCGACTACATAACACTTCACCATTATTTGGGCCTAGAGGAAGGCATTGGGAAGTAATAAGTAGATGATGGGTTGCTAGAGTGACAGAAGCTTAAACCCTAGTTTATGCGTTGCTTCGTAAGGGGCTGATTTGGATCCATATGTTTCATGCTATGGTTAGGTTTACCTTAATACTTTTGTTGTAGGTGTGGATGCTTGCAATAGAGGTTAATCATAAGTGGTATGCTTGTTCAAGTAAGAACAGCACCCAAGCACCGGTCCACCCACATATCAAATTATCAAAAGTATCGAACGCGAATCATATGAACGTGATGAAAACTAGCTTGACGATATTCCCATGTGTCCTCGGGAGCGCTTTTCCTATTATAAGAGTTTGTTACGACTTGTCCTTTGCTACAAAAAGGATTGGGCCACCTTGCTGCACTTTATTTACTTTTGTTACTTGATTGCTCATTACAATTTATCTTATCACAAAACTATCTGTTACCACTTATTTCAGTACTTGCAGAGAATACCTTGCTGAAAACCGCTTATCATTTCCTTCTGCTCCTCGTTGGGTTCGACACTCTTACTTATCGAAATGACTACGATAGATCCCCTATACTTGTGGGTCATCAAGACTCTTTTTTGGCACCGTTTCCGGGGAGTGTAGCGCCTTTGGTAGGTGGAATTTGGTAAGGAAAATTTTATATAGTGTGCTGAAATTTACTGTCACTTGTTACTATGGAAAGTAATTCTTTGAGGGGCTTGTCCGGGGTATCTTCACCCCGTCCTGTAGAGCAAAGAGTTGCTCCTTAACCTACTAAACCTATTGAAAATGAAACTCCTTTTGAATTTCCTTCGGGTATGATGGAAAAACTACTAGCTAACCCTTTTATAGGAGATGGAACAAAGCATCCTGATGAGCACTTAATATATGTGGATGAAGTTTGTGGATTATTTAAGCTTGCAGGTATACCCGATGATGTTGCTAAGAAGAAGGTCTTCCCTTTATCTTTGAAGGGAGACGCATTGATATGGTATAGGCTATGTGATGATATGAAATCATGGAACTATAAAAGATTGAAATTGGAATTTCATCAAAAGTATTATCCTATGCATCTTGTTCATCGTGATCGCAATTATATATATAATTTCTGGCCTCGCGAAGGAGAAAGCATCGCTCAAGCTTGGGGGAGGCTTAAATCAATGTTATATTCATGCCCCAATCATGAGCTCTCGAGAGAAATAATTATGCGAAGTTTTTATGCTCGGCTTTCTCATAATAATCAAACCATGCTCGATACTTCTTGTGCTGGCTCTTTTATGATGAAGACTATTGAATTCAGATGGAATTTATTGGATAGAATTAAACGCAACTCTGAAGATTGGGACCTCGACGAAGGTAAGGAGTCAGGTATGACACCTAAGTTTGATTGTGTTAAATCTTTTATGGACACCGATATTTTCCATAAGTTTAGCACTAAATATGGACTTGACTCTGAGATAGTAGCTTCTTTCTGTGAATCTTTTGCTACTTATGTTGATCTCCCTAAGGAGAAGTGGTTTAAATATCATCCTCCCATAGAAGTAAAAGTAGCTGCACCTATTAAAGTTGAAGAAAAGACGGTGACTTATAATGATCCTATTGTTCCTACTTCTTATGTTGAGAAACCACCTTTCCCTGTTAAAATAAAGGATCATGCTAAAGCTTCAACTGTTGTTCGTAAAAGCAATATTAGAACTTATACACCTCCTGAGCAAGTTAAAGTAGAACCTAATATTGCTATTGTTAAAGATCTCTTGTCTGATAATATTGATGGGCATGTTATTCAGTTCGAAGGTGAAACTGCTAGAATTGCTAAACCTTGTGCTAAAGATAAACATAGACCTGTGGTAGGCGTGCCTGTTATTTCTGTTAAAATAGGAGATCATTGTTATCATGGCTTATGTGATATGGGTGCGAGTGCTAGTATTATACCACATACTTTATACGAAGAAATTAAGAATGAAATTGCACCTGCTGAGTTAGAAGGTATTGATGTCACAATTAAACTTGCCAATAGAGATACTATTTCACCAATTGGAGTTGTTAGAGATGTTGAAGTCTTGTGTGGGAAAACTAAATATCCTGCTGATTTTCTTGTTCTTACTTCTCCGCAAGATAGCTTTTGTCCCATTATATTTGGTAGACCCTTCTTGAACACTGTTAATGCTAGGATAGATTGCAAAAAGAATGTTGTTACTATTGGCTTGGATGATATGGTTCATGAGTTTAATTTCTCTAAATTTAGTAAGCAACATCGTGAGGAAGAATTACCTAGTAAGGATGAAATTATTGGTCTTGCTTCTATTGCCGTACCTCCTAGTGATCCTTTAGAACACTATTTGCTAGACCATGAAAATGATATGTTCATGAATGAAAGAAGGGAAATAGATGAAGTATTCTTTAAACACGAACCTATTCTGCAACACAATTTGCGTGTTGAAATTTTAGGGGATCCTCCTCCACCCAAGGGTGATCCCGTGTTTGAGCTTAAACCTTTGCCTGATAATCTTAAATATGATTATCTTGATGAAAAGAAGATATATCCTATTATTATTAGTTCTAACCTTTCAGAGCATGAAGAAGAAAGATTATTGAAAACTCTGAAGAAGCATCATGCTGCTATTGGATATACTCTTGATGATCTTAAGGGCATTAGTCCCACTCTATGTCAACATAAAATAAATTTGGAAGCAGATGCCAAACCAGTTCGTGATCCTCAATGACGTCTGAATCCTAAAATGAAAGAAGTGGTAAGAAAAGAAATACTCAAGCTTCTGGAGGCAGGTATAATCTATCTCGTTGCTGATAGTCAGTGGGTAAGTCTTGTCCATTGTGTCCCTAAGAAGGGAGGTATTACTGTTGTTCCTAATGATAAAGATGAATTGATTCCACAAAGAATTATCACAGGTTATTGGATGGTAATTGATTTCCGCAAATTAAATAAAGCTACTAAGAAAGATCATTACCCCTTACCTTTTATTGATCAAATGCTAGAAAGATTATGCAAACATACACACTATTGCTTCCTAGATGGTTATTCTGGTTTCTCTCAAATACCTGTGTTGGCTAGAGATCAATCAAAGACTACTTTTACATGCCCTTTTGGTACTTTTGCTTATAGACGTATGCCTTTTGGTTTATGTAATGCACCTGCTACCTTTCAAAGATGCATGATGGCTATATTCTATGACTTTTGTGAAAAGATTTGTGAGGTTTTCATGGACGATTTTTCCGTCTATGGTTCCTCTTTTGATGATTGCTTGAGCAATCTTGATCGAGTTTTGCAGAGATGTGAAGAAACTAATCTTGTCTTGAATTGGGAAAAGTGCCACTTTATGGTTAATGAAGGTATTGTCTTGGGGCACAAAGTTTCTGAAAGAGCTATTGAAGTTGATAAAGCCAAGGTCGATGCTATTGAAAAGATGCCATGTCCCAAGGACATCAAAGGTATAAGAAGTTTCCTTGGTCACGCTGGATTTTACAGGAGGTTCATTAAGGACTTCTCAAAAATTTCTCGGCCTCTGACTAATTTATTGCAAAAAGATATACCATTTGTCTTTGATGATGATTGTGTAGAAGCATTTGAAATACTTAAGAAAGCATTAGTCTCTGCACCTGTTGTTCAGCCACCTGATTGGTACCCTTTGAAATTATGTGTGATGCTAGTGATTATGCTGTAGGTGCTGTTCTAGGGCAAAGAGTTGATAAGAAATTAAATGTTATTTATTATGCTAGTAAGACTCTAGACAATGCTCAAAGAAATTATGCTACTACTGAAAAAGAGCTTTTAGCAGTTGTATTTGCTTGTGATAAGTTCAGACCTTATATTATTGATTCTAAAGTAACTATTCACACTGATCATGCTGCTATTAAATACCTTATGGAAAAGAAAGATGCTAAACCTAGACTTATTAGATGGGTTCTCTTGCTACAAGAATTTGATTTGCATATTGTTGATAGAAAGGGAGCTGAGAACCCCGTTGCAGACAACTTGTCTAGGTTAGAGAATGTTCTTGATGACCCACTACCTATTAATGATAGCTTTCCTGATGAACAATTAAATGTTATAAGTACTTCTCGTAGTACTCCATGGTATGTTGATTATGCTAATTATATTGTTGCTAAGTTTATACCACCTAGCTTCACATACCAGCAAAAGAAAAAGTTTTTCTATGATTTAAGACATTACTTTTGGGATAACCCACATCTTTATAAAGAAGGAGTTGATGGTGTTATTAGACGTTGTGTACCCGAGCATGAACAGGACAGATCCTACGCAAGTGTCATTCTGAGGCTTATGGAGGACGCCACGCTGGAGATAGAACTGCACATAATGTATTGCAATCTGGTTTTTATTGGCCTACTCTCTTCAAGGATGCCCGTAAGTTTGTCTTGTCTTGTGATTAATGTCAAAGAATTGGTAATATTAGTAGACGTCAAGAAATGCCTACGAATTATTCACTTGTTATTGAACCATTTGATGTTTGGGGCTTTGATTATATGGGACCTTTTCCTGCCTCTAATGGATACACACATATTTTAGTTGCTGTTGATTACGTTACCAAGTGGGTAGAAGCTATTCCAACTAGTAGTGCTGATCATAACACTTCTATTAAAATGCTTAAGGAAGTTATTTTCCCGAGGTTTGGAGTCCCTAGATATTTAATGACTGATGGTGGTTCACACTTTATTCATGGCGCTTTCTGTAAAATGCTTGCTAAATATGATGTTAATCATAGAATTGCATCTCCTTATCACCCTCAGTCTAGTGGTCAAGTAGAGTTGAGCAATAGAGAGATCAAATTAATTTTGCAAAAGACTGTTAATAGGTCTAGAAAGAATTGGTCCAAGAAACTTGATGATGCATTGTGGGCTTATAGAACTGCATACAAAAATCCTATGGGTATGTCTCCGTATAAAATGGTTTATGGAAAAGCATGTCACTTACCTCTCGAACTAGAACATAAGGCATATTGGGCTATTAAAGAGCTTAACTATGATTTCAAACTTGCCGGTGAGAAGAGGTTATTTGATATTAGCTCACTTGATGAATGGAGAACCCAAGCTTATGAAAATGCCAAGTTGTTTAAAGAAAAAGTTAAAAGATGGCATGACAAAAGGATACAAAAGCATGAGTTTAATGTATGTGATTATGTATTGCTATACAACTCTCGTTTAAGATTTTTTGCAGGAAAACTTCTCTCCAAATGGGAAGGCCCCTATGTTATCGAAGAGGTCTATCGTTCCGGTGCCATAAAGATCAACAACTTTGAAGGCACAAATCCGAAGGTGGTAAATGGTCAAAGAATTAAACATTATATCTCAGGTAATCCCATAAATGTTGAAACCAATATTATTGAAACCGTAACCCTGGAGGAATACATAAGGGACACTTTCCGGAGCATTTCAGACCCCGAAAAGGAATAGGTATGTGGTACGGTAAGTAAACCGACTCGAAAACAATTTTTAAGGCAATATTTCTCCGTTTTGGAATATTTAGAAAAATAGAAAAATAAGTAGCAGTCCGGGAAGGACACGAGGGCCCCATGAGGGTGGTGGGCGCGCCCTACCCCCTGGACGCGCCCCCTACCTCGTGAGCACCTCGTGTGCCTTACAGACTCCATTTTCTTGCACGATACGTATTTTGGTCGGTAAAAATTCATTATATATTCTCCCGAAGGTTTTGGCTCCCGTATCACGCAAACCTCCTCTGTTCTTGTTTCGAGCTATTTTCTGTCAGGGTTTTCCAGGCTAGGCATCATGTCGTCTCCCTCCTCCAACAATGGTGACAACGATGCTTGGCTAATGAAGATAGATCTGAAGAGGGAAGAACCCACGAGGGTCAACAAGGATGAAAGGATCAAGAAGGCCACGGAGGATCAAGCTCCAGCAGCAAAAGACATCCTTCAACTTGATCATAACCTTCTTACCCCAACTGAGATCGAAGCTTTCAAGATGATTGAGTTAGCTCGTATACAAAACAAGTATCTCACACAAGAAAATATTTTGTTGAAGGAGCATATTGTTGCACTCAAGGGCATTATTCGCAAGCTGGAGGACCTCTTACGCTCGATGTGCAATTATCCGTCACCTCCACCTTCTTCACCGACAAAGGAGAAATAATCACATGGGTATGGGCACTCCCCTTGGCAATTGCCAAGCTTGGGGGAGGTGCCCCGGTATCATATCACAATCACAACTCCTATCTTTACCGTTTTTCTTAGTTCGATCCTATTAGTAGTATCTTGATCTAGTAGAATAAAGTTTATGGCATGATCTAGTTTTGAGTTTGCTTTATGATCTCTCTTTGTAATCGAGTCCGTGAGCTATGTATAATAAAGATTAGCATTGAGTCAAGGGCTTGATTATTTTGCCATGATCTTGGGTGAATAAAAGAAAAGAGAAAAAGAATAAAAAGAAACAAAGAGTTCATATTGATCTTATTGAGAGTAATGACTTCACATAGAAAGAGTATGATGATTAAAAGTTGTTGGGAGTTGGTAGACATAGCTTTGGTCATTGTTGCAATTAATAGGAAGTAATAAGGAAAGAGAGGTTTTCACATATAGATATATTATCATTGACATCTTTTATGATTGGGAGCACTCATTAAAATATGACATGCTAAAGGCTTGATATTGGACAAGGAAGACAACATAATGAGTTATGTCTTTCTTATATCTGAGATAATGTATGTTGTCATGGATCCTCTAACTTGTTGAGCTTGCCTTTCCCCCTCATGCTAGCCAAATCTCAGCACCAAGTAGAAATACTACTTGTGCTTCCAAATACCCTTAAACCAGTTTTGCCATGAGAGTCCACCATATCTACCTATGGATTGAGTAAGATCCTTCAAGTAAGTTGTCATCGGTGCAAAGCAATAAAAATTGCTCTAAATATGTATGACTGATTGGTGTGGGAGAAATAAGCTTTATACGATCTTGTGATGTGGAAGTAATAAAAGCGACGGACTGCATAATAAAGGTTCATATCACAAGGGGCAATATAAAGTGATGTTCTTTCGCATTGAGATTTTATGCATCCAACCATAAAAGCGCATGGCAACCTCTGCTTCCCTCTGCGAAGGGCCTATCCTTTATTATTATCTTCTACCTTATGCAAGAGTCTCGGTGATCTTCACCTTTTCTTTTTCATTTTATCCTTTGACAAGCTCAGCATGTTGGAAAGAACATGATATATATATCTAATTGGATGTAGGGGATCATGAACCATTATTGTTGACATTACCCTTGAGGTAAAAGGTTGTGGGGCAAAACTATAAGCCCCTATCTTTCTCTGTGTCCGATTAAAACTCCGTAACCACAAGTATTGCGTGAGTGTTAGCAATTATGGAGGACTAAATGATAGTTGAGTATGTGGACTTCCTTTTTAGCTCTGACATAGACTCTTTCCGATGTTATGATAAATTGCAATTGCTTCAATGACTGAGATAATAGTTTGTCGGAGCCCAATAAGGTTTATGATTTATACTTTTGCATTGTGAATAGATCATCACTTGAACATAAGTAATCATATGACAAAATCTATATATGTTTCTGTTATGAGAATAATCATGATGCCTTCATGTCCGTATTTTATTTTTATCGACGCCTCTACCTCTAAACATGAGGACATATTTATTGTTATTGGCTTTTCGCTTGAGGACAAGCGAGGTCTAAGCTTGGGGGAGTTGATACGTCCATTTTGCATCATGCTTTTATATCGATATTTATTGCATTATGGACTATTATTTCACTTTATGTCACAATACTTATGGCTATTCTCTCTTATTTTACAAGGTTTACATAACGAGGGAGAATGCCGGCAGCTGGAATTCTGGGCTGGAAAAGGAGCAAATATTAGAGACCTATTCTGCGCAACTCCAAAAGTCCTGAAACTCCACGGAACATCTTAAAATAAATAAAGAAAAATCCTCGCCAAAGATGAAGGCCAAGGGGCCCACACCCTGCTCACGAGGGTGGGGGGCGCGCCCCCTAGGGTACGCCCCCTACCTCGTGGGCTCCCTGGTGGCTCTCCGACGTCCATCTTCTGCTATATGAAGTCTTTCGATGAGAAAAAAAAATCAGAGGGAACCTTTCGGGACGAGACTCCGCCGCCACGAGGCGGAACCTTGGCGGAACCAATCTAGAGCTCCGCCAGAGCTGTTCTGCCGGGGATACTTCCCTCCGGGAGGGGGAAATCATCACCATCGTCATCACCAACGCTCCTCTCATCGGGAGAGGGCAATCTCCATCAACATCTTCACCAGCACCATCTCATCTCCAAACCCTAGTTCATCTCTTGTATCCAATTCTTGTCTCAAAGTCCAGGATTGGTGCTACTAGGTTGCTAGTAGTGTTGATTACTCCTTGTAGTTGATGCTAGTTGGTTTATTTGGTGGAAGATCATATGTTCAGATCCTATATGCATATTATTACCCCTCTGATTATGAACATGAATATGCTTTGTGAGTAATTACGTTTGTTCCTGAGGACAAGGGAGAAGTCTTGCTATTAGTAGTCATGTGAATTTGGTATTCGTTTGATATTTTGATAAGATGTATGTTGTCTAGCCTCTAGTGGTGTTATGTGAACGTCGACTACATAACACTTCACCATTATTTGGGCCTAGAGGAAGGCATTGGGAAGTAATAAGTAGATGATGGGTTGCTAGAGTGACAGAAGCTTAAACCCTAGTTTATGCGTTGCTTCGTAAGGGGCTGATTTGGATCCATATGTTTCATGCTATGGTTAGGTTTACCTTAATACTTTTGTTGTAGGTGTGGATGCTTGCAATAGAGGTTAATCATAAGTGGGATGCTTGTTCAAGTAAGAACAGCACCCAAGCACCGGTCCACCCACATATTAAATTATCAAAGTATCGAACGCGAATATATGAACATGATGAAAACTAGCTTGACGATATTCTCATGTGTCCTCGGGAGCGCTTTTCCTATTATAAGAGTTTATTCTGGCTTGTCCTTTGCTACAAAAAGGATTGGGCCACCTTGCTGCACTTTATTTAGTTTTGTTACTTGATTGCTCATTACAATTTATCTTATCACAAAACTATCTGTTACCACTTATTTCAGTACTTGCAGAGAATACCTTGCTGAAAACCGCTTATCATTTCCTTCTGCTCCTCATTGGGTTTGACACGCTTACTTATCGAATGGACTATGATAGATCCCCTATACTTGTGGGTCATCAGGATGTTAGGCACTGCCATCTCCACTTTCTCACAAGAAGACAGAGGCAAAATTAACTAGTACTTACAGTACATCCGCTCATACGGTGAGAGAGTTCTACTACGACTACTAGTAGCAACCCATCAAGACTAAAATACTAGAACATGCACAGTGCTATTGGACCCAATTAAATTCTAACCTACGCAGATCATCTGTCATCCAAATGCATTACGTGAAATTTATCCGGTCTATTTCTATTGATATATTTTCATTCCTATGAGAACAATTACTCTAGTCTGGGGTATTTTTTCACATGACCATTATTCATTACAACGGTGTCGCAAAGGGGTGTGCGCCAATATTATTTTTGCACTAGCGCGTTCATGTCGTGCTGCTGGACGGATACATGCGCAAGTCGCCGCCCCCGCTACATCAACATATGTGACTGACTCATCGTCTGCGCCCGCGGCCGACTCGCCCGCGGCCGTGACATTTCCAACTCTACAGTCGATTTTCTTGTCCGCGCCAGCTTACAATGCCGCGGTTAACTCGCCCGTCCGCACCGGCTTATGACACCGCGGCCAACTTACCTATTGTCCGGGCGAGTCAGGTGATATCCATCTAAATTTATCTTATTAAACACTTATTGTTTTTGTCAAAGAACAATTATTTGCCCTGTAACATTTTTACACAGGATAATTGTTTATGCCATTATACCGCGGATGCATGTTCGGCTGTGCCGCACAGCTTCACGAACATATGTGCCGCGGTCTAGTTTACATCAACACGCCGACCAACTCATCTGCCCGTGCCGCTTTACAATGCCAAAGACGACTCGTCCATCCGCCCTCGCGGCCGGTTCACACGTCCCCACCAGCTTACAATGAGGAGGATAACTACTGGCCCGACGGATCAGGTGAAATCCATCAATTATATTTTTATATTATATATTACTTTCTTTAAAAAGAGCAATTACTTTGGGTTGCGATATTTTTTGATGCAGGACAATTGTTCACTGCAAGAGCGATGGTCATGTCATGGATATCATGCACTAGCATCTGACCCGCCATATTGATCAACGAATATATATATATATATATATATATATATATATATATATATATATATATATATATATATATGCAAGCCACGGCCTCTGCGGCCCTATCTACATCAATACGATGTGGCTACACTTACCCGTCCGCGTGGCTTATCGCGCCTGCGATTGACTCGCCCGTTCACGCGGTTTACCGCGCCTACGATTGACTCGCCCGTCCACACCGGCTTACAACGCCGCAGCCGATTCATCTGTCCGAGCCACCTCTAATACTATGGATGTCTTTATAGTCCGTCTATCGCGGCTTGGTCTACATCAACACACCAGCGCCGCACCTGTCTGCTTGAGCGGTTTATTGAGTATGAGCAAGTCACAACTTGGGTAGCCCGGTTTTCTTTCAAACAAAATGGAGGCAAATTATCATATACTATCAACCGCCGTCTGCACTGGATGGCTCAATGGGCAGGCGCACAGATCGCTGCCACTACAGTTCGGTTAACTTCAAACAGCCAGTTGGAAGGAACCATTGGCCGAGTTGCTGACACGGCTCATACGGGATCATTTATAACCCGCCGCAGTCACCTCAACCTTCTGTGGATTTACATTGTGTTATCAAACCAATGATATATACCTTCTGCTATGGTCAAGTACGGAGAATTTCAAGACAACTCCTTGAGTCATCTTAAGACTCAGGGGCTACGATGATATGGCTCAGCAAGTCTTGCCAGTTTCAGCAAATTCAAGTGCCCCAGGATGTTGAAGGGAAATATAACTCGGTCCCGGAGGCTACTGTTATATTGATGAAAATTTAAAGGCCGTCAGAAATATTCCGGCTCACAATGATGCTTCCGGTTTATAGTCCGGTTTACGGGAAATCCTGTCTCCCACACAACACTAAAGCCCTTAGTATCTGGTTCAAATCCGGTTTAAAGAGGAAACTATCTCTTGCAAAGCTCTGATGCTCTCAATATCCGGTTCAAAATCCCAGTTCAAGAAGAATTTATCTCTTGCAAAAAGTTAAAAGTTGCCGAAGGGGACCTGTTGCCATGATGCACGGTTCAAACATGGGTATCCTGCCTTATTGGCTTATCATATTATTGATCACATGGGGGCTTCCGTTTATAAAGTGGAGTCTGGTTTACCCATTGATCTAGCTTATAAAGCCATATATAAAATCACTTGGGGGCTTGGTCATATTCGAACCATGGCTACACCTCTTGATAGGCGTAAGGCCACCAGAGAAATCACTTGGGGGCTTGGTCGTAATCGAACCATAGCTACACCTCTTGATCCGCGTAAGACCGCCAGGGAAATTACTTAGGGGCCAAAGAGAGTGTTGCAAAAGCACAACTCAAACATAGGCACCCGCTGAGCACAGCTCAAAATATTGCTTGCGGATTCTTTGCTTCGCAATGAACAAATAATCTACACTTGTAATAGGCTATCAAGACACGGCTTGGAAGCCTAGTGTATACACCTAAAACCCCGGGTTAGCCTGCCTTTTTAAGTAAGCCACTCCATCCAGGTAAACTTGGTATGACCCGCCGAACTTTTGATAAGTCAATCTCATAGACCCTGAACTTTTCAAAGTTAAAACGATGATTGGTTAAAGATTGAGGTCCATCTTAAAAGCTTTGTAAAATGGTTTAACTCAGCGGCCTGGCAGCCCATGAAAAGCCTCGAATTTGGGGCCTGGCAGCCCGTGAAAAGCCTCGACTACAAGTTTTCATATGCTTTTATTTGCCAAGTTTCTTCTCCGTTGATGAGATTTATAATGGTTTTGATAAACCGGCGTTCATTAACCCGGCTCAGATTTCAACAACAAGTTGTCAGTACATGATCAATTATAATCCGGCATTTATTTACCCGGTCTGGTTTCGACTATAAGTCGCCAGTATTATATATGGATAATTTGGTGTTTATTACAAGCCGGTACGGTTTTATTATAAAACCCGCAAGACATGGGAGGAGTTATCAGTACTCAAGATTTGGGTTATCACCCTTACTACAGAAAGTTGGTAAACCAACGATGTGATTCAATGTCACAGGTATGATATATTTCATATTTGATTATTCTTAAGTGCAGCCTTGGTTATAAACCCGGGTTATATGTTGGGCATTATGACCCGTCCGGCGGAAAACCGCCAGGACACTTTAAACTTGTTGTATGCAGAAATAGGTTGAATAAAGCATGATTATAAATCACCGGCGTTTATTAACCCGGCCTGGTTTTTGACTATAGGTCGCCAGTATGATGATAAATTATCCAGTGTTCATTAACCCAGACTGGCTTGGGATTATAAGTCGCCAGTATATATTTGGATTGTGCCATTGGAATCATGCGCTCATAAATCATTGGATTATATTATTCAAATCTTCAAATAGCCAACATGGCTGGGATTTTATTATGGTTATCAGTAACCAGTATTATGATTAAGGTTTTCAAATTCGCTTTAGCGCAATGGCTGTTATATTATCAATGGAAATGATTTATTCTACAATTGAAGGAATAGTGCCGCGTCGCTGCAAGCTTACGACCCGGCACTTGGGGGCTACATTATTCAAGTTGAGATTACATCAAATAAGCAAGTCTCATGTCTCTGCAAGTATGCACCATGACACTTGGGGGCTAATGCAAAGTCATTTTTTGCTCACCTTATTGAAGACCCGACTCATCACATTGTAATGAGCCGGCCCTTGGGGGCTACCAATTGCTCCTATCAACAATTCAAGGTACACAAGTCTTAAAATCATTATATTGAAAGGTCCACTGCTCAGTTGGTAAAGCACAAAGCTCTTAACCTTGTGGACGTGGGTTCAAAGCCCCATGGTGGAGTTACATCATATGATGTTATTTTCAATGAAGCATGATTATATTTATAAAGTCCCTGCTCATTATTGCATAATGACCCGGCACTTGGGGGCTACACTGGTTGAAGATTTTGAGCATCAGGCAATTACAAGTCCCAGGTTGCTGCAAGAATGACAACCCGGCACTTGGGGGCTACATAATATGGAGTATTCAGTTTTTTCTAAGTGACTGGGATGAACAACATGGATTTCTTAAGAGGCGGTATTTATATTGAAGCAAGTCTTAAGCCATCACTTTGTTCTGTTCAAGACTTGGGGGCTACAGATAATATGGATATAAGGGAGAAAAATCTTTGAATTCTCAGTTTTGAATAAATTAGATTGACCCGGCATCATCAATAATCATGACCCGGCGTCATCAATAATCATGAACCGGCGTTGGCAACAATCATGACCCGAAATTATCAATTTTTATAACCCGCCAATTTTGGAAATCATAGCTTGGCAAGTTCTACATTTTCTAGCCGGCTGAATATCACTTGAATATTTGGAGACCAATATTTTTGTCAAGTCAGAGCATTGAAGGCCGACTCAAATGGATTCTTTATTTACAATATTTATTCTACAAGCAAATTGATTATGAAGCTGGTCTATTGACCCGGATTTTCTAGAAGGAGGAAATGACAAGGACTTAAGGATGATCAGGTGCCGGTTTACAAGAATTCTTAACCCGGAGCACAACCTGTCAAATTTGTTCTTGTGTTTATTTTGTAGCATAAATTTACCATGGATAAATCCAAGATAAACTTGCGGGCTAATGTCGGGGATATACCCCGCGGCGTAACCCGGCCAGAAATATAACCCAGTTGTCACTTGGCGATTCACTGGCGACCCGCCCTGACCAGACGGTTTACAAGCAACCCGCCTGAACATTATGACTCACTGGTAACCCAGCGGGCGGGACAAAGGGATGACAAGGCCCAAGGCCCAGAAGGCCGGTTTATGTTAATGGTGGGCCGGTTTAATAGGAAAGGCGTGATGAATATTTCCCTTAAAAGGAGTCAAGACCCGGACTTGTATCCGGTTTGTATTAGAAGGTAGACTAGGACTCCACTTGTAATAGAGTTATCCTAATCCTACTAGGACTAGTCATGTAACCCGCCCCTTCAACATATATAAGGAGGGGCAGAGCACCCCAAGAGGGACAAGTTCCACAAGTTAGACAGATTAGGGATAGACAAACAAGTCTATAGCTCTCGAGTTAGAGCACCCGTGTAATCGTGATCATCATCATCAAAATCAATGAAGCAGGATGTAGGCTTTTACCTCCACCGTGAGGGGCCGGACCTGGGTAAAACCTTGCGTCTCTCGTCCCACTCAACCCCTCTCAAGCTACCACATAGATGCGTTGGCCTCACGACTAAGTACTTTCAATGAGGACATCTGCTGTGACAATTCCACGACATACACCGACAAACTACTATGTGCCGACAGTTCATCTGCTAGTGTGCTTGTAGCGACCCGACCTCACACGGTCGAGTCTCTGTGCTTCAGTGTCATCCCTGGATCGGTAATGCTGACACACACAGTACTCGAAGGATTTATAACAGAGGAGCAATCACACACTTTTTACATCGACTGTCTCAAAAGAGAACTTATTACAGTAAATATGGCTTAAGGCTATCTAATACGATAACAGCGGAAGGCTTGGAAGATAAAGTGAGTCCATCAACTCCAACGACATAGCTGAGCTGCACGGCAACGACCTAACAAACCTTACTCTCTGTTTGAAAAGTCTGCAACATAATACGTTGCAGCTCGAAAACAGGTCAGCACATGGAAAATGCTGGCAAGATAACACAGTAGAGCAAGAACAGAATAATGCTATCACTACATGCATATTTGGCTGGTGGAAAGCTCTATGGTTATAGTTTTTGCGAAAAGCCAATTTTTCCCTACAACAAAGGAATAAATTTTATTTTAACTATCATGATGGTTGAAACATCATTGAGAAGGTTCCTCCAACTCAATCCCAATTAAAGTAATTAACAACCCAACAATATTAAATTAGAGTGATGAGATACTTAGGATACTCCAAGTACTAGATACTCAAGATTGTCCATAACCGGGGACACGGCTAGCCATGATTAGATTGTACACTCTGCAGAGGTTTGCGCACTTTTCCCCACAAGACTCGATCACCTCCGTTGGATTTCTCGCACTACATGGTGTTTGAGAAACGGATGACCGAGACACAGTCTTTCAGAAACATTAACTCTTTACTCCGGGCAGACCATACAAAACCTACATCCCTCTACCTGCTGATCCACCTCTTCAAAAGCTCATGTAACTTACTGAACTATGCTAGAGCCCATAATAGCTTGTGGCTGCACACGGAAGTTTCTAGCATGAAAATATCTCAGTTCCCTTTGAGCCTGGGTGGCGGACCTTAGGATGATCACACGGGTACTCCGGGATATCCTAGGACAACACTGGATTCTCCAGGTGCCCGACAAGCAATCCACCCAGATGTGTATTTAAGTTGCCACCTTAAGTTGAACCATTAATTAACAATCTCACATCTGTCATGGATACACTCAAACCCAATCTACGTCTACAAGCATAGCATAGCAATATAAGCAAGACGTAGAAGTAACTCCCAAGGTTTGAATATAACAGGGCAATAGGTTCTACCTCATCAACTACTTCCCAACCCACAAGTTAATCACAACCTAATCATGCAGTGTTTGAGGATTGAAACTAATGCATAAAAACTGGGTATGGAAGGAGTATGATCAATGTGTTACTTGCCTTGTTGATGATCCGCAAAACCTAGGGACTCGTAGTAGCACGCTTCGCACTCCGGGGATTCTATCGCAAACAGACAATAGCATACATAATCAATCAAGCAAAGAAACACGGGTAAATCTCAAATAAGAAGATCTAACCAGAAAGTTCAAGTTAAGAACTCCGGTTTGCGAAAAGAATCAAATCAAACGGAGCAACGAAACTCAAACTGCGAAAGAAACAAGATCCGTTTACTAATCTGGACTAAAGTCAAATTTTACAGTACCAAAATCATGTTCAAGTTGGTCAAACAGAAAGAGGGTTTCGAGACGAAGATCTAGGCGCTTGAATCGCCTGATTCCGATAAACAAGCGAAAAGATAAACTAAAACGAAAATCGGATCAGAAATTGCGATCAAAAATAATCGCAGAAAAATCCGAGAAAAAGAAAACTGACGAACATGCTAACGAACGAATGTTTGTTGTCTGTAACTAACGAGCGAAAACCATTCGTTAAAACGAACGTATGGACGAACGTACGCTATATAAACTAAACCGAGAAAACCGGTGAACCGATCTGAAAAAAAACGAACTAGGGTTTCTAAAAGAACGGATCGGGTTTAAAAAAACCAAACGGCGGCGAGGCATATACCTCCGGCGAGGCGGGGCTGCAGCTCCGGCGAGGCGGGCTGCAGCGGCGCGGCGCGGCAACGGGCGGCGGCGGCAAAGGCGACGACGGCGACGCTGTAGGCGGGGTGGGGAAGGCGGCGGGGTTGCTGATGGTGGGGGTCCGGTGGCGGGGTATTTAAGGAGGGGGCTGCTTGGGGGAGGGGCCAAGCGGCGCGGGGAGGTGGAGTCCCGGCCGGACTCGGGGTCGGGGCGGCGGTGGCCTCCCGGTCTCCTGGAGGGAGACGACGGCGCGGGGCTAGCGGGCTGGCTCGGCTGGCCTTTGGCCTAGTCGGGCGCTGAGAGATTTTTTTAAAATAATTTCACCGGAACTTAAATAAATCCTAGAAAATAAAATAAAATCTAAAAATACCAAAACAAATTTTCACGGTCTAAATAAAATATTTAGAACGAGATGAACATTTTCTTGGCCCTAAAATGCAATTTTGAAAAACGTGCAATTTTTCTAATGCAAATAAAATTAGCAATAAAATCCGAATAAAAGCAAATATTTGATTTTAATATTTTTCCTCCAATATTTCAATTATTTTGGAGAAGTCATATTATCTCCTCTCATATATTTTAATATGAAATATTTTCGGAGAGAAAAATAATGAAAATCAATAATCCTCGTTTCAATATTTGATAAAATTCAAATATGAAAACAATGAAATCTCCAACTCTCTCCGAGGGTCCTTGAGTTGCTTAGGATTTTGAGGATCGCAAAACTAAATGCAATAAAATATGATATGCATGAATGATCTATGTATAACATTCCAAATTGAAAAATTGGGATGTTACAAACCTACCCCCTTAAGATGAATCTCGCCCTCGAGATTCGGGTTGACTAGAAAATAGGTGTGGGTGGTCTTTGCGAAGATCATCCTCTCGTTCCCAGGTGGCTTCATCCTTGGTATGGTGGCTCCACTGAACTTTGCAAAACTTGATAACCTTGCTCCGGGTGACTCGGCTGGCAAATTCAAGAATCCATACTGGCTTCTCCTGATAGGTCAAATCACTGTCCAACTGAATCGCCTCCAAAGGTATTGTATCTCTTAACGGTATATTGGCCATCTCAGCATGACACTTCTTCAGCTGTGAAACATGAAATACATCATGAACTCCTGACAGTCCTTCAGGTAACTCCAACTTGTAGGCAACTTCTCCCATACGTTCCAAAACACGATATGGTCCTACAATTCTCGGGGCTAACTTTCCCTTGACTCCAAAACGTTTCACTCCTCGCAAGGGTGATACTCGCAGATATGCTCTATCTCCAATTTCATAGGTTACCTCCTTGCATTTCGAATCTGCATAACTCTTCTGCCTGGACTGAGCTACCTCCAGTCTATCTCGGATCAACTGAACTATCTCTTCAGACTCCTTGATCAAGTCTGGTCCAAACAACTGTCGGTCTCCAACTTCATCCCACAGCAACGGTGTTATGCACCTTCGTCCATACAGGGCTTGGAACGGTGCCATCTTTAAACTGGCTTGGTAGCTATTGTTGTATGAGAACTCTTCGTAAGGTAAATTGTCATCCCTACTAGATCCATAATCTAGCGCACAGGCCCTCAACATATCCTCCAGAATCTGGTTGACTCTCTCTGTCTGTCCATCTGTCCGCGGGTGAAAAGCGGTACTGAATTCCAGCATTGTTCCCAAAGTTTGGTGCAACTGATGCCAAAACTTGGAAGTAAACTGTGTTCCTCTATCTGATACGATGGTCCTCAGAACTCCATGCAGACATACGATCCTGGTCATATATATCTTGGCCAACTTCGCACTTGTATAAGTTGTTTTCACTGGGATAAAGTGAGCTACTTTGGTCAAGCGATCAACTACTACCCATATAGAATCATATCCTGATTTGGTCCTGGGCAATCCGGTGATGAAATCCATGCCAAGTTTATCCCACTTCCATTCGGGTATCGGCATAGGCTGTAACAATCCTGCTGGCTTTTGATGCTTTGTCTTCACTCTTTGACACACATCACATACGGCTACATACTCGGCAATATCCTTCTTCATACCAGTCCACCAGAAACGTTCCTTCAAATCCAAATACATCTTGGTGTTTCCGGGGTGTATTGAGTATGGTGAGTCATGAGCCTCCTGAAGTATTAACTTCCTGATCTCTGTGTTATTGGGCACATAAACACGGTCCTCAAACCATAAGGTGTCGTCCTCATCCTCACGAAAACCTTTGGCCTTTCCTTTGCTCATTCTCTCTTTTATCTCGGCAATCTCTTTGTCATCCTTCTGAGCTTCTCGAATCTTTCCTAACAATGTAGACAGAACCTCCATTGTTGCAACAAAACCTCTAGGAACAATCTCCAATCGAAGTTCCCTGAGATTGATAGGTGGGAACCCGATGAACGAGTTCACGCCCGAGGGTGGCCCGATCTTCACGTTGTAGGATCGAATCATGAGGGATAACTAGCTGCAAGCAGCCGGGATAAGTAGCTTTCTACATGCTAAGGTTGGATGCAACCCGTACGTTGGGGATGGCTGACCGAAGCTACAAGAACTCCAACCCACTGTCCGAACAATCGCAGAACCACAAACCAGGACTAATCCACACAAAACAGCCGGAACTGTAGAGCACGAACTAGGGGGAACTAGAGGCTCCTTCTCGTGAATCCGAATGAACTCACAAGAGCAAAGGTAGCAAGATCTCTCGGATCTCTCTAGCAGTCTTGCTGCATAAGCTTGTAGCTGAATGGTTTGACAAAAGGTTCCCTAGAGGATGGGGGAGATGGGATTTTATAGCATAGACAACCCCCCTTAGCTAGGTGTGAAAATGGTTTCAAAAGTAAACAGGTTTGCCTGGATTTCTTGGGTGAATAAGCAGTCAACTTTGGGAGTTGTTGCAGAGCTCCTCGGAAATTCGTGAAGCCTTGACAGCCTGGACACCTTCCACAAGAATGACTTGAACTTTTGACTCACAACTCCAAATAATGTGAGGTTTTTTGAATTGGACAGATAATTTGATGTAGCTTCTGTTGATGTACCCCTATGGCCCCGTCTCTCCATCACATGGGTGTGACACACCAAAACATCAGAGGTAAAAACTGACAGCATCAGCTTCACTTGCAACTTGTTTTCTCCAAACTTGTTCCTCCAAAGCGGTTGCTTCAAGAGCTCATAGGTTGTTGGATTGCTTCCATGTTATACCTAAGTTCATCCAACAACAATGGAGATGAAAGCATAGTTGTGTCATCAGGGTTACAAGGTAAACTTAAGTTAGCGTTCACCTGGTCACTTATTTGTTTGGCGCGACTTTGTGTGATTGGACCTATAATTGTTGGAGACTTGTCGATGGTTGTGGTGTCCTCATCATCCTCCCCCTCTTGAAGAGGAGTCGTCCTCGACTCTGATGGTCCAAAGTATGGAGAGAGGTCGGACACATTGAAAGTTGGACTAACACCGTAATCCATCGGAAGGTCAATCTTGTAGGCATTGTCATTGATCTTCGCAAGAACTTTGAATGGACCATGTCCACGTGGCTGCAACTTGCATTTGTGTTGATCTGGGAAACGATTCTTCCGCAGGTGTACCCACACAAGATCACCTTCTTCAAACAACACCTTCTTTCTTCCCTTGTTTGCTTGTTTTGCATATTGTTCAGTCATCTTCTCAATATTTTCCTTGGTCTTCTCATGAATTTTCTTCACGAAGTCAGCACGCTTACTTGCATCAAGATTGATTCGCTCTTGCAATGGTAAAGGCAAAAGATCTATGGGAGCAGCAGGTTTGAAACCATAAACAATTTCAAAAGGACAAAATTTAGTGGTCGAATGTACTACCCTGTTGTATGCAAACTCCACATGGGGGAGACATTCTTCCCACATCTTCAAAATTGTCTTTAAAACTGCTCTCAGCATCATGGATAGCGTGCGGTTGACAACTTCAGTTTGTCCATCCGTTTGTGGGTGGCATGTAGTGGAAAAGAGAAGCTTTGTCCCTAGCTTTGCCCACAATGTTTTCCAAAAATAGCTCAAAAACTTGGTGTCACGATCTGAAACAATAGTGTGTGGTACTCCATGTAGCCGCACGATTTCCTTGAAAAACAAATCAGTAATGTGTGAAGCATCATCGCTCTTATGACACGGGATAAAATGAGCCATCTTGCTAAACCTATCAACCACCACAAAAACTGAATCACTCCCCCTCTTAGTGCGTGGTAATCCAAGAACAAAATCCATAGAAATATCTTCCCAAGGTGTACTAGGAATGGATAAGGGCGTATAACATCCATGAGGGTTTAAACGTGACTTAGCTTTGCGGCAAATCTCACAACATAGTATGTAGTGCTCAACATCACGCCTCATCTTTGGCCAAAAGAAATGGTCAATTAGCACACTCTTAGTTTTCTTTGCTCCAAAATGTCCCATGAGACCACCAGCATGAGCCTCCTGCAAAAGCAACAAACGAACAGAGCAATCTGGGATGCACAATTTGTTAGCTCGAAACAAGAATCCATCATGCAAGTGAAACTTTTCCCAACCTTTCCCCTCACTACACTTTGAGTGTGGTTCAGCAAAATATGGGTCATTGGCATACAATTCTTTGATGCTTTGCAGCCCAAGAATTTTAGTATCAAGTTGTGAGAGTAAAATATGGCGTCTAGACAAAGCATCAGCAACAACATTATATTTTTCTTTCTTGTACTTGACAATATAGGGAAAAGATTCTACGAATTCACTCCGTTTTGCATGTCTACAGTTCAATTTTTGTTGACCCCTAAGGTGCCTTAAAGATTCATGGTCGGAATGTATCACAAATTCTTTAGGCCACAAATAATGTTGCCATGTTTCCAAAGATCTCACAAGTGCATATAATTCTTTGTCATAAACTGAATAACTTAGAGTTGGGCCACTTAGCTTCTCACTAAAATATGCAATAGGCCTGCCTTCTTGCATTAGTACGCCTCCAATACCAACACCACTTGCATCACATTCAATTTCAAAAGTCTTACCAAAGTTGGGTAGTGCGAGCAATGGTGCAGATGTCAATTTTTCTTTCAGCTCTTGGAAGGCCTTCTCTTGTGCATTTGCCCACTTGAAGGGAACATCTTTCTTGGTTAGTTCATTCATTGGGGCAACAATGGTGCTGAAGTCCTTCACAAACCGACGGTAGAAACCAGCAAGGCCAAGAAAGCTTCATACTTGGCTTACATTTTGTGGAGGCATCCACTCACGGATGGCCTTGACCTTCTCCTCATCTACCTCCACACCTTGACCTGAAACAACAAAGCCAAGAAACACAACTTTTTCTATGCAAAATGTGCACTTTTCCTTGTTAGCATATAATTTATCCTCTCTTAGGACAGCAAGCACACACCGAATGTGTTCAACATGTTCATCCAAAGTTTTGCTATAAATCAGGATGTCATCAAAGTAAACAACCACAAACTTGTCAATGAACATTCTAAGCACATGATTCATTAATCTCATGAAAGTACTAGGTGCATTTGTCAATCCAAATGGCATAACTAACCACTCATACAAACCAGATTTTGTTTTGAAAGCAGTTTTCCATTCATCACCCTCTGTCATTCTAATTTGGTGGTAGCCACTTCGCAAGTCAATTTTAGAAAGATGGTGGCGCCACTAAGTCCATCAAGCATATCATCAAGCCTAGGTATGGGGTGCCTATACCTCACGGTGATGTTGTTAATAGGCCAACAATCACAACACATTCGGGAAGATCCATCTTTTTTTGGCACTAAAAGAACGGTTATAGCACAAGGAGAGAGACTTTCTCTTACATAACCTTTGTTTAGTAGGCCTTCAACTTGTCGCTGAATCTCTTTGGTTTCCTCCGGATTTGTGCGGTATGGTGGTCGGTTCAGCAATGGGGCTCCTGGAACCAAATCAATTTGGTGTTCAATGCCTCTTTGTGGTGGTAGCCCTGGTGGTATCTCCTCGGGGAACACATCTTCATACCCATGCAAAATTTCGACAACAACACTAGGAGTGGTGGAGGTTAATTCATTAGTAGGAAGAAAATAGTCCTTGTACAAAAGTACAAAGAACATGGAATTGGGTTCTCTCAACTCTCTCATGTCCCTTTTCCTAGCCATCATAACTAATCCCTATTTTTCCCATGTCTTGGTCAACTTAAGTTGTGGGGTTTTATTTGGCTTTGGATTCTCTCGCTCACTATGTTGGTGGATGTCACTCAAGTGTTTCTCGCTCACTCTCTCTTTCTTTTTCAGATCATCCATCAATATTTCTTCGGGTGTCAAAGGGAGCAACGATATGCGCTCTCCCTCGTATTGGAATGAGAGACGATTAGTACGGCCGCTGATTTGCATATCATGATCATACAACCAAGGTCTTCCCAACAGCAATTGGCATGCTTGCATTGGCACCACGTCACATTCCACTTGATCCCGGTACTTCCCAATGGAAAACTGAACGGTGACAATGTTGCTTACTCGAAGTGTACCACAATCATTGAGACATTGCATCTTATATGGACTTGGGTGCCTTATTTGTTTTAGTCCCAACTTCTCTACCAAATCTGAACTTGCAATGTTGTTGCAACTGCCATTGTCAACAATAATTCTGCAAACCTTGTCCTTGATGGTGCCACGGGTGTGAAAAATATTATGTCGCTGCCCTTTCTCTTCTCTAGCTGCATTAACACTAAGCACACGACGAGAAACAAAGCAATCTCCCATGTCGGCCAGAATATCACAACCACTCTTCTCGCCCTCTTCATCCTCATGATCACCCGATGCTCCATTATCTTCATGCTCACTCTCAGATTCCCATTCACCTTGTTCTTTCACAAAGAGAACTCTCTTGTTTCGACATTCAGAAGAAATGTGACCATGCCCTTTGCACTTCCAACACTCAATATCTCGGCTTCGAGATGATGGTACATCCGTGGGGTTAGAGGTACTTCAAGCAGCAGAAGGAGCACGCTTGTCCACATTCCTAGGGGCTGGTGATGATGCCGATGAAGCCGCTGTTCGTCGGGTGGCAGTAGGGTGTGAAGTATGCTGAAACTGAGAACCACCATGAGAGACACTTGGCTGCAACCTTTGCCATGGTGTGGTGGTGCGGTTATGAGATATCCGTCCATGACCACTCCGCTGCACCTTCCTCTCCGTGCGCTTTGCTTGCTCCAAAATATCTTGTAGAGTGTTAAAGGGAAACATCTCCACAAAATCAGAAATTTCATTGTCGAGACCATGCAAAAATCTTGCCATCTTTGACTCCTCATCTTCATGAATACGAGCATGAACCAACAACAATTTCATCTCTTTATAGTACTCATCCACCGTGCGCGTACCTTGGCTGAGACGCTGCAATCTGTTTCGGAGATCTCTTTGATATTGTGAAGGAACAAAACTTCGCCTCATGGCTTGTTTCATCTCTTGCCAAGTGTCAATGTGATCATGGCCTAGCAGCAGTTGATTTTCTTGTAGTTGATTCCACCAAGTGAGTGCATAACCAGAAAACTCAACACAAGCAAGGTTTACTCTCTTCGGATCTGCAAGGTTTACGAAAAATCTGATCACACTACTCTTCCCAATCAAAATATGATCGGGGTCTTCCTTTCCTGTGAACTTGGGGATATGCAACTTGATTCTTGCTATGTCATCTTGACCATCTCGATCACGATGTTCTGCACGACGCCCATCTTCAGCAGCACGACGGTATGGGACACCATCATAATCATCAAAATCATCTCCATGACCACGAGCAACACGCTCATGAGGGTCATAGTAGTGCCCACGAGGACCATGCTCTCGCCCTCGAAGTTGTCCCCCTCGCTGCCCTCCATGAGCAGCAACACCACGCCCACGAGAAGCAGCCACATGTCCACCATGGCTGTTGTTATCATCCTCCAAGTCACCATCCACAGCAGCACGCACGGAATTTTCATCCTCAACTTCCTCAAGTGGGTCAATAGGGTGTTGTCGGTGTCGAACCCTATCGCCACCTGCTGGAGGTCGCTCGTGAAACATCCTTCCAAGGTCTCGAACCATGTTCTGTAATTCCTGAAAATCAGCACGTGTGACCGGGGCATCTTCTTCCCCATGTTTTTCTCCATGAACACTCGATCTAGATCCTGCCATGTTAGTAAGGCCAAAAGTGGAATATGATAATTTTATGGAATCACACAACCTCACCTCTTACTCACCAAAGTTCTTATGAGTTCACATCAGATTGTGCTTCTCCTGGATGTGTTAAAGCGATTGAAAGACATGGATCAAAGAACTAGCTTCAGTTTTTGGTGGAGCTCGGTGGGGTAAACAAAAAGGGGCTTGTGCTGAAATCAAGTTGATGCAAACCAAGAAAAAATATGTGGATGGATCTGCTGCACCTTTGCACCAAGATTGAAAAACACAAACACACAAGCTTTTGAAATTTTTTCTATCAAGCTGAAACTTTTGGATCTTACACAAGACTTTATTTTTCTCTCTTGACTTTTTTCCACTCTTTTTTTCTCTCTTTGATTTTTTTGCCACTCTTTTTTTATCTCTTTTTCCAAAGCACAACCAAATCTGAAAGCAATTATGAAGATGAACTTGGTGCAGATCTAAAAGATGAAGAACATGCAAGGTATGCAACAACAAGATCTCAGCACCAACAAGGCTTGGATTTATTTTTGGTGGGGCTTTGGACTTCTAGGATAGAAAATATAGCATGAAAAATACTCGATCTAAAGGGATGATAGCAAGATAAAGTTGGATAACAGATCCTACCATGTCAACGAAACCTCTGATACCAGATGATAGGTGGGAACCCGATGAACGAGTTCACGCCCGAGGGTGGCCCGATCTTCACGTCGTAGGATCGAATCGGGAGGGATAACTAGCTGCAAGCAACCGGGATAACTAGCTTTATACCTGCTAAGGTTGGATGCAACCCATACGTTGGGGATGGCTGGCCGAAGCTACAAGAACTCCAACCCGCTGTCCGAACAATCGCAAAACCACAAACCAGGACTAATCCACACAAAACGGCCGGAACCGTAGAGCGCGAACTAGGGGGAACCAAAGGCTCCTTCTCGCGAATCCGAATGAACTCACAAGAGCAAAGGTAGCAAGATCTCTCGGATCTCTCTAGCAGTCTTGCTGCATAAGCTTGTAGTTGAATGGTTTGACAAAAGGTTCCCTAGAGGATGGGGGAGATGGGGTTTTATAGCAGGGACAACCCCCCTTAGCTAGGTGTGAAAATGGTTTTAAAAGTAAACAGGTTTGCCTGGCTTTCTTGGGTGAATAAGCAGTCAACTTTGGGAGTTGTTGCAGAGCTCCTCGGAAATTCGTGAAGTCTTGACAACCTGGACACCTTCCATGAGAATGACTAGAACTTTTGACTCACAACTCCAAATAATGTGAGGTTTTTTGAATTGGAAAGATAATTTGATGTAGCTTCTGTTGATGTACCCCTATGGCCCCGTCTCTCCATCACATGGGTGTCCCACACCAAAACATCATAGGTAAAAACTGACAGCATCAGCTTCACTTGCAACTTGTTTTCTCCAAACTTGTTCCTCCAAAGCGGTTGCTTCAAGAGCTCATAGGTTGTTGGATTGCTTCCATGTTATACCTAAGTTCACCCAACAACAATGGAGATGAAAGCATAGTTGTGTCATCAAGGTTACAAGGTAAACTTAAGTTAGCGTTCACCTGGTCACTTATTTGTTTGGCGCGACTTCGTGTGATTGGACCTATAATTGTTGGAGACTTGTCGATGGTTGTGGTGTCCTCATCAGAGATCCTCTGCTAACTCCTTTGGTAATTATGTGCTTACTAGGGTGTTAGCATAACTCTTCTGACTCAAAGCGTCTGCTACGACATTGGCCTTTCCTGGATGATAGTGAAGCTTCATGTCATAATCCTTTATAAGCTCAAACCGTCTCCTTTGCCTAAGGTTCAACTCCTTCTGTGTGAAAATGTACTTCAAACTCGTATGATCCGTGTACACATCACAACGATTTCCAATAAGGTAATGTCTCCAGGTCTTCAACACATGCACTATGGCTGCCAACTCCAAATCATGCGTGGCATAATTCAATTCGTGTGGTTTTAGTTGTCATGAGGCATACGAAACAACTCTTCCGTCCTGCATAAGCACATTTCCAAGTCCTAGGCGAGAAGCGTCGCAATACACTTGGAAATCCTTGCGTATATCAGGCAGAATCAGCACTGGAGCTAGAGTCAAACGTTTCTTTAACTCCTAAAAACTCGCCTCACATACTTCCGTCCATTTAAACTTGGTATCCTTTTTCAATAACTCCATCATTGGCTTCGCAATCTTGGAAAAATTCTCAATGAATCTCCGATAGTATCCCGCGAGTCCAAGAAAACTGCGGATCTCACTAACTGAAGTGGGTGCCAACCATTCAGTGACTGACTGTACCTTGGTGGGATCTACTGCTATACCTTCTCCTGATATAACATGTCCAAGGAATCCAACTTCCTTCAACCAAAACTCGCATTTGCTGAACTTGGCATACAACTGATGTTCCCTGAGTTTCTCGAGAACTAAATGCAAATGCTCTTTGTGCTCCTCCTGATTCTTCGAGTATACCATTATATCATCAATGAACACCACAACAAACTTATCCAAATATTCCATGAACACTTTGTTCATCATGCTCATGAAGTAGGCAGGGGCGTTAGTCAGTCCAAATGACATGACCGTATATTCATACAACCCGTACCGTGTGGTGAATGCCGTCATTGGTATATCCTTCTCTCGAATCTTCAACTAGTGATATCCTGATCGCAGATCGATCTTTGAAAACACCTTAGCTCCTTGAAGTTGGTCAAACAAATCATTAATCATCAGCAGTGGGTATTTGTTCTTGATCGTCACTTCATTTAACGCACGATAATCAACAACCATTCTTAGAGACTTATCCTTCTTCTCAACCAAAAGCATTGGGGCTCCCCATGGTGATGAAATCCGTCGAATGTAACCTTTCTCCAATAACTCCTTGATCTGCTTCTTAATCTCCTCTAGATCATTTGCGGACATCCGGTATGGTCTCTTTGATATTGGCCCTGTACCTGGCAATAGCTCTATCAAAAACTCGATGTCTCGATCCGGTGGCATGCCTGGTAAATCCTCTGGAAAAACATCCGGGTAATCCTTCACAACGGGCACTTCCTCCTGAACAACTCCCGTGAGGGTATTTACTTGGCTCCTCCTAGGCGCATGCCTAGATACATACTTGATCCTTTTTCCCTCCGGGGTGGTGAGAAAAATCAACTTACTAGCACAGTCAATGCTTCCTCCATACTTTGACATCCAGTCCATGCCTAATATCACATCCAATCCTTGTGACTCCAAGATAATTAGGTCGGATGGAAAAACATGGCTACCAATGGTTAAGGGTATCTGGTCGCACCATTGACTGGCCATATGCTCTGCTCCAGGTGAACTCACTAACAGAGGGGTCCTAAGGGTTTGGGTTGGTAGTTTAAACTTATCCATGAATCCCCTTGATATGTATGAATGTGATGCACCAGTATCAAAAAGAACAAGGGCGGTAAAAGACTTAACCAAAAACTTACCTATAACCGCATCTGGCTGCTCTTCAACCTCCTCCACGTTAACATGGTTCACTTGTCCTTTGTTGAATGGATTGGGCTTCTTCCCAGCGCTCCCATTGCCGTTTCCATTCTTCGCTTCAGGGCACTTCGTGGCATACTGTCCAGTCTTCCCGCACTTAAAGCAAGTAATGTGACTTAGATCTCTCTTGGCGGGTGTGGCTGGATTGGGGCGGTTCTGATTGTTGTTTGTTCTGTTCCCAGTCCCATTCTTAGAACCATTGTGGTTATGCGAACTTCCTCCGGTGTGGTTATGACCTCCATGGTTATGAACAAGTCCTCCCGAGTTCGGGGTTAGGCGAGGCTTCTGCTGAGCTCCTGAGTTATACCTCCCTTGCCCATACTTCCTCTTACGGCTCTCAATTTGTTGCTTCTTCCCT
Organism: Triticum urartu; assembly: GCF_056163025.1. Lineage (NCBI taxonomy): Eukaryota > Viridiplantae > Streptophyta > Magnoliopsida > Poales > Poaceae > Triticum > Triticum urartu. The sequence continues at coordinate 432,763,396 of NC_141874.1, forward strand.
TCAATCATAAGAGCCTTATATACCAACTCCTGGTAGTTGTTGAATGTTGCCACCATCAACTGCATGCTCAACTCATCATTCAGCCCTTCCATAAACTTCTCCTACTTCGCGGCGTCCGTGGCCACATCATCTGGGGCATAGCGGGATAACTTACTAAAATCATCCACGTACTGAGCTACTGTACGGTTTCCCTGGCGTAAGTTGCGAAACTCATGCTTCTTCATGCTCATAGCTCCAGTTGAGACATGGGCTGTGCGGAAAGCTTGCTGAAACTGATCCCAAGTGACGTTGGCTATGGGGAAAGTGGCCGTATAATTCTCCCACCATGAGGATGCTGGTCCATCCAATTAATGTGTGGCAAAGCGCACCTTCTCAGCATCTGTGCAACCTGCGGTGGTCAACTCCCTTCCAATACGGCGTAGCCAATCATCTGCAACTATAGGCTCGGTGCTACTGGAAAACACCGGCGGCTGCAACCTCAGAAAGCGAGCTAAGTTGTCAACTGGAGGCGGGTTGTTGTTGTTGTTGCCTTGGTTCTGGACTAACAATTGCATCAAGGCATTCTGCTGCTGGATCAACTGAGTGAGCTCCGGCGGGAAGGTAAATCCGGTGTCGCGTCTCGGAGGCATCTGATGGGTTTAGAGGGGAGAGATTAGAATAGAAAGGGGGTCTAATGAGAAAGCACTACCCATATGCACATGAGACAAACACAATCATTTCACTCAATCAATCAAGCAAGGGCATACAAGCGGTCTAGAACTATCATTAAAGTGCTCAAGTACTACTATATACATGGGGGAAATACTACTAATTATTTGGTGGTCATCTAGAAATTTTGATCGGTAGAGGACTCCATGATGTCTGCTCCAGCTTCGTCCTCAAAGTCATCATCACTGGGGTCGGAGTCAGTGTCGTCGATGATGATGTAGTTCTCCGGGCAAGTGGAATCGTCGTCCTCTCCTCCCGGCGCGGGGTCTCCCATGAATATTCTGATCTTCCTTATCAAGTTGTCATTCTTCTCCAATAGTTTTGCAATTTCCTCCTCATATCCATCGTGTGTAGACTTGAGTTCTTGTTCCAGATCGATGATCCTTGTCTTCGCCTTCTTTAATTCTAACATGTCTGAGCACATCTGGTTCTCCTGGCGTCGAATGTGCTGGTTTAACTCCTGGATAAAAGCTGCAATGGATCTATCCTTCCGGGTGCTAACTATCTCCCATTGCTCATCTCAGCGCCCACATATCTGATAGATAGTATCCTTAAGATCCTTGTTGTAAACTTCTCCAATGCGTGCCATGGCAATGTAGGCTGCCATGCTCTTGCCTAGACTCCAGGTTGGTGCATCAAAAGAAAACTCTATGGGCTCAGTGATTGGCATGAATGTCCTTCCTGGAACTTGAACTTGAATCATCCAGCGCTCCTCTTCTGGTAAGGTGGTGTTGTACGTCCCGGTGAAGCTTGGTATTCTGATATTTAAGTACCTAGTGACTTCCTTCAAGTGGCGTCCAAAGGGTGTGTCTTCATCCGGTTGCGTGAACTTGATCCTTGTATCCGCCATCCTAAAGAGTAGAAAATAGGAGAGGAGTCAGAAATGAGTAGAGAAGAGTGACCTATGGCTTATCTTAATGGTCGTGTCCTACACTCAGCGTGTGCTCTGATACCATCTTGTAGCAACCCGTCCTTAGACGGTCAAGTCTCTGTGCTTCAGTGTCATCCCTGGATCGGTAATGCTGACACACACAGTACTCGAAGGATTTATAACAGAGGAGCAATCACACACTTATTACATCGACTGTCTCAAAAGAGAACTTATTACAGTAAATATGGCTTAAGGCTATCTAATACGATAACAGTGGAAGGCTTGGAAGATAAAGTGAGTCCATCAACTCCAACGACATAGCTGAGCTGCACGGCAACGACCTAACGAACCTTACTCCTTGTCTGAAAAGTCTGCAACATAATACGTTGCAGCCCGAAAATGGGTCAGCACATGGAAAATGCTGGCAAGATAACACAGTAGAGCAAGAACAGAATAATGCTATCACTACATGCATATTTGGCTGGTGGAAAGCTCTATGGTTATAGTTTTTGCGAAAAGCCAATTTTTCCCTACAACAAAGGAATAAATTTTATTTTAACTATCATGATGGTTGAAACATCATTGAGAAGGTTCCTCCAACTCAATCCCAATTAAAGTAATTAACAACCCAACAATATTAAATTAGAGTGATGAGATACTTAGGATACTCCAAGTACTAGATACTCAAGATTGTCCATAACCGGGGACACGGCTAACCATGATTAGATTGTACACTCTGCAGAGGTTTGCGCACTTTTCCCCACAAGACTCGATCACCTCCGTTGGATTTCTCGCACTACATGGTGTTTGAGAAACGGATGACCAAGACACAGTCTTTCAGAAACATTAACTCTTTACTCCGGGCAGACCATACAAAACCTACATCCCTCTACCTGCTGATCCACCTCTTCAAAAGCTCATGTAACTTACTGAACTATGCTAGAGCCCATAATAGCTTGTGGCTGCACACAGAAGTTTCTAGCATGAAAATATCTCAGTTCCCTTTGAGCTTGGGTGGCGGACCTTAGGATGATCACACGGGTACTCCGGGATATCCTAGGACAACACTGGATTCTCCAGGTGCCCGACAAGCAATCCACCCAGATGTGTATTTAAGTTGCCACCTTAAGTTGAACCATTAATTAACAATCTCACATCTGTCATGGATACACTCAAACCCAATCCACGTCTACAAGCATAGCATAGCAATATAAGCAATACGTAGAAGTAACTCCCAAGGTTTGAATATAACAGGGCAATAGGTTCTACCTCATCAACTACTTCCCAACCCACAAGTTAATCACAACCTAATCATGCAGTGTTTGAGGATTGAAACTAATGCATAAAAACTGGGTATGGAAGGAGTATGATCAATGTGTTACTTGCCTTGTTGATGATCCGCAAAACCTAGGGACTCGTAGTAGCACGCTTCGCACTCCGGGGATTCTATCGCAAACAGACAATAGCATACATAATCAATCAAGCAAAGAAACACGGGTAAATCTCAAATAAGAAGATCTAACCAGAAAGTTCAACTTAAGAACTCCGGTTTGCGAAAAGAATCAAATCAAACGGAGCAACGAAACTCAAACTGCGAAAGAAACAAGATCCATTTACTAATCTGGACTAAAGTCAAATTTTACAGTACCAAAATCATGTTCAAGTTGGTCAAAAAGAAAGAGGGTTTTGAGACGAAGATCTAGGCGCTTGAATCGCCTGATTCCGATAAACGAGCGAAAAGGTAAACTAAAACGAAAATCGGATCAGAAATCGCGATAAAAAATAATCGCGGAAAAATACTAGAAAAAGAAAATTGGCGAACAGGCTAACGAACGAACGTTCGTTGTCTGTAACTAACGAGCGAAAACCGTTCATTAAAACGAACGTACGGACGAACGCCCGCTATATAAACTAAACCGAGAAAACCGGTGAACCAATCTAAAAAAAACGAACTAGGGTTTCTAAAAAACCCGGATCGGGTTTAAAAAAACCGAACGGCGGCGAGGCGTATACCTCCGGCGAGGTCCGGCGAGGCGGGGCTGCGGCTCCGGCGAGGCGGGGTGCGCGGGCGGCGGCGCGGCGCGGCAACGGGCGGCAGAGGCGGAAAAGGCAGTGGCGGCGCTGCAGGCGGGGCGGCGCAGGCGGCGGGGTTGGTGGTGGTGGGGGGTCTGGTGGCGTGGTATTTAAGGAGGGGGCTGCTTGGGGGAGGGGGCAAGCGGCGCGGGAGGCGGAGTCCCGGCCGGACTCGGGGTCGGGGCAGCGGCGGCCTCCCGGTCTCGTGGAGGGAGAGGGCGGCGCGGGGCTAGCGGGCCGGCTCGGCTGGGCTTCGGCCCAATCGAGGCTGAGAGATTTTTTTTTAAATAATTTCGCCGGAACTTAAATAAATCCTAGAATATAAAATAAAAATCTAAAAATACCAAAACAAATTTTCACCGTCTAAATAAAATATTTAGAACAAGATGAACATTTTCTTGGCCCTAGAATGCAATTTTGAAAAACATGCAATTTTTCTAATGCAAATAAAATTAGCAATAAAATCCAAATAAAAGCAAATATTTGATTTTAATATTTTTCCTCCAATATTTCAATTATTTTGGAGAAGTCATATTATCTCCTCTCATATATTTTAATATGAAATTTTTTCGGAGAGAAAAATAATGAAAATCAATAATCCTCGTTTCAATATTTGATAAAATTCATGGTCAAAAAAATATATTTGATAAAATTCAAATATGAAAACAATGAAATCCCCAACTCTCTCCGAGGGTCCTTGAGTTGCTTAGGATTTCGAGGATCGCGAAACGAAATGCAATAAAATATGATATGCATGAATGATCTATATATAACATTTCAAATTGAAAATTTGGGATGTTACAGTGCTATGCCGACAGATTGTGCAACGCCCATTGATACGCCGACAGTTTGTCTATCAATGCGGTATGCCGACAGTTTGTGCGACGTCAAATGCTTCTACCCACACATTTGCTGTCAGTGTTCTACATTTCAACAGAAATTCAAATGAGCAATTTTTTTGAAATTACATTCATAATATTGAATTCATGTTCAATATGCAACACATACAAGCAAATGCACTCTTCCATTCATCACAAGATATCATTGATCAATGCATTAATTCAATATATATACATATATATATACAAGACTCATTACTTTTCTTCACCCAAGTTAGCTACAACCATTATGGAAATACACAAGTCAGATATACAATAGAGGCATGTTACAAACATAATGAAAAAAGTTCATAAGAGACCAGGTGCTTGTTCCCTGGACTGCTACTGCTACAAAATATTATAGAAGACCAAATCTTCAATCGCCAAGCCAAATCAACTTCCGTAGGAACAAAATGTGTCATCCGTGTTCTCAAGAAAAGCAATCACGAGAAGATCTTCGATCAACTAGTGGACTTGCTACTTTCTACCATTTGTCCCTACAAAAGAACTCGTATGTTTCAGCAATATTTGAAACAATACAATGTATTCAAATTCATGAGTTTCCTTTGAGTCCAAAGGTCTAAGAAATAGAAGATGTACAACACACCAACTTGCATACAAGAAAAGTAAACTGATACTTGATTGCCTGACCTCTCTAATAAAAATTATGCATGCCATTGCGGTTCATGCATGCTATAGTTATAAAGCAAAGATTCGAGTTACAAAAGGTAACCTTATTAGAATATAAACCAAAGTCAGCATAGCACCTAGCATATCAGAAATGGCTTACTATAAAAATGTATGAACTTGTCGATGAGCAATCGGGTTGTTCTAAGCCATCAGGAGTGCGGTCCTTACTATAATTTTAGAGATTGCATTCGAAGCTACTCAATCAGCAAAAGGCCACAACACCTATGTTTACCTACAAAAGGAGTCAGATGTAATCCTAATGTGAACTGAATAAATATGCTTCCGAGAAAAATAACAGTCAAGTATTTGTTTTTTGTGACTGATCTTTAAAAAAGAGCAAGCTTCAGTTTAGCCACTAGGAATTGCACACTGGCGGACAATTGTACCACTCACCATATTTGAACAAATATGCAAGCAAACATTCAGTTTAGCTTGTGTACTAAATCACACATTTCTGCTAGCTTCCATGATCAAGTCTCCGAACTTGATACTATTTGCACGATACTGGGGATTGCGCTGCACACATATAAACATAGAAACCAAACATTCTATGTTCTGCAATAACCCATATTTAGTATCACCTTATCGTGCCCTTATTTCTTATCTATTTCTGATAGAAACTAGATACTCTAGTAGCCTGATGCGTCATCTATTTATAATGACATTACAAACTGCACTGTATGTGTTTAGTTAAGAAGCATGAAACCTCACAAGAAAAATACAAAGATGGCCCAAAAGAAAAATAATATTTTTTAGTTCAAACTGAGGACCATTTTTGTTGGGGAACGTAGTAATTCAGAAATTTTCCTATGATCACGCAAGATCTATCTAGGAGATGCATAGCAACGAGACGGGAGAGTGTGTCCACATACCCTCATAGACCGAAAGAGGAAGCGTTAGGTTAACGCGGTTGATGTAGTCAAACGACTTTGCGATCCAACCAATCAAGTACCGAACGTACGGCACCTCCGAGTTCTGCACACGTTTGACTCGATGACGTCCTTCAAATTCTTGATGTAGCAGAGGGTCGAGGGAGAGTTTCGTCAGCACGACGGCTTGGTGAAGGTGATGGTGATGTGATCCGCGCAGGGCTTTGCCTAAGCACTAGATGCTATGACCGGAGGAGCAAACTGTGGAGAGAGACGCCACACACAACTTGGAACAATTGTTGTTGTGTCCAAGGGGTGCCCTGCCCACGTATATAAAGGAGGGAGAGGGAGGAGGCCGGCCCTAGGGGGTGTGCCATAAGGGGGGAGTCCTACTAGGACTCCCAGTCCTAGTAGGATTCGGCCCCCCTTCTTTTCCTTCTCATGGAGGGGGAAAGGAGAGGGAGTATGAGAAGGAAAGGGGGGTGGCACCCCCTTCCCTAGTCCAATTCGGCCTCATCCCTTGTGGGGGGCACACCAGCCCCTTGTGGGATGGTTAGCCTCCCTCCTATGGCCCATATGGCCCATATCTTTCCCTGGGGGTTCTGGTAACTCCTCCGGTACTCCGGTATGTGCCCGATACACTCCGGAACCCTTCCGGTGTCTGAATACTACCTTCCAATATATCAATCTTTACCTCTCAGCCATTTTGATACTCCTCATCATGTCCGTGATCTCATCCGGGACCCCGAACAAACTTCGGTCACCAAAACACATAACTCATAATACAAATTGTCATCGAACGTTAAGCGTGCGGACCCTACGGGTTCGAGAACTATGTAGACACGACCGAGACACATCTCCGGTCAATAACCAATAGAGGAACCTAGATGCTCATATTGGTCCCTACATATTCTACGAAGATCTTTATTGGTCAAACCGCATATCAACATACGTCAATCCCTTTGTCATCGGTATGTTACTTGCCCGAGATTCGATCGTCGGTAACATTATACCTAGTTCAATCTCGTTGCCGGCAAGTCTCTTTACCCGTTCCGTAATGCATCATCCCGCAACTAACTCATTAGTCACATTGCTTGCAAGGCTTATAGTGATGTGCATTACCGAGAGGGCCCAGAGATACCTCTCCGATACATGGAGTGACAAATCCTAATATTGATATATGCCAACCCAACAAACACCTTCGGAGACACCTGTAGAGCATCTTTATAATCACCTAGATACGTTGTGACGTTTGGTAGCACACAAGGTGTTCCTACGGTATTCGGGAGTTGCATAATCTCATAGTCAGAGGAATATGTATAAGTCATGAAGAAAGCAATATCAATAAAACTAAACGATCATAATGCTAAGCTAGCATATGGGTCTTGTCCATCACATCATTATCTAATGATGTGATCCCGTTCATCAAATGACAACACATGTCTATGGTCAAGAAACTTAACCATCTTTGATTAACGAGCTAGTCTAGTAGATGCTTACTAGGGACACCGTGTTTTGTCTATGTATCCACACATGTGTCAAGTTTCCGGTTAATACAATTCTAGCATGGATAATAAACATTTATCATGATATAAGGAAATATGAAATAACAACTTTATTATTGCCTCTAGGGCATATTTCCTTCAGTCTCCCACTTGCACTAGAGTCAATAATCTAGTTCACATCGCCATGTGATTTAATACTAATAGTTCACATCTTTATGTGATTAACACCCATAGTTCACACCGCCATGTGATCAACACCCAAAGGGTTTACTAGAGTCAATAATCTAGTTCACATTGCTATGTGATTAACACCCAAAGAGTACTAAGGTGTGATAATGTTTTGCTGGTGAGAGAAGTTTAGTCAACGGGTCTGCCACATTCAGATCCGTATGTATTTTGCAAATTTCTATGTCTACAATGCTCTGCATAGAGCTACTCTAGCTAATTTCTCCCACTTTCAATATGTATCCATATTGAGACACAGAGTCATCCAGATCGGTGTCAAAGCTTGCATCGACGTAACTCTTTATGACAAACTCATTATCACCTCCATAACTGAGAAATATCTCCTTAGTCTTTTAAGGATAATTTTGACCGCTGTCCAGTGATCTACTCCTAGATCACTATTGTACCCCTTTGCCAAACTCATGGCAAGGTACACAATAGGTCTGGTACACATCATAGCATACTTTATAGAACCTATGTCTGAGGCATAGGGAATGACTTTCATTCTCTTTCTATTTTCTGCCGTGGTCGGGTTTTGAATCTTACTCAACTTTACACCTTGCAATATAGGCAAGAACTCCTTTCTTTGACTTGTTCCATTTTGAACTACTTCAAAATCTTGTCAAGGTATGTACTCATTGAAAAATCTTATCATGCGTCTTGATCTATCTCTATAGATCTTGATGCTCAATATGTAAGCAGCTTCACCGAGGACTTTCTTTGAAAAAACACCTTTCAAACACTCCTTTATGCTTTCCAGAAAATTCTACATCATTTTCGATCAACAATATGTCATTCACATATACTTATTAGAAAGGTTGTAGTGCTCCCACTCACTTTCTTGTAAATACAGGCTTCTCCAAAAGTCTGTATAAAACTATATGCTTTGATCAACTCATCAAAGCGTATATTTCAACTCCGAGATGCTTGCACCAGTCCATAGATGGATCATTGGAGCTTGCACACTTTGTTAGCACCTTTAGGATCGACAAAACCTTCTGGTTGCATCATATACAACTCTTCTTTAATAAATCCATTAAGAATTGTTGTTTTGACATCCATTTGCCAGATTTCATCAAGTGCAGCGTCCGTCTTCCTCTTGAAGATCCATTTATTCTCTATGGCTCGCCGATCATCGGGCAAGTCCACCAAAGTCCACACTTTGTTCTTATACATGGATCCCATCTCAGATTTCATGGCCTCAAGCCATTTCACGGAATCTGGGCTCATCATCACTTCCTCATAGTTCGTAGGTTCGTCATGGTCTAGTAACATGACTTCCAGAACAAGATTACCGTACCACTCTGGTTGACCTACGAGGTTCGATAGTAACTTTATCTGAAGTTTCATGATCATCATCATTAACTTCCTCACTAATTGGTGTAGGCATCACTGGAACTGATTTCTATGATGAACCATTTTCCAATTCGAGAGAAGGTACAACTACCTCATCAAGTTCTACTTTCCTCCCGCTCACTTCTTTGAGAGAAACTCCTTCTCTAGAAAGGATTCATTCTTAGCAACGAATACCTTGCCTTCAGATGTGTGATTGAAGGTGTACCCAATAGTTTCTTTTGGGTATCCTTGGATTTCTCTTTGTGAGATGCATTACTAGACTCATCATCTAGGATTGCATAGTGCTCATCACCAAGATCTTCAATAATTTGTTTAGTAGTTAGCACAGCACAACATTCAATAATATGTTTTTGTATCATTGGACTGCCTAGTCAAGATGCAGTTTCCAGGAGCATTGTGCAAAACAATCTTATCAATTTCTTCATCATTTTATGAAAGCCATTTTAGAAGTTCAAGAAAGCTCCCCCTATTGCTAGATTCTTCACTCTCATCATGTCCACTAAATGCCAATCCTTGGTTCAAAAGAAATCTGAAGCATCTTAGTGAATAACTTAGCCTAGCCTTTTAAAGACGTAGATCCTCTTTAGAAACCCTCACAATGATATTAACAATTGACGTTTCAGGTGTCACAAATAAATTTTACTTCTCTTGAGCTTGGTTGTGAATGCTACCAATACCACCCATATGTTTGTCCAGTGCATCCGGTTTGTCCCAATTTCTCCAACCAGTTTTAACAAAGGCATCACCCGTAGCCCCCCCCCATTAGTTTTCCGTTTGAACAAATACCACACAAAGCAATATGATGCTTCCTTTGAGACACTATATTCTAGCAAACTGTACTTCTCAAACCAAACAAAACTAAAGTCTCAATTTTTACCATAGATTTTCCTGACTTGAAAAGCATGTGCATATGGCCGGCATGTAGTTTTAGCAATATCTCTTCTTCGAACACTATCTTGATCATTAAAAGCATACTCTGAAATAGGAGTTTTTTCCCTATATCACCTAAAAAGACATGTTCACTTGGCTGTTGGGGTGATGGAAGACTTGGTGTTGCATCTTCAATTTCAACATCGATCTCAGTATCTATCCATGTTCGTATCGAAATGGATTAGAGGTGCGGAATTAGGACACTGCACATTTCTAATATCTTTGGTGTGATAAGCAATCTTCCTCGCTTTCTCTTCATGTTTTCGAAGAAGGTCCAGAATGGCACCATGAAGGAAATATGCCCTAGAGGCAATAATAAAGTTGTTATTTGTATTTCCTTATATCATGATAAATGTTTATTATTCATGCTAGAATTGTATTAACCGGAAACTTAGTACATGTGTGAATACATAGACAAACAGAGTGTCCCTAGTATGCCTCTACTTGACTAGCTCGTCAATCAAAGATGGTTCAGTTTCCTCACCATTGACATGTGTTGTCATTTGATGAATGGGATCACATCATTAGAGAAGGATGTGATGGAAAAGACCCATACGTTAGCTTAGCATTATGATCATTTAGTTTTATTACTATTGCTTTCTTCATGACTTATAAATATTCCTCTGACTATGAGATTATGCAACTCCCGAATACCGGAGGAACACTTTGTGTGCTATCAAACGTCACAACATAACTAGGTTATTATAAAGATGCTCTACAGGTGTCTCCGAAGGTGTTTGTTGAGTTGGCATAGATAAATATTAGGATTTGTCACTCCGTATATCGGAGAGGTATCTCTGGGCCTTCTCGGTACTGCACATCACTATAAGCCTTGCAAGCAATGTGACTAATGAGTTAGTTACGGGATGATGCACTACGGAACGAGTAAAGAGACTTTCCGGTAACGAGATTGAACTAGGTATGATGATACCGACGATCGAATCTCGGGCAAGTAACATACTGATGACAAAGGGAATAACGTATGTTGTTATGCGGTTTGACCGATAAAGATCTTCGTAGAATATGTAGGAACCAATATGAGCATCCAGGTTCCGCTATTGGTTATTGACCGGAGATGTGTCTCAGTCTTGTCTACATAGTTCTCGAACCCATAGGGTCCGCACGCTTAACGTTCGATGATGATTTGTATTATGAGTTACGTGTTTTGGTGACCGAAGTATGTTCGGAGTCCCGGATGAGATCACAGACATGGCGAGGAGTCTCAAAATGGTCAAGAGGTAAAGATTCATATATTGGTAGGTTATATTCGGACATCGGAATGGTTCCAAGTGATTCGGATATTTTACCGGAGTACCGAGGGGTTACCGGAACCCCCCGGGGGAATAATGGGCCTTAGTGGGCCTTAGTGGAGAGAGAGGAGAGCCGCATGGGAGGTGGCGTGCGCCCCCTTGCCCAATCCGAATTGGACAAGGGGAGGGGGCGCCCCCCTTCCCTTTCCCTCTTCCTCTCCTTCCTATTCCCTCCGGTGGAGAAAGGAAAAGAGGGGGGTTGAATCCTACTTCGACTAGGAGTCCAAGTAGGACTCCCCCCTTGGCATGCCCCTCCTAGGCTGCCGGCTTCCTCCCTCCTCCTTTATATACATGGCCAGGGGGCACCCCAAAGACACAACAGTTGTTTCTTAGTCGTGTGCGGAGCCCCCCTCCACAGTTTACTCCTTTGGTCATATCGTCGTAGTGCTTAGGCGAAGCCCTGCGCGGATCACATCACCATCACTGTCACCACGCCATCGTGCTGTCGAAACTCTCCCTCGACCCTCTACTAGATCAAGAGCTCAAGGGACATCATCGAGCTGAATGTGTGCTGAACACAGAGGTGCCGTACGTTCGGTACTTGGATCGGTTGGATCGTGAAGACGTTCGACTACATCAACTGCGTTAACATAACGCTTCCGCTTTCTGTCTACGAGGGTACGTGGACACACTCTCCCCATCTCGTTGCTATGCATCTCCTAGATAGATCTTGCATGATCATACGATTTTTTTTGAAATTGCATGCTACGTTCCCCAACACACCATTCATATCTTCATTTTCTGCTCTGCAATTATATCTAAAATAAAAAAATCATTGGCAGCAGCATACCGAATCAGTTCTACACAAATAGTTCTCTCTAGTCCTATCTACAATTACAATAAAAACAAGGACAACTAATATAAGCATCAACTGTTAAGCATTGCCTATAAACCAGTAAAAATATACACTGGATTGGGCCACTGGAGCACTAGACATCAACTGCTAGCAATTCATATTTATTGGACTGGGCATCGATTTATTGGGAAGCAGGAAATCATCAATTTTGGGGCGGGAAGCTTGGAATCTCACCTTGCTGCTTTGTTCAACCGGAGGTTGGGGAAGGTGTCGCCTGCACTATGGTGAGGTCGATGCATTTGAGGTCGCCCGGTGATACGTCTCTAATGTATCTATAATTTTTGTTTGTTCCATTTGTTATATTATCATTCTTGGATGTTTTACAATCATTTTATATCTTTTTTGGTACTAACCTATTGACATAGTGCCTAGTGCCAATTGTTGTTTTCTGCATGTTTTTAACATCGCGGGAAATCAATACCAAACGGAGTCCAAACGCAGCTAAACTTTTTGTGGATTTTTTTGGACCAGAAGACATCCAGTGGACCAAAGAAGTACCGAAGAGGGAGCCCAAGGTGAGCACAAGACACCAGGGCGCGCTTGAAGGCCCAAGCATGCCCTGGTGGGTTGTGCCCACCTCGGCGGCCTTCCGCACTGCCTCTTTGCTCTATAAATACCCGAATATTCCAGAAACCCTAGGAGAGTAGACGAAAATCAATTCCAGCCGCCGCAAGTTCCAAAACCACCAGATCCAATCTAGACACCATCATGGAGGGGTTCATGTCCATTGGTGACTCTCCGATGATGCGTGAGTAGTTCATTGCAGACCTACGGGTCCGTAGTTAGTAGCTAGATGGCTCCCTCTCTCTCTCTTTTGATTCTCAATACAATGGTCTCTTGGAGATCCATATGATGTAACTCTTTTTGCAGTGTGTTTGTTGGGATCCGATGAACTTTGAGTTTATGACCAGATCTATATTTTTATCCATGAAAGTTGTTTGAGTCTTCTTTGATCTCTTATATGCATGATTGTTTATAGCCTTGTATTTCTTCTCCGATATTTGGGTTTTGTTTGGCTAGCTTGACCTATTTATCTTGCAATGGGAAGAGGTGCTTTATGATGGGTTCGATCTTACGGTGCTTGATCCCAGTGATAGAAGGGGAACCGACACGTATGTATCGTTGCTATTAAGGATAACAAGATGGTGTCTATTTCTACATAAATAGATCTTGTCTACATCATGTCATCATTCTTATTGCATTACTCTGTTTCTACATGAACTTAATACACTAGATGCATGCTGGATAGCGGTCAATGTGTGGAGTAATAGTAGTGGATGCAGGCAGGAGTCGATCTACTAATCTTGGACATGATGCCTATATAAAGATCATTGCCTGGATATCGTCATGATTATTTGAAGTTTTATCAATTCCCCAACAGTAATTCGTTTACCAACCGTTTGCTATTTTTCTCGAGAGAAGCCACTAGTGAAATCTACGGCCCCCGGGTCTCTTCTTTATTATATTTGCCTTTGCGATCTATTTTTATTTGCCTTTATTTTCATATCTATTAAACCAAAAATACAAAAATACATTGCTGCAATTTATTCTTATTTATTTTATCTCGCGTTCCTGCGAGATCTATTTGTCCAATCTATCATATTTTTATCCCGTCTACTTGCCAATTTCTAGCGTCGTTGCCTGAAATGGATCGACAACCCCTTTAATACGCCGGGTTGCGAGTATTTATTATTTGTGTGCAGGTACCATTCACGTAGTGTTGCGTGGTTCTCCTACTGGTTCGATAACCTTGGTCTCATCACTAAGGGAAACCTACCATTGTTGTGCTCCATCATCCCTTCCTCTTTGGGGAAATACTGACGTAGTTCAAGCAAACATCATCCGGCGGTGAGGGAGACGCAGTTGGAGAGGCGTCCAGCCAGCCATGAGCACGACAGGATCGATCCAGTCGCAGGGGAGATGGCCAGACGGCAATTGTCTCCTCTCTCCTGGCCTGACGACGACAACTATGGGCGGGGCAAGCTACGATGCGAGGGGAGAGGGGAGAGGAGGGTAGCAGCGAGGGAAGTGGAACCAGTGGTCGCAACCTGAAGAAGAGACGGCTGAGGCGGCATGGCCAGAGAGGAGGCGGAGCTGCCTCCTGATTCACGCGCGAGAAGAGACCTAGACGGCTAGGGGCTAGGCCTTGGCCAGTCCTTTGGGCTAAATTAGTACATACTAAAAAAATCTCCAAATTCTGGGTGGGCCACGGCCTACCATGCCTACACGCTGCCTCCGCTAGTGGTGGACATATATTTCTTTCAATGGGGCATGGTATATAAAGTGAAATCATGCAATATATGATCTCTAAAAATGTGCAAAATATAGAGAGTCGTCAACCTCCCCACGCTTAAACCTTGTCCCTCCTCGAGTAAGAAGGTTGACTACCAAAAGCTCATTGTTGCTAACTCTAAAGCTTACGCTAAAACCGAACCCCAAAAGTGAATCCATGTTCTTTGTGCGAGCATGCAAACATTAACTAGCAAGGGGGTGATACATGTTGTCCCCTTAGTTTCATTGCCATGGAGGTCGAGAAAGAGGAGATATTTTTATGGAGCCTAAGTTCCCATTGCCAAAGGTTTAGAGATAATGTCAAAATTATGTTAGAAACAAAGAAACAAAGAGTTGTCCATCATAGACAAAAGAGATGCATTAATTATTGATCACTTCAAAAACACCAATCTGAGGCATGCCAGGTACAATAGAAAGATCGTATGTCTGTGTTAGTCAACCGCTCAACTACCTATGAAGTACTGAGATAATAAAATTCTAAACACCTTTTGAATTTTTGAACATCTTTCTAAAAGAAGTAAACAATTTTGAAATTATGAACTATTTTTGAATCTATGAACTTTTTTGGGAATTTATGAATAAAATTTGAAAACATGAATATTTTTGAAATTTTGAGTTTTTTTGTAAAATGTGAACCTTTTTTATTACTTGTTTAAAAATAAAATTAAACCTGAAAAAGGAAAATAAGAAATGACAGAAAAGAAAAAAGAAAAAAATAAAAATTAAACAAAATAGAAAAAAGGAGAGAAATGAAAAAAAGAAATAGAAAAAAAAGAATAATTAAAAACAAAAAAGAAAGTAAAAATGGTTGGGAACCTCCTAGAATGTTCCTAGCGGGGATCGTTGAAACGCTTAACGGGTCAGCCCATCCCATACACTCTCTCAATCTACCAATGTGACTCAACGACAATTCAAAGCAGAGAGCATCGATACCTTCTATTCTGTGTGTTTAGCACCGTGAAAGGTAACTCGTGAATTGTTTAAGAAAAACTCTAGCTGCGCTATTTATTACATAGTAAAATTGCTTAGATCTTTGAAATATTTGAAAAGATTTTGGAAAACATGATTTTTATCCTAAAAATGTGAAAAAAAACTTGAAAAGTTTACAGATTAAAAAAATCACGAATATGCAAAAAAGTTTCCTACACAATTTTTTAATGAATTGAATAAAGTTCATTTATTAATACAAGTTCACGAATTCAAAAAAGTTTACAAATTCGAAAATTCATGAAATATAAAAAAATTCAGTCAGTTGTTAAAAAATTGTGTGTTCCAAAAAAGGTCACGGTTTTGAAAAAAATCATGAATTGAAAATGTTTACTTATTTGAGAAATGTTCTCGAATTTGAAAAATCTTCGTGAGAATGGGAAATTGTGAATTCAAAAAAGGTCATGAATTGGAATGAAAATCGCGAAATTTGAAAAAAAAGTCACAAGTTTGAACAAAGTTCTCAAATTTGAGAAAAGTTACACAAACTTTCAAAAAAACTAAATAAATTGGGAAAAGTTCACATAATTTAAAATAAAACTCATGAATTTGAAAAGTTCACTAATTAAAAAAATACATTTTTTCAAAAAAGATCATGAATTTGAAAAAAAAAATGAGTTTTTTTCAAAAAAATTCCCAGTTTGAAGGAAGTTTGTGAATGAGGAATAAGGAAAAAAAGCAAAAGAAAAAACAGAATCAATGAAAAAAGGCCCAAAAACCATATTGGGATCACGATATTTTTTTAACGTTATATTTGCCACAAGAAGAAAAAACGAAGTAAGTGGGCACAATATAGTATGTTGTCTCAGAGGTTGTTGACGTGAGGACTGAAGGTGGAGGCCTGGAGTTTGAATCTCCCACAACGTGTCTCTACTTCTAATGAAGCAGTTGGTAGTTTCGCTTCCAGGTTTTTTTGTCCCACCTCTTCCGGTTTATTTTCGTCCTAAAAAACCTACAAAAAAACCTACCAGAGAAATTCCCCGACTCGCACGCACCAGCTAGAGTGCCCTCGAGCCTCGAGATCCCTTCGCCGCCAGCCCCCCACACCCACCCACCGAACCCCACCCAACGCACGTCTCTCGATCCCCTCTCCAGATCGTTGCCGTCTCTCCGGATCGCGCCGCCGCCTCCACCCAAACGCACGCCTCTCGATCCCCTCTCCAGATCACCGCCCGCTGCTGTCTCTCCTGATCGCCACCGCCGCCGTCTCTCCGGATCGCCAACATGGCCTCAGAGGAGGGGATCAAGCGAATTTCTTGTAGGTGCTGGTTGCCTGCGTGCACGGCCTGTGTGCACGGCGCCGCCGCGGTCTCCTGTTACGAGTCTCTCTCGTTGGGAGCTGCAGAGTCCGTTCCCATCTCCCCTGTGACAAGGTACAATTTTATGCTATGTTCTTAAACCATTCTTCTTTTCATGTACTAATGTATGTCCTGCTAGGAGTAGTAGTACCAACCGTAGTCTTCTTTGTCTGTACTCCAAAATCTGAAATAGGATGGAGAGCAACGAGGATACAGACGAGAGAGACTTGCTCGCGGTATGTGGACGAATGGGACAGCAACGCGTCGCAACATGTATTAAATGTACAGATGGTCTGACAGTATTATACCTTGACGGCGTAGTGCAATATGACGACGCGGTCATGGCTACTGACGGTGCGGTCGGCCACGTGAACGGCGTGTGCGGTCAGATGCATGATACACTTCTTATTGATACACTAGGGGCCTCGGGATGAGGTAGCCGACAAGCCTTTGTGCGGTTCGGGGGAAGCATGATCTTAGCATTCACGCTTGGCTGCGGGCAATGGTGGATTCAGCGACAGGAGTGCCGCGACCTCGTTGGATCTGGCCTCTAGCGCTTGGATCTGCACTCGTGGCGGTGGCGCTGCGCTGTGGCGGCCCGGATAGCTTTCCGGTGGCTGAGGCTGGTGGTTGGCCTGTGCGGTGGCGCACATCGGAGTTGGTGCTGGGCGTGCACGTGATGAGAGGATTTACTAGAGTTAGATTCAGCATACCGTCCTACTAGATTTAGCTGAATCATTCTATCAACATGTACACTAATAAGGTATGTGCTACGGGTTGTACTCTCGTTACATTGTTTTATCTTACTTTAATTGTTGACTTCATCTCATGTTTGCCCGTTCCATAGGATTGTCATGAATCTGTTTTCCTTCAGTTTACAGGAGGGTGATGTTAACGATTTCAAGAACTTGATAGCAGGGTAAGGGTATAGCTATTGGCAATGCAGTAGCGCGAGGCTTGACAAACATACTTGTTCTCTTGATTGAACATGACCAGGACCTAAAATGATTTTGATTTGTGCTCTTGTAGGTTAAACCAATCTCTGTCAATACGAAATTGTCATAGCTGAACATGATCAGGACCTCAAGAGGACAGGGTTATTACTTTAGAGTTTCAGAACTCGTACTTGGTGAAAGGATCGATATGGTTGACTAGAGGGGGGGTGAATAGGCAACTAACAATTTTTAGCTTTTCTTTAACAATTTAAACTTTGCATCAAAGTAGGTTGTCTAGATATGCAACTAGGTGAGCAACCTATATGATGCAACGAGTATAGGAACACAAGCAAGCAAGTGATATGATACAAATAAGCTTGCACAAGTAAAGGCATGACATAACCAAGAGTGGAGACGGTGGAGACGAGGATGTGTTGCCGAAGTTCCTTCCCTTTGAAAGGAAGTACGTCTTCGTTGGAGCGGTGTGGAGGCACAATGCTCCCCAAGAAGCCACTAGGGCCACCGTATTCTCCTCACACCCTCACACAATGCGAGATGCCGTGATTCCACTATTGGTGCCCTTGGAGGCGGCGACCGAACCTTTACAAACAAGGTTGGGGCAATCTCCACAACTCAATTGGAGGCTCCCAACGACACCACGAAACTTCACCACAATGGACTATGGCTCCGCGGTGACCTCAATCGTCTAGGATGCTCAAACACCCAAGAGTAACAAGATCCGCAAGGGATTAGTGGGGGGAATCAAATTTCTCTTGGTGGAAGTGTGGATCGAGGCCTTCTCAACCACTCCCGAGCAAATCAACAAGTTTGATTGGCTAGGGAGTGAGATCGGGCGAAAATGGAGCTTAGAGCAACAATGGAGCTTAGGGTTGGAAGAGATGAGTCAACGAGGAAGAAGGGGACCCCTTATATAGTGAGGGACAAAGAGGCTAATTGGTTTGATGCCAACATTTGACATTGCCAATACTTGGCAAGCCAACAATTGGCAATTTCAAAAGTTGCCAAAAATTGGCAACTTTTTGGGAGGTTGGCAAGTTAATTTGGTAACCAACCAAGCACTACCCAATATTTGGCATTTGCCAAATGTTGGCATGCCAATTTTTGGCATCAAACCAATTATGCTTAAAGATCCAACCGTTATCCACCAACCAGCCCGTGGCCAGCGGTACTATCGCTCCAGGCCAGCGGTACTACCGCAGGGCCGCGCGGTACTACCGCTTGCTGCCAAGCGGTACTACCGCACGGTCATGCGTACTACCGTACAGGCCCGCGGTACTGCCGCAACCCCAGCAACAACAAGGTCAGATCTGAAACACAGGAGCTGAGGGCGGTACTTCCGCGAGCGCGGTACTATCGTCCCCTATGCGGTACTACCGCAAGGCAGGACTCCCCTAGCCGGGGGGAAGGAAACATCCGTGCCTACTTCCGCAAAGAAACGGAAGAAGCAAAAACCCAACACAGTAGTATTGCAGAGGGGCGGTACTACTGCCTGACAACATAGCACGGTACTACCGCGGAGCGAAAGCGGTACTACCGTGGTAGGCGCGGATGTAAAAAATTACATCCGCCCCTACTACCGCGAGGGAGCGGTACTAGCCTGGTGGGAAACGGTAGTGCAGCTCCAGGGGAGCGGTACTACCGTGGGCACCTGCGGTACTACCGCGCCGCAGCACGGTACTACCGCTGGTGCCTACGGTACTACCGCTCACTTGGGAGCAGTACTACCGCGAGCCAACGCAGCAGCCAGAAACAAGGCGGCGAGAAAGCGGAGGATGCTCCAAGGGAAAGGAGGGGACAAGAAGGAGACGTGTACGTGGTGATTCCACCCAAACCTTTCCGACACGGACCCCCTCTTAATAGTACGGCTTTCCTACGACTCAAATCCACCAAAAAAAACGTAGAAACGACGCCGTCTTCAACAGTCTTCGAGGGGCACCCAACCGTCTTGTGCTTGGCGATGAAATGTTTGGGATACTCAAGGCACACGATTAGTCCGCAAACGCATTGTCATCAATCACCAAAACACCTTAGGGATAAATATGCCCTTACAATCTCCCCCTTTTTGGTGGATTGATGATAATACGGGATTTGCACAAGGGAAATAATATTAAGCAACCGCAAACCCCTCCTCTCTAGAATATAGACGGGCTCCCCCTAGATGTGTGCCAACTAGATGGATGCTTTGGACTGCACGGCACACATACTAGGATCAAAACTCCCCCTATATTATAGAGACAAGGCATATCTAGTAATAGGAAGGCTAACACTAGACAGGATAGCAAACATAAGTTAACTAAGGTAGATAGAGTGCATATGTCTTACACCATATGTAGGATAGGTCTCGAAGGCACAAACCAAACAAAAGCAAATGAGGTTCAAACGACAAAGACAAAGCAAACACACCAAGCACGACACAATGCAAATCCCTACACTCTCTCCCCCTTTGGCATCGAGACGCCAAAAAGGCAGAGAGGACACCTACACACACGGGGTGGCTCAGGCAGAGAAGTCGTCCCACTGCTCCTCGTGCTCCTTGTCAGACTCAGCGGCGGGGACGGGCTCCTCGATGTCTTCCTCTGAACTGGTCCACCTGTACCCCTGCTTCGTCATCCAGGCAGCCTCTGGCGTGATAACATCCTCAGAACCGCCAGACACATCCTCTCCAAAGAGCCTCATGACCTTCTTGTCACGGCGACGACTCTCCTTGTCTGCCACGTGAGTCCTGTATTGTCCCTTTGCCTGCATGCAGAAGAAAGTCTTCATATTGTCCTTTAACTTCTTGGCCCACGATGGCTCAGAGGAAGGAGTGGTAGACCTAGCAGCACGATCCTCAGCAACATGCTCTGCACCAGCCTCCTCCTCACCAACAGCCCTCCTAGCAGAAGAAGCCTCAGCACGGTGGTAGTGTTGGCCCAGTTGGGCTTGACGCAGAGGCTGATGGACTCATGCCGAACCCAGTCTGGAGCAAGGAACTCATCACCAGGGTACATCTTCTCCCAAGTTGTGGAGAGCAACAGAAACAGGTACGGTCCATAGATAGGTACCTTGCGAGTGAACACCGCAAACCGAAGCTCACACCACATGATGTGTGAGACATCAAGTGGCTGAGTCTGAGATGAACGTGCCTCTGCACACAGGAGCAACATGTCCACTAGATAAGCATGAACCTTGTCCTTGTCGCCAATGCGTGGGAACAGAGTGTTGCGGAAGATGCGATGCATGATATCCAGAAAGGAATTCAGCACCCAAGTCAACTTGCCATTGGGGAGCACCTTCTCAACAAGGAATGGCTGAAGCAGGTTCTTGTTGGCAGACTCAGAGTTGGCGTGGGGGCGAACACCAACGGGGGTGTGAAGCCCGTCATCAGGAATGTGAAGCAGATCCATGAACTCCTTCCATGTAGCAGACAGCTGACGGCCGTTGGTCATCCAGGTCATCCTCCGCTCATCTCCGGGATGAAAGTAAACGGAGGCAAAGAACTGACAGATAAGCTCAGGGTCATAGTCAAGGTGAAAGGAGATCACCGGCTCAATAGCAAACTGCTCCACCAAGTCTAGAGCCTCTCCAAAATAGTCACGAAACTTGTCCTTCCGCATATGATTCTTGTCTATCCACTTGACATCCATGAAGGTATTCTGCTTGTTCTTGATCACATCCAGATAGATGAGAGCCTGTTGCTTGCTCCAGAACAACTCGATGCCTATGAGGAC
This sequence comes from Triticum urartu, assembly GCF_056163025.1. Classification (NCBI taxonomy): domain Eukaryota; kingdom Viridiplantae; phylum Streptophyta; class Magnoliopsida; order Poales; family Poaceae; genus Triticum; species Triticum urartu. Next base: position 432,784,910 of record NC_141874.1, read on the forward strand.
AGCCCGAGGATTCACATAGGGATTGATCTTCCGCCGTTCGACATACTCAGTGACTGAAATCTCGTCCATGCCCTTAGCAGGTTCCTTTTGCTTGCTGGCAGTGGTCTTGACATTGCGCTTGGGGGCATTGGAGCCCTCTGGTGTTTCATCTTGGGGGTTGCGCAGACGCTTGGAGCCAGTGTCATGACTGGGATTGGAACGGCGAGAGCCACCACCTGAGACACAAAGCGCAAAACACACACGACAAGCAAGAAGGATCAATGCAAAGACTAGAACAAAGCAAAAGAAACATGCAGAGAGCACACGAGATAATTGCCATGAGAGATATTTGACGCCTGCGGTAGTACTGCCAAGTGCTGCGGTACTAAGATTGTAGTACCGCTCTTAGTCGCGGTAGTACCGTGTAAGATCACGGTAGTACCGGGTCTAGGAGCGGTAGTAGGAGCATAGTGCCTCAGCTAGCGCGGTAGTACCGCGTCTGATGGGCGATAGTACCGCACGAGCTAGCGCGGTAGTACCGCACCGGATGGGCGGTAGTACCGCACGAGCGGTAGTACCGCTCATGAGACACGGTAGTACCGCACCGAGTCAGATTCGTCAGATCTGAACAAGTTCAAATCTGAGAAAAGCCCGCGAAACCACGGCGGTACTACGGTTGGACAAATCTACCACAAGACAACATATCAAGTATGATTCCTACGTAACACGACTCTCCTACATCCTACTCTTGCATAGATTTGGCCTAAAATCTCAAGAACAACAAGCATCTCCCCAAAAACCTAGAAGCGAGAGAACAACTAAGAAAAAGAGGGATTTGAGGAAAAACCTTGGTCCATGGCAAGAGGAAGTGGTGGGGAACGATCCCACCGGTCGGAATCCGAGGAGAGTGGCCGGAGACGGAGATCCGGCGAGGACCTCCAGCGCCGTTCTTGAGCGAGAGAGAGAGAGAGAGACGTGGGGAGAGAGACGAGTGAATGGGTATGGGGAGTTGGAACTCCCCTTCCCGAGTCATAACCCCCACGCTCACTCGATGGCGCGGTAGTACCGTGCCTTATCGCGGTAGTACCGCTTGGCGGAAGTACCGCACCTGAGCGGTAGTACCGTGCCCTAGCGTGGTAGTACCGTGCCTCTCAAAGCGGTAGTACCGCAGCAAGCCGCGGTAGTACCGTGGGCTCAAGAAGATGCACGTTTCAAGCACATGAAAAAGAGGTCTTTGCACGAACACTCCGAGGCAACACGACACCACAAGACCATGCTACACCCAAAGGCAGAAAGGCAAACGACAAAACGAAACAACCACGAGACACCACCTCTCCAGAGAGAGGGCGGTGGTCGTAGCCACCTATGTTTGAGTCAATTGATATGGCGCCGTGAAGAATTATCCTTGGGCCCATGACCAAAACTCGTCTTTGAAGCACAAGTACCATCAAACATGGCTAATGTGAAAGACTTGATCAATTTATGCATAATGGGGGGAGGGAGAGTTCATTGAGAGAACAACACTCCCCCAATGTCCATGCCTACATCTAAACAAGACAACACATTGAGTATGGTGGGGTGTGCAAGGGTTCAAGCAACATTGCTCGAATCAATGATATTTAGCTCATGCCTTAACTCGCGAAATCTTGCTTCATCCAAGGGATTCGTGAAAATATCTGCAAGGTTATCATGAGTGTTGACATAGTTGAGCTCGATCTCTCCTCGCCTAATATGATCCCGGATGAAGTGATACCGGATCTCAATATGCTTCGTCTTGAAGTGTTGCACCGGGTTGAGAGAGATCTTGATGGCACTTTCATTGTCACACCAAAGAGGCACTTTGTCACAAATGACACCGTAATCCTTTAAAGTTTGCCTCATCCATAAGAGTTGTGCACAACAACTACCGGCCGCCACATACTCCGCTTCGGTGGACGAGAGAGACACACAACTTTGCTTTTTGGAAGACCAACTTACCAAAGAGCAACCAAGAAATTGGCACCCTCTGGAAGTGGACTTCCTATCTACTTTGTCTCCCGCCCAATCGGAATCCGAATATACCCTACAAGCTTGAAGTTGGCTCCTCTTGGGTACCATAAGCCAAAGTTTGGGGTATGAGCCAAATATCGAAAGATTCGTTTGACCGCCACATAGTGACTTTCTTTAGGTGCGGCTTGAACCCGTGCACAAATTCCCACACTCAACATGATATCCGGTCTAGATGCACAAAGGTAGAGCAAGGAGCCTATCATGGAGCGATATACCTTTTGATCCACCGCTTTACCATTGGGATCTATGTCAAGTTGGCACTTGGTGGGCATTGGAGTGGAAGCCGGCTTGACATCACTTAGCTTGAATCTCTTGAGCATGTCTTGAGTATATTTGGCTTGGTTGATGAAGGTTCATTCTCTTCTTTGCTTCACTTCGAACCCTAGAACGAACTTCAACTCTCCCATGGAAGACATCTCGAACTTTGAGGTCATGAGAGCGGCAAATTCCTTATTGAAAGCTTTGTTAGGGGAACCAAAGATAATATCATCAACATATAATTGGCACACAAACAACTCCCCTTTGACCTTCTTAGTAAAAAAGAGTGGGGTCGATTAGCCCAACTTCAAAACCACAGTCTTGTAACAACTCGGTAAGGTGGTCATACCACGCACATGGGGCTTGTTTAAGGCCATAGAGTGCCTTATCGAGTTGATACACATGTTCGGAAAGTAGGGATCCTCGAACCCGGGGGGTTGCTTGACATAGACCAATTCATTAATGGGACTATTAAGAAAAGCACTCTTCACATCCATTTGTTGTAACCTAAAGTTATGATGAGAAGCATATGCAATCAACATGCGAATGGATTCAAGACGATCAATGGGAGCAAAGGTTTCACCGTAGTCGATACCCTCGACTTGGGAGTAGCCTTGTGCTACCAAACGAGCCTTGTTACGAATGATAATCCCATGGGCATATTGCTTGTTCTTAAATATCCACTTGGTTCCAATGACATTGTGGTTCCCCGTCGGTCTTGGCACCAATCTCCACACTTTGTTGCGCTCGAAGTTGTTGAGTTCTTCATGCATGGCATTGAGCCAATCCGGATCTTCGGGTGCCTCATAGACCTTGTGGGGTTCGACACAAGAGACAAACGCGTGATGCTCACAATAGTTTGCTAATTGTCTATGAGTGCTTACCCCCTTTCTTAAGCTTCCAAGCACATTCGTCATGAGATGATCCTTGGTGGAGAGTTTGGAAGCAACCTTGGCGGCACGACGCTCCAATTCCTCCTCGGGGGTGAGACGAGGAGTGGTCACTTGATCATCTTGAGCGTCGTCTTGAACTTGTTCTTGTTCTTGAACTTGCTCGAAGGAGAGAACTTGACCTTGGGCATCACTTGATGTGTCAACACCGTCTTGAGCATGATCTTTCCCTTGGTCATGTTCTTGAGGATGAGGGCCTTCATGTTGTTCTTCCGAAGCGTGTGGAAGTTGGGTTGGTGATGGCTCCACTTGAGTGGAGCATTGTCCTTCTTCTTCGGCCACAAGGGGTTCCTCAATGGGTAGGATACATCCAACACCCATTCTTCTTATGGCTTGAGGAGGAATTTCATCACCTACATCACAAGTGCCACTTTGCTCCACTTGGGAGCCGTTATTCTCATCAAACTCCACGTTACACGTCTCCTCAATAAGTCCTGTGGATTTATTGAGGACACGGTAAGCATGAGAGTTTGTAGCATAACCAACAAATATTCCCTCATAAGCTCTAGCCTCAAATTTAGACAACCGAACACCTTTCTTGAGAATGAAACACTTACACCCGAATACCCGAAAGTACTTGAGGTTGGGCTTGTTAACGGTGAGTATCTCATATGGAGTCTTGTTCAAGCCCTTGCGGAGGTAGAGCCGATTGGATGCAGGACACGCGGTGTTGATGGCTTCGGCCCAAAAGTTGTACGGAGACTTGAAATCCACCATCATGGTCCTTGTCGCATCCATCAACGTCCGGTTCTTCCTCTCCGCAACACCGTTTTGTTGAGGGGTGTAAGGTGCGGAATATTAATGCCTGATCCCCTCATCACTAAGAAACTCATCCAAGGTGTAGTTCTTGAACTCGGTGCCGTTGTCACTTCTTATTGTCAAGATCTTTGCATTGTGTTGACGTTGTGCTTCATTTGCAAAGTCAATGATGGTTTGTTGGGTCTCGCTCTTCCTCTTGAAGAAATACACCCAAGTGTATCTTGAGTAGTCATCCACAATCACCAAGCAATACTTCCTACCCCCAAGACTATCGAAGGATGGAGGCCCAAAGAGATCCAAGTGAAGGAGCTCCAAAGGCCTCTTTGAGTAAATTATAGTCGTGGGAGGGTGAGCCTTCTCATGTAGCTTTCCTTCGATACAAGCACTGCAAGCACGATCTTTAGCAAAACTAACATTCGTTAGTCCACGGACATGGTCCCCCTTGAGAAGACTTTGCAAAGATCTCATATTGACATGGGCTAGACGGCGATGCCAAAACCATCCCACATCAACTTTAGCCATTAGGCATGTCGCGGTCTTAGTGGGTCACTCCGAAAAGTTAATCACATATAGACCGTTCTCGACATGCCCAACGAAGGCTACTTTAAGAGTCTTGCTCCACAAGAGGGCCACGGTATCGATATCAAAGAAAGTGGTAAAGCCCATGATTGCAAGTTGACGAACGGAAACTAAATTGTATGCAAGGGACTCAACAAGCATGACCTTCTCGATCGTGAGATCATGAGAGATGACCACCTTGCCAAGTCCCAATACCTTAGAAGATGAGGCGTCACCCCACTCGACATTGGTGGGCATAGATGGAATCTTGTGCACATCCACCACCAAGTCCTTGCTTCCGGTCATATGATTTGTAGCTCCGCTATCGAGCAACCATGATCCCCCACCGGAAGCAAACACCTACAAGAGATCAATGCTTGGTTTTAGGTACCCATTTTGTAATGGGTCCTTTGATGTTAGTAACAAGGGTCTTTGGAACACAAATAGACCATTCAATGTATTCATGAGGAGAACCAACGAATTTGGCAAAGACATGCCCATCACTAGCACGACATAACATATAAGAAGGATTAAAGTCACCAGCTTTGATGAGAGGAGTGGCATTGCCCTTTTTGACAGCGCCACCCTTCGCATTGTTCTTCTTCTCCTTGGAAGCACTCTCTCCCTCCTTCACAAAGGTTTGCATGAGAGGAGGAGGTCGTTTGGTCTTGTCGTACTTCTTCTTGTTCTTGGACTCGGGCACGTACCCAACCCCTTCCTTGGCCACAACTCCCTTTTGGTTGATCAAGATGTCGTTGAGGTTCTTCTTGCCTTGTATGCAAGTCGCAAGACCTCTCTCAAGTTGCCCCTTTAGCTTAGCGTTCTCCTCAACAAGATGCACATGCTCACAACACAGGTTAGTAGCATTTGCATTATCGATTAACATCATACGAGGAAAAGTGGCTTTTTCCTTGGTTAGCTTTACTTGAAGTTGATCATGAGACTCTTTGAGGCTAGCATGAGCACCCTTTAAGGCCTTGTCAGCCTTGTCGAGTAGATCAAACTCCTCTTTGAGTCTAGCAAGATCAACCTCAGGTTCGGCTTTCTCGGAGTTTAGCACATGAGAAACAATGAGAACATGATCATAGTCTTTCTTTAACTTAGCATGATCAACGTTGTGTGACTCCTCAAGAGCCAAACGAAGACCACGCTCTTCCTCAAGAGCATTGGAAAGATCCGAAATCTCATCGGCATAGTCACGACTATGCCCTTCCATCTTAGTGATGGTGTCTTCGTGAGCCTCGATCATGTCATTGGCTTCACCAAGTTGTTCCAAGAGAGCAACAAAGTGCTTCTTGGATTTACCCTTAAGTTTGCCCATAAAGGCCTCAAACTCATTCACCTCCACATTAGTTCCCTCATGTTCATCAATGCTATCCTTCGAAGAAGGATGATTAATGATGGTAGTTTTGATGTTGGGGGTTACCTTGTTGGTGGCTTTAGCCATGAGGCACTTGGTGGTGATGCTCTCATTGGGTGAGTCGAAGAGAGACACCCGTGGAGTCATCGCAATGGCAACTGAGGCCATGGCAGCCAACTCACCATCTTCATCATCGTCATCATCCTTATTGTACTCTTCTTGTACCACCAATGCCTTGGGAGGAGTCTTCTTGGTGAAGTTGCTCTTGTTGGGGAACGACTTGGCCTTGTCCTTTCGGATGAGCTTGCCACCATTGTCTTCCCTCTTCTCATACGGGCACTCCGCAACAAAATGACTCACATTGCCACAATTGTAGCAAGTCCTTACACGTTGCTTGCTCTTCGTGCCACTTGAGTTGTTTTTGTTAAAGTTTGGCCTCGAGTTTTTCTTGCTCCAAAATTGCCTTGAAGCGAGTGCCATGTGTTCATCATATGCATACTTTGTATCTCCGAGTTGCTCTCCTCTTCTTCCTCTTCTTCTTCTTCAACGGTGAGCTTGGCCTTCAATGCAAGGTTGGGCTTCTTTGCCCTTTGAGAACGAAGCACCGCATTGTCGACGGTCTTGTCCAAAATGTTCATGACCACAAACTCATCCAACACTTCGCTTGAGGTCAAAGTGTGGAAGTCCGGTCTGTGACGAATGACGGAGGACATGGCCTTGTGGTAGGGCATCATTGCCTTAAGGAATTTGCGCTTGATCCAATTGTCATCCGTGTCCTTGCTCCCGTGATCTCGTAGTGAGACCGCGAGTTTGGTTACTCTCCTATAAAGCCCACGAGGTTCTTCATCTTCTTTCATTGCAAACTCATCGGCCTCATCTTGCACCACTTCATAGTTGGAGCGTTGAATGCTTGCGCTTCCCAGGTAGAGAGAGACAACACAATGCCATGCGTCTTTGGCCAAGGAGAAGGGCCGAAGATGAGGTAGGTCTTCGGGTGGGATTGCATCTTGAATGATGAAGAGAGCATTCTCATTGAATTGATTATCCGCGGCTTCTCGGGGAGTGAAGTTGCTTGGATCATGCGGATAGAAACCTTCTTCAATGATTCTCCAAAGATTAGTGTTCACATGATTTAAATGACGTTTAAAGCGGTAAACCCAAGAATCAAAGTCCTCATTTTTCACAATCTTAGGGGGAGGACCGGCATGATTCAAATGAGTGGAAGGAACCGGTCCACCATAAACAAGTGGTGGTTCCACATGAGCAAAGATACCGGTGCCATTCTTACCACTAGAAGAAGGAGCCTTTTCACTACTAGCTTCCCCCTTATCGGAGGTAGCATCCGTCACCTTGTCGGTGGGATTACCCACTTTCAACGGTGCGGTGGATAGTTTAAACCCTTCAAGGAATTTAGTAAACATGCTTTCAACCTCGGTCGTCATAGAGGTTTTCAATGTCTCCAAGGCCACACTGAACTCCTCACGAGAGACCGAGGTTTCCCCATCACCCGTAGACGAGATTGGATTCCAACCGGAGTGTTCCTCCACCCCGTCTATGGTATCAACCATACTCTTCGGACGGTAAAGTCCTTAATAAAGAGACGAGGCTCTGATACCAATTAAAAGGATCGATATGGTTGACTAGAGGGGGGGTGAATAGGCAACTAACAATTTTTAGTTTTTCTTTAACAATTTAAACTTTGCATCAAAGTAGGTTGTCTAGATATGCAACTAGGTGAGCAACCTATATGATGCAACGAGTATAGGAACACAAGCAAGCAAGTGATATGATACAAATAAGCTTGCACAAGTAAAGGCATGACATAACCAAGAGTGGAGACGGTGGAGACGAGGATGTGTTGCCGAAGTTCCTTCCCTTTGAAAGGAAGTACGTCTTCGTTGGAGCGGTGTGGAGGCACAATGCTCCCCAAGAAGCCACTAGGGCCACCGTATTCTCCTCACACCCTCACACAATGCGAGATGCCGTGATTCCACTATTGGTGCCCTTGGAGGCGGCGACCGAACCTTTACAAACAAGGTTGGGGCAATCTCCACAACTCAATTGGAGGCTCCCAACGACACCACGAAACTTCACCACAATGGACTATGGCTCCGCGGTGACCTCAATCGTCTAGGATGCTCAAACACCCAAGAGTAACAAGATCCGCAAGGGATTAGTGAGGGGAATCAAATTTCTCTTGGTGGAAGTGTGGATCGAGACCTCCTCAACCACTCCCGAGCAAATCAACAAGTTTGATTGGCTAGGGAGTGAGATCGGGCGAAAATGGAGCTTAGAGCAACAATGGAGCTTAGGTTGGAAGAGATGAGTCAACGGGGAAGAAGGGGACCCCTTATATAGTGAGGGACAAAGATCCAACCGTTATCCACCAACCAGCCCGCGGCCAGCGGTACTACCGCTCCAGGCCAGTGGTACTACCGCAGGGCCGCGCGGTACTACCGCTTGCTGCCAAGCGGTACTACCGCACGGTCATGCGGTACTGCCGCAACCCCAGCAACAGCAAGATCAGATCTGAAACACAGGAGCTGAGGGCGGTACTTCCGCGAGCGCGGTACTTCCGCGAACGTGGTACTACCGCGCCCCCATGCGGTACTACCGCAAGGCAGGACTCCCCTAGCCGGGGGGAAGGAAACATCCGTGCCTACTTCTGCAAAGAAACGGAAGAAGCAAAAACCCAACACAGTAGTACTGCAGAGGGGCGGTACTACTGCCTGACAACATAGCACGGTACTACCATGGAGCGAAAGCGGTACTACCGTGGTAGGTGCGGATGTAAAAAATTACATCCGCCCCTACTACCGCGAGGGAGCGGTACTAGCCTGGTGGGCAACGGTAGTGCAACTCCAGGGGAGCGGTACTACCATGGGCACCTGCGGTACTACCGCGCCGCAGCACGGTACTACCGCTGGTGCCTACGGTACTACCGCTCACTTGGGAGCAGTACTACCGTGAGCCAACGCGGCAGCCAGAAACAAGGCGGCGAGAAAGCGGAGGATGCTCCAAGGGAAAGGAGGGGACAAGAAGGAGACGTGTACGTGGTGATTCCACCCAAACCTTTCCGACGCGGACCCCCTCTTAATAGTACGGCTTTCCTACGACTCAAATCCACCAAAAAGAAACGTAGAAAAGACGCCGTCTTCAACAGTCTTCGAGGGGCACCCAACCGTCTTGTGCCTGGCGATGAAATGTCTGGGATACTCAAGGCACACGATTAGTCCGCAAACGCATTGTCATCAATCACCAAAACACCTTAGGGATAAATATGCCCTTACACTTGGTGAATGCTTATGTCCCAAAATTTTGGACGTGGTTTACGTAGGCTGGTATGGCTAATCCCTTTGCTTTTCTGTCATTGCTCTTCATAGAATCTTCAGGTTTACAGATTGATAATTGTGATCTATGTTTCAACGACTTCCCAAAGTTTTACTTGATGAGAAGTTTCTAATTTTATTTTATTTTCTTTAACTTGATCTTCAGGTTTACGGGGTTAACAATTGGGTCCATGTTTCAGCGACATTGTACAAGTGTGTTTGCTTAGCTGGATTTCTGCCCCTCATTTTCTATTTGACATCCCCCAGTCATTTTTCGCAGATTCGATTTGTTCATATTATATATTGTTGTAAGTGCACCTGAGGGATATTGTAGTAGTTCTTATCTGCATATTATTATCTTTGAAAGGTACTTTACAAAAAGTAAACTAATGTTAACCTTCAGATCTGTAGAAACCACAAAGTTTCAAGCCAATAATCATTCTTTAGTGGAAAGGCAGTAATCAATGATGGTGATTTAAACTGTACTCCTTAGAAAATTGACATTCATAATCCACTGGTAAGTTCTCGTTCATCCGCGGAACTTCTCAGCCAAAATGTTTTTTTATAATCTTTCAGCCGAAATATTATATCCTTATGTACACAGTTCATCATTGGTTGTTACAGAATTTCCTCCGTATGAAATATTCTACATCGAACATAACTTGTTTGAACATGTATGGTTCTTTATTTCATATAAAATATGAAGCTAACAGAAAAATGGTCCATACATTGGTGCATAATCCAACTTGTGAATTCTGTGAAGATAGCATTTCAGAACAGCATTGATAGTTTCCAACTTGCCATGCTTTAGGATCAGATAGAAGTATAGGACATGAATGGTCTAAATTAAATTCATGACCAATGTACATAGTGAGAGCCAGAGAATAATATTTCCCAGTAAATATGAATGGTTAAGTTAAAACTGAACGTGACTATAAAGAAAACTGAATTGCCATTGCCAGTATTGTTAATAACAATCAACAACAAAATGTCATCAAGGAGGTCTATGGCCCGGGCGTCGAGGCGCTTGTCAGGGACGAGGACCAGCCGGGCCTCAAGAAGCCCATCGTTGTACCACCCCGCATCATGAAGTTCAAGGTCGGCACCCCAGCGGGCACAACCTCCACCCACACCTCTACCAGGATCAATTCTCTGTCGCAATCATCCTACTTACTGCCAGCTCCCCCTTGTATGCCCTGATCTCCTCGTGTGCTGGTACATTCATCATACCAGAAGGTAATGGTTAGTGAGCATGTCATCTCCCCCCCTCTCAACTTCATCTTTGTGTTGTTTATTTTTCAGAGAATGTGGTATTGTGCAGAGTAGCCCCTCTCCGTTGATGAATTGAATGTATAGATTATATATATACCAATAGGATTGTTTAGTTTGTATGCTCGTCCAGTAACTCAGTTTATTAAGGTTTCGGGATACAGTAGTTGTGCAAATGTGTCGACTTTCTTTTTACATTAGCTAATATAATTTATTTCCATTATGTTTTGCACGGAGGATAGATCAGCAGGACTAAACAATTTGTGTCTTACCACTATTTGAGACGGTCCCTTAAACTGCCCACGGTAGCTGACTAGGTACCGCCAATGTTGTTTCTGCATCTGTGAGGCCATAAGTCATATCCCCAAATTATTGTGGTTGTGATTTATCATTGACACAGTATGTGTAGAAACTTTTTTGGTCTAAATGAGAAGAACAAAAGTGTCGGGGATGTTTTTTGGCCGTTTCTTTTACCTAGCTTCTGATTTCTATTATCAGAAACACATTTTTTGGACCTACAGGAAAAGATCTGTAAATAGAGGATTTGCCGAAGCTTTTTGAGTCCCTGATGCATACTAAATATAGTAGTGTTTATGCATGATAACAATCTGGAAAATTGCTTCAAAATAACACTTAAAACATGTAAAAGAAGAAAAAAATCCATTCTGAATTCTAAAATCATCCTTCGGTGTATGCAGCAAACTGCTTCCTTTATGATCTGATTAAAATCGCAGGACTTAACATGACGCATGCAAGGATATACTAAAACTATCACACCAAAGGCGAGGATCCTTGATCTCCACCATAGCGATGAAGCCAGTGCCGAAGTCGCCGTCTTCGCCAAGGATAGTCACAATGACAGAAAGGTATAATAACAAAGTAATTATTTCAGAACATAATTTTGATGATTTATTGGATAATATTTAGTGATTTCACTACCAATATAGAAAACCGGTACCAGTTCTGCCATGTCTATTTTAATTGCTATTATTTTTGCAGAACAGATCCATGGGAGCAAGAAGAGGGAGGACAACATATTTTAGGACCGTGGTGCGATGTAACAACTCAAATTTTCAATTTGGAATGTTATACATTAGAGCATCATGCATATCATATTTTATTTTGCATTTTGGTTGATCCTAGAAATTCTACGCAACTCAATGACCCACGGAGAGAGTTGGGGATTTCGTTATTTTCATATTTGAGTTTTCTCAAATTTTGAGAATAGGATCATTTGATTTTATTTATTTTATCATCAGTTATTTCTACTACAAAAATATGAGAGAGGGAATAAAATGAATTTCCCAAAATAAAGAAATATTGAGGATTTAATAAAAAAATCAAATAAGATTTTTTTTCAGAGTTTTTCGGTGTTTTATTTGAATTTAGGAAAAATGTGCGTTTTTCAAAATTGCATTTAGGGCCCAAATAAATGTTCACCTTGTGCGGCTTGATTTTAGAAGCCCGTGAAAATTTATTTTGAAATTTTTGGAGTCCGTTTAGTATTTCTTTTTATTTTTCTTCCGAGAGGAATAATTAAAAAAACGAACCGACTTCGGGCCGTACCCGAGCGGGACACCGCCCGGGGGCAGCCTTTAAATAGCGCCGCCCCGAGCCGCCCCAGGCCATCAGCCCCGCCTCGATCAGTGCGCGCCGCCGGAGCCGCCGCCGCCGACGATCTCGCCGCCCGAGGTTCGTCGCGCCTCGTTTTCCGTGCCAAAAAAAGAAAAAAAAGAGGAAAAAAAATCGGCATTCGTCATTTTTCTTTTTCTCGGATTAAATCCGCGATTTTTCTGATCGCGATTCCTGATCCGGTTTTCGTTTTAGTTTAACTTTTCGCTCGTTTATCGGAATCAGGCGATTCAAGCACCTAGAGTTTCGTCTCGAAATCCTTTATCCGTTTAACCAACTTAAACAAGTTTTTGTTGCTGTAAAATTTGCCCTAGATCCAGATTAGTAGAACGAAGTTGTTTTCTTTCGCCGTTTGTCTTTCGTTGCTTCGTTCGATTTGATTCTTTTTGCCAACCGGAGTTCTTAAGTTGAACCTTATGGTTAGATCTCTTATTTGAGTTTTACCTGTGCATTAGATGAGTACTTATTGTTTGTTTGTCTGCGATAGAATACCCGGAGTGCGCCGCCTGTTACTTCGAATCGTTAGGTTTCGCGGATCATCAGCAAGGCAAGTAACACTTTGATCATACATTTTCTACTACCCAGTTTTATTGCATTAGATCAATCCTCACACATTGCATGATTAGGATCTAATTAAATTGTGGGATGAGAAGTAGATGAGGTAGTACCTATTACCTGTTTATTATCAAACCTTTGGGAGTTACTTCTACTTTTGCTTATTATGCCATGCTATGCTAGTAGACGTGGATTGGGTGAGTGAAATCCATGACAGATGTGAGATTTTTAATTAATGGTTTATCTAAGGTGGCAACTTAAACACACATCTGGATGGATTGAGGCACCTGGGTATTCCAGGACTTGCCTGTTTTCTTTTGAACCGCCAACCAGGCTCAAAGGGATCATGAGACTATTCATACTAGAAACTTCCGTGTGCAGCCACAAGCTATTATGGGCTCTAGCATAGTTGACTAAGTCGTGCGAACTCTTACAGTGGTAGACTAGCAGATGTAGGGGATGTAGGTGGTACGGTCTACCCGATCGTAAGGTGCTAGCGCTTCTGAAAGACTATGTCTCGGTCATCCGTCTTCTCAAACACCATGTAGTGCGAGAAAACAAACGGAGGCGTCTTGTGGGGAAAAGTGCGCAAACCTCTACAGAGTGTAATAAAACTAATCATGGTTAGCCGTGTCCCCAGTTATGGACATCTTGAGTATCTAGCACTTGGATTTTCACGTGAATCTCAACATGTTACTCTAAATTAATTTTGTTGGGTTATGTTTAATGATGATGCTTAATTGGGATTGAGAATGCTGTCAACCATTCTCAATGTTTAACAACCACCATGATAGTAATTAAATTTTATTCCTTTGAAGTAGGGAAAAATTGGCTTTACGCAAAACTGTAACTATAGAGCTTTCCACCAGCCAAATATGCATATAGTATAGCTGTTTCATTCCATTACTCTCTATGTGTTACCTTGCCAGCATATTCCATGTGCTGACCCGTTTTCGGGCTGCAACGTTAATGTTGCAGACTTTTCAGACGACGATTAAGGAGTTTTTAGGTCGTGGTTCTATACTCAGTGATGCCGTTGGAGTTGATGGACTCATTTATCTTCCAAGCCTTCTGTTGTTATCGTTATTAGATGGCCTTAAGCCATATTTATTGTAATAAGTTCTCTTTTGAGACACTTGATGTAATAAGTGTGTGATTGCTACTCTGTTATAAATCCTCCGAGTACTGTGTGGTGTCAGCATTACTGATCCAGGGATGACATCGGAGCACAGAGATCAGACTGTTTGAGGTCTGGTCGCTACAGAGATGGTATCAGAGCACACGCTGACTGTAGGACACGACCACTAAGCTAGAGACCTAGATCACTATTCACTCTCTTCTTTTCTGACCTTTCATCTTTTCTACTCTTTAGGATGGCGGATGCAAGGAACAAGTTCACGCAAGCAGATGAAGATACACCCTTTGGACGTCACTTGAAGGAAGTCACTAGATACCTGAACATAGGAGTACCAAGCTTCACCGGAACCTACAACGCCACTTTACCTGAAGAAGAGCGCTGGATGATTCAAGTTCAAATTCCAGGAAGGACGTTCATGCCAGTCACTGAGCCCATAGAGTTTTCTTTTGATGCACCAACTTGGAGTCTAGGAAAGAGCATGGCAGCTCACATCGACATGGGACGCATTGGAGAAGTCTACCGCAAGGATCTCAAGGATACTATCTACCAGATTTGTGGACGCCAAGATGAACACTGGGAGATGATCAGCACCAGGAAGGATAGATCAATTGCAGCTTTTATCCAGGAGTTAAACCAGCACATTCGACGACAGGAGAACCAGATGTGCGCCGACATGATAGATCTGAAGAAGGCTAAGACTAGAATCAAGGAACTGGAAGAAGAACTCAAGGTTACACGTGAAGATTATGAAGAGGAAATTCAAGTATTGGTGGAGAAGAATGACGACCTGATCAAGAAGGTTGGAATATTTATGGGAGACCCTACGCCAGTAGATGAAGACGAAGAACCTCAGGAAATTAGTCCGAAAGACTACATCATCATCGACAGCACCGACTCGGAAGCAGATAGTAGCGATGATGACTATGTTGATGAAGCTGGAGCAGATATCACGAAGTCTGCAACCGAAGAATATTTCTAGTAGACCACCTCATCAGTAGTAGTAGTCCACCATGTAAATATAGTAGTCCGAGCACTTTTGCGATAGTTAGATCGATTGTATGCCCTTGTTTGATTGATTGAAGTGAATTGTTTGTTTTGCCTCATGTGCATATGGGTAGTGTTTTCTCTTTAGACCCCCTCTATTCTTATATCTCATCTTTTCTAAACCCTTAGATGCCTCCGAGACGTGACCCCGGATTTGCCTTTCCACCGGAGCTCACCCAGTTGATCCAGCAGCAGAACACACTGATGCAGTTGCTAGTCCAGAATCAGAATCAGGGGAACAACAACAACAACCCACCACCACCACCACCTGTTGACCACTTAGCCCGTTTTCTGAGGCTGAATCCGCCGGTGTTTTCCAGTAGCACCGAGCCGATAGTAGCAGATGATTGGCTCCGCAAGACAGCTAGGGAGTTGACCACAGCAGGATGCACGGATGCGGAGAAGGTGAAGTTTGCCGCACATCAGTTAGAAGGACCCGCAGCATCATGGTGGGAGAATTTCACAGCCACTTTCCCAGTTGACACTGTCACATGGGACCAGTTTCAGCAGGCTTTTCGTACTGCACACGTTTCAGCAGGAGCTATGGCCATGAAGAAGCGTGAGTTTCGCAACTTGCGCCAAGGAGGAAGGACAGTTGGCCAGTATGTGGAGGAATTTAGTAAGCTAGCACGTTATGCCCCAGATGACGTCGCTACGGATGCAGCTAAGCAGGAGAAGTTTCTAGAAGGACTAAATGATGAGTTGAGCATGCAGTTGATGGTAGCAACCTTCAACAACTACCAGGAGTTGGTAGATCGTGCTCTTATGATTGAAGGGAAGCAGCAGCAAATTGAGAATCGCAAGAGGAAGTATGGACAAGGAAAGTATAATTCAGGAGCTCAGCAGAAGCCATGTTTTACCCCTAGACCGGAGGACATTTTCAGCATACCCATGGAGGAGGTAGCTCGCACAATCACAATGGCACCAAGAATGGTAATGGCAATGGAGGAAGCAACGGCCAGAACCGCACCAACCCCTCAACCCCAGCCAAGAAGGACTTGAGCCAAGTCACTTGCTTTAAGTGTTCGAAGACCGGACATTATGCCAATGAATGTCCTGAAGGCCAAAATGGCAATGGAAGTTCTGGGAAGAAGCTGAACCCTTTTAACAGGGGACAAGTGAACCACGTTAGCGTGGAGGAGGTTGAAGCTCAGCCCGATGCAGTAATAGGTAAGTTTTTGGTTAAGTCATTTACTGCACTCGTTCTTTTTGATACTGGTACATCGCATTCATACATCTCAAGGGGATTTGCGGATAAGTATAACCTATCAACCCAAGCCCTTAGGTCACGCATGTTAGTAACCTCGCCAGGAGCAGAGTATGTGGCTAGTCTATGGTGTGATCGGTTACCATTAAGGATTGGTAACTATGTTTTTCCCTCAGACCTAATAGTGTTGGAATCCCAAGGATTGGATGTGATATTAGGCATGGATTGGTTATCAAAGTATGAAGGGAATATTGAATGTGCTAGTAAGACAATTTTGCTTACCACCCCAGAAGGGAGAAGGATCAAGTATGTATCCCGGTATGTGCCAAAGAGGACTCAAGTAAATTGCCTAACAGGAGTTGTGCAGGGGGAAGTACCACTGGTAAGGGATTTCCCTGATGTATTTTCAGAGGAGTTGCCAGGCATGCCACCGGATAGAGATATTGAGTTTTTGATTGAGCTATTGCCAGGCACAGGGCCAATATCAAAGAGACCATATAGGATGCCAGCAAAGGATTTGGTGGAAATTAAGAAGCAGATTAAGGAGTTACTGGATAAAGAATATATTCGTCCAAGTTCTTCGCCTTGGGGATCGCCAGTACTTCTAGTGGAGAAGAAAGATGGATCGTTAAGGATGGTTGTTGATTATCGAGGATTGAATGAAGTAACGATCAAGAACAAGTACCCACTACCAATGATCAACGATCTGTTTGATCGATTGCAAGGAGCTAAGGTATTTTTCAAGATCGATCTGCGATCAGGATACCACCAGTTGAAGATTCGAGAACAGGATATTCCGAAGACAGCTTTTACCACCAGGTATGGGCTGTATGAGTATACCGTTATGTCATTTTGTCTGACTAACGCACCTGCCTATTTTATGAACATGATGAACAAAGTGTTTATGGAGTTTTTGGATAAGTTCGTCGTAGTGTTCATTGATGAATCCTAGTTTATTCGAAGAATGAAGAGGAGCATAAGGAGCATTTGCGTTTGGTACTTGGAAAGCTCAGAGAACATCAATTATATGCCAAGTTCAGCAAATGTGAGTTTTGGTTGAAGGAAGTAGGATTCCTCGAACACGTTATATCAGGAGAAGGTATAGCAGTAGATCCCGCTAAAGTTGAAACCGTGACCAAGTGGGAAGCCCCAACAACAGTTGGAGAGATCCGAAGTTTTCTTGGACTCGCAGGATACTACCGGAGATTTATTGAGAATTTCTCAAAGATTGCGAAGCCTATGACGGAGTTGTTAAAGAAGGATACCAAGTTCATATGGACAAAGGAATGTGAGGCTAGTTTCCAGGAATTGAAGAAACGTTTGGTTACCTCACCAGTGTTGATTTTGCCAGACCAGACCAAAGATTATGAGGTGTATTGTGATGCTTCACGTCGAGGACTTGGAGCAGTGCTTGTGCAGGAAGGAAGAGTTGTTTCATATGCCTCAAGACAACTGAAGCCTCATGAGTTGAATTATGCTATGCATGATTTGGAGTTAGCAGCCGTAGTGCATGCATTGAAGACATGGAGACATTTTCTCATTGAAAATCATTGTGAGGTGTACACGGATCATAAGAGTTTGCAGTACATTTTCACACAGAAGGAGTTAAACCTCAGACAAAGGAGATGGTTGGAGCTTATCAAGGATTATGATATGAAATTGCATTATCACCCCGGAAAGGCTAATGTAGTAGCTGACGCATTAAGCCGTAAGAGCCATGTCAATACATTAATGACGGGAGAAATACCAAGGGAGTTAGCAGAAAATCTTCGTGAACTATGTTTGGAAATAGTTTCGAGAGGCTATGTAGCAGCATTGGAGATTCAGTCAATCTTGATGGATAGAATCAGGGAAGCTCAGAAGACCGACAAAGAGATTGCCGCTATAAAGGAGAAGCTTAGCAAAGGAAAAGCTAAGGGATTTCGTGAGGATGAACACGATACCCTATGGTTTGAAGACCGCGTTTACGTTCCCAATGACCCGGAGATCAGGAAGTTGATATTGCAAGAGGCACACGACTCACCGTATTCAATTCACCCAGGAAATACCAAGATGTATCTGGATTTGAAGGATATTTTCTGGTGGACCGGAATGAAGAAGGATATAGCGGAGTATGTAGCAGTTTGTGATGTATGTCAGAGAGTAAAGGCAGAGCATCAGAAGCTAGCAGGATTGTTACAACCATTGCCGATACCCGAATGGAAGTGGGATAAGTTAGGCATGGATTTTATCACGGGATTGCCCAGGACTCATTCAGGCTATGACTCGATTTGGGTTGTAGTCGATCGATTGACGAAAGTAGATCATTTCATCCCAGTAAAGACCACTTACACCAGTGCTAAGTTGGCAAAGATATACATGACCAGGATCGTATGTATGCATGGAGTTCCAAGGAGTATCGTATCAGATAGAGGAACCCAGTTTACCTCAAAGTTCTGGAAGCAGTTGCACGAAACTTTGGGTACCAGGCTAGAATTCAGTACAGCTTTTCATCCATAGACAGATGGACAGACTGAGAGAGTCAATCAGATTTTGGAGGATATGCTGAGAGCTTGTGCGCTAGATTATGGATCTAGTTGGGACGATAATTTGCCATATGCAGAGTTCTCTTACAACAACAGTTACCAAACTAGTTTAAAGATGGCCCCTTTAGAAGCCTTGTACGGAAGGAGGTGCAGGACACCGTTGTCATGGAACGAAGTTGGAGACCGCCAGTTGTTTGGACCTGACTTGATTAAAGAGTCTGAACAGAAGGTGAAGTTGATTCGCGATAGGCTCAAGGTAGCCCAGTCCAGGCAGAAAAGTTATGCAGATTCTAAACGCAAGGAGACAGTTTACGAAGTCGGAGACAGAACTTATCTTCGAGTATCTCCACTTCGGGGAACAAAGCGCTTTGGAGTTAAAGGGAAAATTAGCGCCACGATTTGTAGGACCATATCGAGTTTTGGAGCGTATGGGAGAAGTGGCCTATAAGTTGGAATTGTCTGAAGGATTGTCAGGAGTACATGATGTGTTCCACGTTTCTCAGTTAAATAAATGTCACGCGAAGATGACTGACATACCGTTGAGAGACACAGTGCCATTGGAAACTATTCAGTTGGATAACGATTTGACCTACGAGGAGAAACCAGTTAAGATCCTCGAATTTGCCGGCCGAGTCACCCGCAACAAGGTTATCAAGTTTTGCAAAGTTCAGTGAAGCCACCACATGGAGGATGAAGCCACCTGGGAGCGAGAGGAAGATTTGCTCAAGGACCACCCTCACCTATTTTCTAGCCAACCTGAATCTCGCGGGCGAGATTCATCTTAAGGGGGTAGGTTTGTAACATCCCAAATTTTCAATTTGGAATGTTATACATTAGAGCATCATGCATATCATATTTTATTTTGCATTTTGGTTGATCCTAGAAATTCTACGCAACTCAATGACCCACGGAGAGAGTTGAGGATTTCGTTATTTTCATATTTGAGTTTTCTCAAATTTTGAGAATAGGATCATTTGATTTTATTTATTTTATCATCAATTATTTCTACTATAAAAATATAAGAGAGGGAATAAAATGAATTTCCCAAAATAAAGAAATATTGAGGATTTAATAAAAAAATCAAATAAGATTTTGTTTCGAAGTTTTTCGGTGTTTTATTTGAATTTAGGAAAAATGTGCGTTTTTTAAAATTGCATTTAGGGCCCAAATAAATGTTCACCTTGTGCGACTTGATTTTAGAAGCCCATGAAAATTTATTTTGGAATTTTTGGAGTCCGTTTAGTATTTCTTTTTATTTTTCTTCCGAGCGGAATAATTAAAAAAACGAACCGACTTCGGGCCGTACCCGAGCGGGACACCGCCCGGGGGCAGCCTTTAAATAGCGCCGCCCCGAGCCGCCCTAGGCCATCAGCCCCGCCACAATCCGCGCGCGCCGCCGGAGCCACCGCCGACGACGATCCCGCCGCCCGAGGTTCGTCGCGCCTCGTTTTCCGTGCCGAAAAAAAGAGAAAAAAATTCGGCGTTCGTCGTTTTTCTTTTTCTCGGATTAAATCCGCGATTTTTCTGATCGCGATTCCTGATCCGATTTTCGTTTTAGTTTAACTTTTCGCTCGTTTATCGGAATCAGGCGATTCAAGCACCTAGAGTTTCATCTCGAAACCCTTTATCCGTTTAACCAACTTAAACAAGTTTTTGTTACTGTAAAATTTGCCCTAGATCCAGATTAGTAGAATGAAGTTGTTTTCTTTCGCCGTTTGTCTTTCGTTGCTTCGTTCGATTTGATTCTTTTTGCCAACCGGAGTTCTTAAGTTGAACCTTCTGGTTAGATCTCTTATTTGAGTTTTACCTATGCATTAGATGATTACTTATTGTATGCTTGTTTGTTTGTCTGCAATAGAATACTCGGAGTGCGCCGCCTGTTACTTCGAATCGTTAGGTTTTGCGGATCATCAGCAAGGCAAGTAACACTTTGATCATACATTTTCTACTACCCAGTTTTATTGCATTAGATCAATCCTCACACATTGCATGATTAGGATCTAATTACATTGTGGGATGGGAAGTAGATGAGGTAGTACCTATTACCTGTTTATTATCAAACCTTTGGGAGTTACTTCTACGTTTGCTTATTATGCCATGCTATGCTAGTAGACGTGGATTGGGTGAGTGAAATCCATGACAGATGTGAGATTGTTAATTAATGGTTTATCTAAGGTGGCAACTTAAACACACATCTGGGTGGATTGAGGCACTTGGGTATTCCAGGACTTGCCTGTTTTCTTTTGGACCGCCACCCAGGCTCAAAGGGATCATGAGACTATTCATACTAGAAACTTTCGTGTGCAGCCACAAGCTATTATAGGCTCTAGCATAGTTGACTAAGTCGTGCGAACTCTTACAGTGGTAGACTAGCAGATGTAGGGGATGTAGGTGGTACGGTCTACCCGATCGTAAGGTGCTAGCGCTTCTGAAAGACTATGTCTCGGTCATCCGTCTTCTCAAACACCATGTAGTGCGAGAAAACAAACGGAGGCGATCGAGTCTTGTGGGAAAAAGTGCGCAAACCTCTGCAGAGTGTAATAAACTAATCATGGTTAGCCGTGTCTCCGGTTATGGACATCTTGAGTATCTAGCACTTGGATTTTCATGTGAATCTCAACATGTTACTCTAAATTAATTTTGTTGGGTTATGTTTAATGATGATGCTTAATTGGGATTGAGAATGCTGTCAACCATTCTCAATGTTTAACAACCACCATGATAGTAATTAAATTTTATTCCTTTGAAGTAGGGAAAAATTGGCTTTACGCAAAACTGTAACCATAGAGCTTTCCACCAGCCAAATATGCATATAGTATAGCTGTTTCATTCCATTACTCTCTATGTGTTACCTTGCCAGCATATTCCATGTGCTGACCCGTTTTCGGGCTGCAACGTTAATGTTGCAGACTTTTCAGACGACGATTAAGGAGTTTTTAGGTCGTGGTTCTATACTCAGTGATGCCGTTGGAGTTGATGGACTCACTTATCTTCCAAGCCTTTCGCTGTTATCGTTATTAGATGGCCTTAAGCCATATTTATTGTAATAAGTTCTCCTTTGAGACACTCGAAGTAATAAGTGTGTGATTGCTACTCTGTTATAAATCCTCCGAGTACTGTTGGTGTCAGCATTACTGATCCAGGGATGACACCGGAGCACAGAGATCAGACTGTTTGAGGTCTGGTCGCTACATGCGAGTATTAAAGAAATGTATAAATGCATGGGCAATATGTTGCTATTTCATGACATATGTGCTTATTAATTGAACATTCTGATATATCACGTGCACCTTTTAAGTTTTATTATTAGTTTCCATGCTATATTGTGTTGATGTCTCATGATTTAATTAATCTTTCTTTGAGCTATATATTATTGTTTTGGCACCACTATTGTTGAATATGTGATAGTGAAAAGTTATATTGTGTCTTCCCTTGATTTTGGTATTTCTTTTCAATTGAGAGAAACAAAGGTACAATGGAAATTATATTATGTCTTCTCCTGATATCGTGTTTGATACTGCTAGAGTCTGGCCACACCGTTTGTTCACAGAAATCATCATATTGGCAGCCTGGAATATTTGGAAACAAAGAAATAGATGCTACTTTGAGGGTATGCGGCCTTCTGTTCAGGACTGGCTCAGGATGTTCAAAGATGATCTGAGGCTTCTCATGCATAGGGTTATCCCTGACTTCTCTGTTTTTTAGATATACATACTATCTTTATGTGTGTTTTGTTACTGTTTCTCTTTTGTTCTAGGTCTACTTTCACCATGTAAATATTTAGGCAAAGAAAAGAAGCAGCCTCTCCTGCTGTTTTCTCTATTAAAAAATATTTATCTCAAAGTACACTAGAAATGTATAGAAACCCAAAAGCGCTACTTGCTCTATTCATGAAATACATATCTTGTAACCATAGTGTGGGATATGCATGGGTTTAACCCACTCAACTATATCAAAGACTTGAAATTTTTCTTCTTCCGTTGCAATTCACAGGCTGCAAGCCGAGGTTGGCTTTTCCTTATTTCTATGAGGTGTCGTAGTTCTTCTATTTTGACTAGTAAGCTTGCACGTGCAATGCACGTCTCAAACAATGACCAAATGATATCCACATCAATATAAAAAATGGATGCACGGTATTGTATTGCCGCTCAATTGTATTTTCAACAGTGAGATCGACATCACTATGGTCGTGTTGCTACGTATTTTCAACGGTATTACGACCTGACAACAATCTATTAAATTAGCTACAGATGCAATACTGAACAATGCTGCGATAAATATCACAAAGTGAGATGGAGCGATAGCTGAATAAGAGTACTTGCAGGGTTTTTCATTGAGCATTTTGTACTGAATATAGCCCCTGAAACATGTGCACGGAATCAGGTTGTACATGATCTGAAAATTGAAGGATAACTTAGTACACCTACAAGTTAATTGGAAGCTAGATAGAAGGTAGGGCACTCTTTTCTCTCAGACTTACAAGTGAATTGGAAGCTAGCTAAAGTGCGCATGCTAACTGAATGGTGACTTTTGATATGCGAACTACTAATCTTAGGTACATCTGTATCTTCCTCTCGCCTATACATTAGGAGCCAAGCATTAGCAGTAACCAAAGCACGAGAAGCTTGATGGCTGGCATCACAAGAGTCACATCGACCAATGTCTGGGTCAGAGAGCACAAGAGAAGAGGAGAGAACAAAACCGAGAGGGTTACTGAACCGGTGGCGAAGAAGATTATAGAGACTCACAGAAGCAGCTACAGCGACAGCAGTGAGGCCGAACTTGAGCAGGGTCATGATCATACTTCTGCGCCACGAAAATAAAGAGTGAGCAACACATACTACTCAGTAAATAGCAAGTTATGTGATGAATATAATATCTATTGAGCCCATCCACAGAAAAAATCTGAAGTAATAAGAAAAACAAGAATAAACATACATGCATCATTTATGTACAAGAAAATTTTAGCATGATTCGTTCTCTGACAGATAAGTCACATAATCATCGCGTAAGCATAGGGGATAAAAAACGATATTGAAAAGAAAAGTAAGAAATTGACCCATTATCCTAAGATCTGCAAAAGAAAAATAATGGAGCTAAGGATGATTTGAAGTACTGACCTCCTCTATGACAAGGAATAGCGCCAAGGTCTGATGATTTGAAGCACTGACCTGGTAATATTGGAGCACGCACCAACTCAGTGGTAGAAACTTAGGGACAACCATCCGTCATGCTCAAGCCATTGCGTCTATCACCTCCATGGTTGCCTTCTACACTTCCACTGAACTGGAGGAGAGCAGTCTGCGTTCATTATTTATCTTCTTAAGATACTAAGTGTTCAATCATAATCACGCAATCAGCTAAGAACCATACTAATTGATAGAGAAGGGTACAATTTGAATGAATATCTGGCGGAACATATGTATAGAACAAATATCCTAGAGGAAGTACCACAAACATTACTACCACAACTATGGTATATTATCAATTGGTCCAAGTTCTCCATTGCCACCACATCTCTTTCTTTCTCTCATCACAACAGCAAAAGCAGAAGAAAAAAATTAAGCGGACTAAAGTTGTTTTGACTGCCTAGATAACAAAATATTGGAGGATATCGCACCAACTTATTGTAGTACCAAATACATGATGCCTAGATAAAATAGATTGGGGCATTTACTAACAGAGAATATACAACAAAAAATGGTTGAAGAAAACAGAATAAGGATAGAACAGTACACAGACTGTACTTAGTAGAAACACACACACACACACGGAGAGAGAGAGAGTACACTTGAACTGTTGCTTTTTGAAGTTGACGCCAAGTTGTCATTGTCGCTGCAGCTCAAGCTCAAGCTCCACGCCTTCCTGGTCTGGTTGTTCGTTGACTTCCTGATGCATGTCGGAGTGGTGCTGATCAGATTCTCAAGCAATGTGAAGAGCGTCGAGCCCGTAATCACATAATTAAGTTATGCACATTTCAACTTACTGGACAACATAAAGGATTAATATCAACACTTTAGCAGATACATTTAAAACTTAGATGCTCTGAATTTCTTCATTTGCAAGAAAAATGATATTGCAAGGTAGATCATTTTCTTGTACAATCAAATCTCCAAAAGCACCTAAATTTCAGTGTACAACCAGAATAAGAATACCTATAACAATATAGGCCTGGAAACTCTTAGTGCAAAGATTAAAACAACATAATTTTCTAAACTTCCAGGTTTTGCAGTTTATTTTTAAATCGATTATTTTGTATTCGATTATTTTCTGAATTAATATAGAGTTGGAGTAGTTTACATTGATGATTGGCAGTAGTACTTAGTGTCCATCAATATTGCAGGTGTACTGAAGGATATTGATCAAGAGCTAGCTAAACAATTTCATATATGGAGTGAAAATCAAGAAGTACTGGCATTAAGATAATCGGTCAAAGCACATACCAAAACAAAATTTGAAGCAACCAGTCTTCGTAGCAGCCAATTTGTTAAAAAGCTACAAGGCAATATAATTTGTTAACTACATAAGAAAGGACCATTAGATTAGACATTAGAAGATGATTCTGAAAACAAATTGGAGCCGAAACTGAACCTTGCTGAACCCTCCACTACCTCGCATCGGCACATTCACACGCACTCGCTGCACACCTCACAGAGCATTGACTTTGATAATGAGGAAGCACCTGATTATTTACTGCAGATGTCCACCTGCAAATCGTTTTTCTGGGGTTAACACTTGCAACTTGCAAGTTATAAAAGCAAAACACAGTGTGTTAGCATTATAAATTTATAACTTGCAGGTAATGAATAATTTGACCCTCCAGATACTGCTTGCACTTCCCTTGTGTATTGAGAATGCAATTCAGTTTGCCACATGTGATAATCGTTCCATGAATTGATCAGCGACAGAGGTTGTTTACTATTTGTTATTCAATCAAACAGTCCCAGTCAACTCAATACGAAGCAATGTAGAAAAATGCAAGTCACTGCAGGGAGAAAATCTATCAATTGATGAGATACATATAGAATATCAACGATGCTAAGGGTGTCGTGGGTGCAACGGCAACCTCGTGCGGCATGGAGACAGCGTCAGCTCTCAGGGAAGACAACTATGAGGCAGAGGTCGTCGACTCGTCCTGGTGGCCATCCTGGGTGAAGTCGACGAGCTACACATGGACGGCTGCAGGAGGTGGCAAATCTCACCGGATCCGATCGTTGGAAGGCTCAGGATGCCAGATCCGATGCAGAGGAGAGCCTTCCCCTGATGTTCCAGCGCAGAGAATCGGTGGCGCGTTCCGCAATTACGGCTATGGGCGTACAGAGCAGCAACCGACGAAGGGAGAGCGGCCGGCGGCGAGCCCGTGGGGCAGAAAAGGAGGAGTGGCGGGAGCTCGCATCCGTGGGGGCAGCAACCGACCAAGAGGAGAGCCTCTGGCGTCGAGACCATGGGGCGGCAGAGGATGAGCGGCCGGAGGAGGCGACGGCGATCCGAGCTCGCGTCCGTCTAGAATTAGAGGAGGAGCGGCGGGCGGCGACGGCGATCCGCGCTAGCATCTGTGGTGCAGCAGAGAAGGAGCGGCGAGCGGGACGGCGGCCCCGGCCCCTGCGATGGCGTCGGTAGCAGAGGAGTGGCGTCGTGCATGCAGTTTGATGAAGACATGGGCTACAACATTTTTTCTTTTCTTGAAAGGGGTCATTAGCAGCTAATGGCATGGTGGGTAATTAAAGCGTAAATCGTGTTTAGTATTCTGGAGGGATGTAGACCATCAGATCGTAGGTTTTGATGGATAGGATGATTTGGTTCTCCGCCCTCTTTTTTTTTATAGTGGTAGTAGATTAACCGCATTATCATAAATACAAAGAATCTCATCTGTTTTAGGTGCTGTTTTAGGTGCGTATCAAAGAAAGAAGCATGTGATACGATTCTAGCTATTTTTCTTTGCAAGGGTGATTTTAATCCTGAGGTAGGAGGGTTCGTACAAATGGAACTATCATCTCTCATGCTATGCTTAGAAAATAAAAATGAGATTAATTAGCAATTTTTAATGTATAACATTGCAAAATTGTATGGAAAATTTATTTATTTTGTCAGAACTTTTAGGTGGGTGTGGATGGAGAATGTTGGAAGACATTCAAAGGTAGGATGGTGGGAATGCCTATGGCAATTTGGGAAACTTGGAGAAAACAGACGCGATTTTGAGTTAATGTAGAGCTGAAGGCAAACTACTCGTATTCATCTGTTTGGCTTGTTAGAGATGATGGGACTCAACAATTTGATAGATTTGGAGTGAACACAAATTTGGAGTAGGGTGACAACATAGGAAAGTTTTTTTTAGACAAACATAGGAAAGTAATAACACAATGTTTGAAGAGATGAGTTGAGGGGCTCGTGATAGATTCATTTGTTGGCCCGTGGCAATGCACAGACGTTTTACTAGTATTATTAGAAGGTTAGAAAGAAGGGGAAAAAAAGTTAAATGGGCTAAGCTCAGGACGGCTGGCAGAAGTGCGCCGAGTTGCATAATACATCGTAACAGGCCGAGCTCCTATTCGGCGCTTCAGCGCCCATGGGAAAACGCTTCTGGGTCGGTCCATCTAGATGCGAGTGCTCGATCGCATTTTATTTCCTCCTGTCCGCACGATCGCATTTGAGAAAAAAACGATAAAAAATAAAAAATAATGTGAATTCAAAAAAATTGTGGATTTTCAAAAAATTCATGAATTAAAAAACATCGATTTGAAAAAAAAATCAATGAATTTTTGTGTGTGTATTTTGCAAAAATGTTTGTCAAATTTGAAAAAATTCATCGACATTGAAAATGAAATCATGGATTTTCAGAACCAATGTCCACAAATTCGAAAAAAGTTTATCAGATTTGAAATAAGTTGATAGGATTGAATAAAATAATTTACAAATTTTTAGAAAAAAAATCAAAAAATTGAAGAAAAAGTTCACGAATTTGAGAAAAATTTGTCAAACCAGGAGAAAAAAAAGGAATGAAGCAAGAAGAAAAGATGAAAAAAGATGTAAGTTATCATATTGGGCTAGGTAGCGGGGTGGTTACTTAAGCGTAGCTCGATGCAGGAGGCTGCTGGTTAGTTCATCACGAGCGTGCTTTTTTATTTTTCGAAAAACAGAAGAAAAAAAGTTAGATGGGCCGGCCCAGCGTGGAGACGGTGTGTGCGCCTGTTTGGAAAATGCATGCTAGTAGGCGCAGTCTTACACGTATGCAAAAAAGAAAAAGAGAGAAGAAGACGGTCATAGAGCATCTCTAGCAAATCCTGTAAAAACGGTCAAACCTTTGTATTTACAGTACAAGCCGAAAAGAACGCCCCGAATAGATATTATAAAACGACATATCCCGTATTTTTTTAGAGGCTCCTATCATTCGAACTCCCATCCGTCATATATGGAGGATTTCAACCCTTTTTGGAGGTTCCTATAAAGTCGGTCAGCGCCGGAGCAGGGGCCTCGCGACGCCGTGCATGAGCAGCGGGCAGGCGAAGGAGCTCGCCGGTGGCCGTCCGGAGCATCATCGGAGCACGCGGTGGGCCAGAGCATTGCCAGAGCAGGCAGCGGGCCACATCAGGCCGCAGGCCGGAGCGACGCCGTTCTCGCCGGCCAGAGTTCAAGTTCGTGCATGCGTCCGTCTAAAGAAAGAAGAAGCCTGAGAAGAATAAAGACATTTTATGGTACAGGTTTATGTGATATGTTTCATCCGATGCCTCACGGTACCGTAAATTTGTTTTAGAAGGGCCTGTAGTGCTTTACGGGATCTGCTGCTAGAGATGCTCTTACCCATGCATTGTTACCCCTCGTGA
Organism: Triticum urartu; assembly: GCF_056163025.1. Lineage (NCBI taxonomy): Eukaryota > Viridiplantae > Streptophyta > Magnoliopsida > Poales > Poaceae > Triticum > Triticum urartu. Next base: position 432,813,343 of record NC_141874.1, read on the forward strand.
GAAAAAATCGCATGCATTGTTGGATAAAAGGGTCTGGCTAGTATTTTTTTTTCTGGGAGGACCGACCAGTACTTGGAATTCCCTGGTATGGACTGGTTGTGCCAATCCGGGAAAGTTTCTGGTGCTACCAGACTTCATATGCGTGATACAGGATTTTGAATCGTTGGATCTTAGATCCAACGGCATCAGAGAAGTTATTTTACTTGCGCGTAATTTTGAGACTCTTAAATGACTTTTCTGCACAATGTTCAAGAGTTTCCAGTAGTCGTTTTATCTGAGCTCCAATGGTTCCCAAGAGTCCATATCATGGTATCATCTAAATCTTGGTAGCATCAGATATTTTCCTGTGCCAATCACAGCTAGGACATTTTTGCCACGAGGCCTTTTTCAATTAAAAAATAGCAAGAATATAACTTGGATATCCGTTCATGTGTCTTGCTAATCATTGTTCATTGACCAGCGAAGATACAAATCTACATCTCCTTTTTCCTTAAAGAAATATAACAAATACAGACTGTATTGGAACCACTAGGTTTTCTCAGGCAAATATGTTGAGGCACAAGCATGAACGTGAGCTCATGCTTACTTTTATAACGAAACTGCGTTTATAAATAGAAACATAATAAACATATTCTTTATTCCTTTGCGCAGTGCTTTTGCAGGAGCACAACATACCAGGGAAAAAGGTTGGCTCGAAAGAATGCTCACATACACATATATTGATAAATGCATACATGCACACTCTATTTCTATGAACATTTTCAAAAGACTGAGCTGATATAACATCTTAAGACTAACGAAGTTATCACAGCCACCTCATACCTTCCACCGAAGGAAATCACCAAAAAGACTAAAAAAGATCGCAAAAATATGCCAAGTTTAGTATTTGAACCCTGATGAGCTAGTTCCAGTAGAAGGAAGCCAACCATTTTGAAATACACTGAATTCACTATTTGTAGGCTTCATTGGGTTTGAGAAGTCAGGAGGTGTACAAGGACTAACTTGAAACAAAACCATGTCAGTTATTTTTGAACGGATGTAATTGTATTTTACTGAATTGCACTTTGTTTCCTTAACTACATTGAATAAATAAATTTGTGAGGTAAGTGTTGGACATGGCACCATAAAACTGAAACTTGAGTTACTCAAAGTTACTGAACCACACGTTATGAAAAGAACAGTTACTGAACCACATTTTATTCATATCTGACACAGTCTCGCTGTGGCAGCGGTAGAAAGTTTGCCGTGTTAAAAGCGAACGGTACGGAGCTGCATCCCTCTGGCGAAGATAGGCCTATCAGCAACCGAAATTGTTAATAAATCAAGCATGAAGCACGCCGTTTCCTTCCGTTTCTTGCCCCAGCAACGTGAATCATGGCACTGCAGTGCAAAGCAACGGAGAGAAGTGCGGTACGTAGCGTAGAGGAGAGTTTCCGTTCCGTTTTACAACGCGTGCAGAACCCCCGAATTAAAGACCGCGTCAGGTCAGAGAGAGAGACACGCCCTGATTCGCCGCACCTTTCACGCATTCCGATGCCCATAAATGCTGCCGATTCTGTGCCATCTCCCCCCACACGCTCCGCCTCCACCTCCGCTTCCCATTTCCCGCCGCCTCCTTTCCTAAAAATCTACACAAAGATTCGTAGGAAAATCCTCCCCAAATCCCCCACCTCCCGTTTCTGCTCCCGTTCCCACCCCAATCCCCTCCAAGAAACCCTCGCCCCCCTCGCCTCGCCGCCATGGGCAGCGCCGCCTCGCCGCCGCGGGCCCTCGACGCGGCGACGCAGGAGGACCTCAAGCGCGTCTCCGCGCACCGCGCCGTCGACATGGTGGAGTCCGGCATGACGCTGGGGCTCGGCACCGGCTCCACGGCCGCGCACGCGCTCGACCGCCTCGGGGCCCTCCTCCGCACCGGCGCGCTGCGCGCGGTCGCCGGGGTGCCCACCTCCCTCAAGACGGAGGCGCACGCCGCGCGCGTCGGGATCCCCATGCTCGCGCTCGCCGACGCCGCCGAGATCCACCTCTCCATCGACGGCGCCGACGAGGTCGACCCGGACCTCAACCTCGTCAAGGGCCGCGGCGGCTCGCTCCTCCGCGAGAAGATGATCGAGGGCGCCGGCGCCCGCTTCGTCGTCATCGTCGACGAGTCCAAGCTCGTCCCCCGCCTCGGCTGCACGGGCTCCGTGCCCGTCGAGGTCGTCCCCTTCGGCAGCGCCTACACGCTCGGCCTCATCCGCAAGGTGTTCGACAAATTGCCGGGCTTCCACGCCAGGCTCAGGACCGTCAAGTCCAAGGCCGGCGACGGCCAGGAGGAGCTCTTTCTCACCGACAACGGCAACCACATCGTCGAGATGTTCTTCGAGGACGGCATACACGGCAACCTGCGCGACATAAGCGACAGCCTGCTGCGCATCACGGGCGTCGTCGAGCACGGCATGTTCCTCGGCATGGCCACCAAGGTGATCGTCGCCAAGAAGGACGGCACCGTGGCGGTCCTCAGCAAGAAGTAGCCTGGCCGCCTGGGGAAGAGTCTGCAGAGGAGATGACAATAAGCCCAGATTCAAGCTGTTCTTGCTCCTGCGGTGAACTTGCTCTACGTTACTGTTACAGCGTTTCCTCCTATTCATGGGTAATGCGATGGTGCCCAGCTTAATGTGGTGAAGCTAATAAATTTTGGACTTCGCTCCATAATGTTATCAAGTCAGTTTTGTTCATTGCTCGCCTCCCAATTTTGACTCCTTGTTTAGGCCTGATAGATACTCTGGCTTACATCAGCTGTCCGTTCCCTCCCGATTCAGTGGTAAGTAGCCATGTGCCTGTGTTTTGTGTTCACCAATCCATGACAGGAAATGGATTGGCTACGGTCCAGTAGGGTCCAAATCTGTAGTCTCAACTAGGCATGGATAGAATGTGCGTGGCAGTTTTTTTTTAAAGTTTAATGGTCCGATTCAATGCACCGGATTTCTAGATATCCGTTTGTATGGAGACACTTCTTTTGCCACTTTTATCTTCCTTTCTGCCATCCAAATGGGCCACTCTTTTCGGCACTTATTTGCATGGACAATAGTGTTTCACTTTTAACACAAAGCACCTCTAAGAACATCTCCAGAATGTACCGTAAAAACCAGTGAAGATTTAGGCCTCTGTGAATTAGATAGGGTTGGTGCCAGATTTACCTAGACCAACCGTCAGGCGGACCCGACTCGCTCCGTCCTGGACCGCGTCATGGTCTCCCCGGAATGGGAGCTGCAATGCCCTCTGGCGTCGCTTCGCATGATTACCTGGATCGTTTATGACCATGTGCCCTTGCTCCTCTCTTCTGAGAATGACCGTCCTCGTCAACCTCATTTTCGGTTTGAGGAATTCTGGCTCAACCAGCCCGGTTTTGTTGAGGTCGTCAGCACCCGATGGGCTGAGGCCCGTGCCGCCGCCTCACGCCCCTTCTCGGTGATTGACACCATCCACTTTTGTGCTAAATGCGCTCGCCAGTTTATGAAGGGCTGGGGTGCGAATCTTGGCCGTGCCGTTCGCGAGCATCAGAAGGCCATCCTGGTCTTCGTCCAGGCTCTTGACCTCTGGGCTGACACTTCTGGCCTTTCTCCGGACGAGTGGCTCCTTTGGTACGACCTTGAGGATCAACTCTCGGTCATCTACACGGACGAGGAGGCGTATTTGCGTCAACGGGGAACCCATCGATGGGTCCTTAAGGGTGATGCTAATACGGCCTACTTCTAGGCCATTGCTAATGGCCGCCGATGCCGCAACAGGATCCCCCTACTCTGGGACGGAGACTCCCTGCTCCAACACCCAGATGAGATCCATGCCCATGTAGATGGCTTTTATAAAGCCCTTTTCTCTCCCTCCTCTCGGGGAGGGGTAGCCCTTGACCCGGATATTTGGCAAGGCAGCGACCGCGTCTCTGCTGCAACCAATGACGCCCTCATGGCCCCCTTTAGTGAGGCGGAGATCTGGGCCGCAATCAAAGGCATGAACCCCTCATCCGCCCTGGGCCTGGACGGTGTCCCGGTTAAGTTCTTCTAGACCTTCTGGCTGGTCATTAAACCGGAGGTGTTAGCGATATTTTAGGAATTCTACGTTAGGGCGGTTGACTTGGCCCGGCTGAACTATGAGATCATCACCCTCATCCCTAAGGTAGCCAGGGCCTCAGACATCCGTCAGTTCCGCCCTATTACGGTGATCAATGTGATCTTCCGTATTCTGGCGAAGGGGTACGCCAATAGGGTGACCCTGCTAGCTGACCAAATCACCTACAGGAATCAATCGACTTTCATCAAGGGTCGATACATCCTGGATGGGGTTTTGGTGTTCCACGAAGTCCTTCATGAGGTCGCGCCCGGCATCAGCAGGCGGTCTTCCTGAAGATTGATTTCCATAAGGCCTACGACACGGTCTACTGGCCCTTCCTGCGGGAAGTTCTCCCGCGCAAAGGGTTTGACGATAGATGGGTCACACGTGTGATGCAGATGGTGTCCTGCGGCCGCACCATGGTGAACATTGACGGCGAGTTCGGTCCCTTCTTCCCCACCCTTTGTGGGGTGAGACAGGGCGATCCCTTCTCCCCCCTTTTGTGAAGGAAATATGCCCTAGAGGCAATAATAAAGTTATTATTTATTTCCTTATTTCATGATAAATGTTTATTATTCATGCTAGAATTGTATTAACCGAAAACATAATACATGTGTGAATACATAGACAAACAAAGTGTCACTAGTATGCCTCTACTTGACTAGCTCGTTAATCGAAGATGGTTATGTTTCCTAATCAAGAACAAAAGAGTTGTTTTTTGATTAACGGGATCACATCATTAGAAGAATGATGTGATTGACATGACCCATTCCATTAGCTTAGCACCCGATCATTTAGTATGTTGCTATTGCTTTCTTCATGACTTATACATGTTCCTATGACTATGAGATTATGCAACTCCCGTTTGCCGGAGGAACACTTTGTGTGCTACCAAACGTCACAACGTAACTGGGTGATTATAAAGGAGCTCTACAGGTGTCTCCAAAGGTACATGTTGGGTTGGCGTATTTCGAGATTAGGATTTGTCACTCCGATTGTCGGAGAGGTATCTCTGGGCCCTCTCGGTAATGCACATCACATAAGCCTTGCAAGCATTGCAACTAATGAGTTAGTTGCGAGATGATGTATTACGGAACGAGTAAAGAGACTTACCGGTAACGAGATTGAACTAGGTATTGAGATACCGACGATCGAATCTCGGGCAAGTAACATACCGATGACAAAGGGAACAACGTATGCGGTCTGACCGATAAAGATCTTCGTAGAATATGTGGGAGCCAATATGAGCATCCAGGTTCCGCTATTGGTTATTGATCGGAGACGTGTCTCGGTCATGTCTACATTGTTCTTGAACCCGTAGGGTCCGCACGCTTAAGGTTTCGATGATAGTTTCATTATGAGTTTATATGTTTTGATGTACCGAAGGAGTTCGGAGTCCTGGATGAGATCGGGGACATGACGAGGAGTCTCGAAATGGTCGAGACGTAAAGATCGATATATTGGACGACTATATTCGGACATCGGAATGGTTCCGAGTGATTCGGGTATTTTCGGAGGTACCGGGGAGTTACAGGAATACGAGGAAGAAGCAATGGGCCTTAATGGGCCTTAGTGGGAATGACCAGGAGGTGGCGCGCGCCCCTCCCAAGCCCAGTCCGAATTGGACAAGGGGTTTGGGGCGCGGCCCCTCTCTCCCTTCCTTTCCCTCTTCCCCCCTTTCCCCCTTCTCCTAGTTGGACTAGGAAAGGAGGAAACCTACTCCAACTAGGAGTAGGACTCCTACTCCCTGGCGCGCCCCTCCTAGGGCCGGCCTCCTTCCCCTTGCTCCTTTATATACGGGGGTAGGGGGCACCCCTGGACACACAAGTTGATCCACGTGATCGTTTTCTTAGCCGTGTGCGGTGCCCCCTTCCACTATAATCCTCGATAATATTGTAGCGGTGCTTAGGCGAAGCCCTACGACGGTAGAACATCAAGATCGTCACCACGCCGTCGTGCTGACGGAACTCTTCCCCGACACTTTGCTGGATCGGAGTCCGGGGATCGTCATCGAGCTGAACGTGTGCTAGAACTCGGAGGTGCCGTAGTTTCGGTGCTTGATCGGTCGGGCCGTGAAGACGTACGACTACATCAACCGCGTTGTGCTAACACTTCCGCTACCGGTCTACAAGGGTACGTAGATCGCACTCTCCCCTCGTCGCTATGCATCACCATGATCTTGCGTGTGCGTAGGAATTTTTTTGAAATTACTACGTTCCCCAACAGTGGTATCAGAGCCTAGGTTTTATATGTTGATATTATATGCACGAGTAGAACACAAGTGAGTTGTGGGCGATATAAGTCATACTGCTTACCAGCATGTCATACTTTGGTTCGGCGGTATTGTTGGACGAAGCGGCCCGAACCGACATTACGCGTACGCTTACGCGAGACCGATTCTCCTGACGTGCTTTGCACAAAGGTGGCTAGCGGGTGACAGTTTCTCCAACTTTAGTTGAACCGAGTGTGGCTACGCCCGGTCCTTGCGAATGTAAAACCAACACCAACTTGGCAAACTATCATTGTGGTTTTGATGCGTAGGTAAGATTGGTTCTTGCTTAAGCCCGTAGCAGCCACGTAAAACTTGCAACAACAAAGTAGAGGACGTCTAACTTGTTTTTGCAGGGCATGTTGTGATGTGATATGGTCAAGATATGATGCTAAATTTTATTGTATGAGATGATCATGTTTTGTAACCGAGTTATCGGCAACTGGAGGAGCCATATGGTTGTCGCTTTATTGTATGCAATGCAACTGCGCTGTAATGCTTTACTTTATCACTAAGCGGTAGCGATAGTCGTGGAAGCATAAGATTGGCGAGACGACAACGATGCTACGATGATGATCAAGGTGTCGCGCCGGTGCCGATGGTGATCACGACGGTGCTTCAAAGATGGAGATCACAAGCACAAGATGATGATGGCCATATCATATCACTTATATTGATTGCATGTGATGTTTATCTTTTATGCATCTTATCTTGCTTTGATTGACGGTAGCATTATAAGATGATCTCTCACTAATTATCAAGAAGTGTTCTCCCTGAGTATGCACCGTTGCGAAAGTTCTTCGTGCTGAGACACCACGTGATGATCGGGTGTGACAGGCTCTACGTTCAAATACAACGGGTGCAAAACAGTTGCACACGCAGAATACTCAGGTTATACTTGACGAGCCAAGCATATACAGATATGGCCTCGGAACACGGAGACCGAAAGGTCAAGCGTGAATCATATAGTAGATATGATCAATATAGTGATGTTCACCAATGAAACTACTCCATCTCACGTGATGATCGGACATGGTTTAGTTGATTTGGATCACGTAATCACTTAGAGGATTAGAGGGATGTCTATCTAAGTGGGAGTTCTTTAGTAATATGATTAATTGAACCTAACTTTATCATGAACTTAGTCCTGGTAGTATTTTGCAAATCATGTTGTAGATCAATAGCTCGCGTTGTTGCTTCCCTGTGTTTATTTTGATATGTTCCTAGAGAAAATTGTGTTGAAAGATGTTAGTGGCAATGATGCGGATTGGATCCGTGATCTGAGGTTTATACTCATTGTTGCACAGAAGAATTATGTCCTTGATGCACCGCTAGGTGACAGACCTATTGCAGGAGCAGATGCAGATGTTATGAACGTTTGGCTAGCTCAATATGATGACTACTTGATAGTTTAGTGCACCATGCTTAACGGCTTAGAATCGGGACTTCAAAGACGTTTTGAACGTCATGGATCATATGAGATGTTCTAGGAGTTGAAGTTAATATTTCAAGCAAATACCCGAGTTGAGAGATATGAAGTCTCCAACAAGTTCTATAGCTAAAAGATGGAGGAGAATCGCTCAACTAGTGAGCATGTGCTCAGATTGTCTGGGAACTACAATCGCTTGAATCAAGTGGGAGTTAATCTTCCAGATAAAATAGTGATTAACAGAATTCTCTAGTCACCATCACCAAGTTAGTAGAACTTCCTGATGAACTATGATATGCAAGGGATAACGGAAACGATTCCCAAGCTCTTCGTAATACTGAAATTGACGAAGATAGAAATCAAGAAAAACATGAAGTGTTGATGGTTGACGAGACCACTAGTTTCAAGAAAAGGGCAAAGGAGAAAAGGGGAACTTCAAGAAGAACATCAAGCAAGTTGCTGCTCAAGTGAAGAAGCCGAAGTCTGGTCCTAATCCTGAGACTAAGTGCTTCTACTGCAAAGGGACTGGTCACTGGAAGCGGAACTACCCAAGTATTTGGCGGATAAGAAAGGATGGCAAAGTAAACATAAGTATATTTGATATACATGTTATTGATGTGTACTTTACTAGTGTTTATAGCAACCCTTCAGTATTTGATACTAGTTCAGTTGCTAAGATTAGTAACTCGAAACGGGAGTTGCAGAATAAACAGAGACTAGTTAAGGGTGAAGTGATGATGTGTGTTGGAAGTGGTTCCAAGATTGATATGATCATCATCGCACACTCCCTATAGTTTCGGGATTAGTGTTGAACCTAAATAAGTGTTATTTGGTGTTTGCGTTGAGCATGAATATGATTTGATCATGTTTATTGTAATACGGTTATTCATTTAAGTAAGAGAATAAATTATTGTTCTGTTTACATGAATAAAACCTTATATGGTTACACACCCAATGAAAATAGTTCGTTGGATCTCGATCACAGTGATACACATAATCATAATATTCAAACCAAAAGATGCAAAGTTAATAATGATAGTGCAACTTATTTGTGGCACTGCCGTTTAGGTCATATTGGTGTAAAGCGCATGAAGAAACTCCATACTGATGGACTTTTGGAACCACTTGATTATGAATCACTTGGTACTTGCGAACCGTGCCTCATGGGTAAGATGACTAAAACTTCGTTCTCCGGAACAATGGAGCGAGCAACTGACTTATTGGAAATAATACATACTGATGTATGCGATCCGATGAGTGTTGGAGCTCGCGGCGGGTATCGTTATTTTCTGACCTTCACAGATGATTTGAGCAGATATGAGTATATCTACTTGATGAAACACAAGTCTGAAACATTTGAAAAGTTCAAAGAATTTCAGAGTGAAGTGGAGAATCATCGTAACAAAAATAAAAAGTTTCTAAGATATGATCGCAGAAGTAAAATATTTGAGTTGCGAGTTTGGACTTCAGTTAAAAACAATGTGAAATAGTTTCACTACTCACGCCACCTGGAACACCACAGCATAATGGTGTGTCCGAATGTCATAACCATACTTTATTAGATATGGTGCGATCTATGATGTCTCTTAACGATCTACCACTATCATTTTGGGGTTATGCATTAGAGACAGCTGCATTCACATTAAATAGGGCACCATCTAAATCCGTTGAGACGACACCGTATGAACTATGGTTTGGCAAGAAACCTAAGCTGTC